>NW_027507758.1:308535267-308857767 GCF_037356315.1 Lithobates pipiens | reverse complement strand
CAAATAGCACCACAAAATTGGTGGTAAAGCGCTGCTAAAAATAGCAGCGTTTTACTGCCAACGCCGCCCCCGCCCCAGTGTGAAAGGGGTCTTACAGATAGTGTACTGACCAGGATTCTAGCTAAACCACTTTACTGTTTATATGTTTTAGCTAATGGGTAGGTAGGTGCACTGAAACTGGACCTGCCATTTTAGTGTATATCCATTCAGTTGTATCTGATGCACAGCAATTCTTTCATTCATCATTCTGAGCACTGTGTCTTAACCACTTCGGCCCCGGAAGGATTTGCCCCGTTCCTGACCAGGCCATTTTTTGCGATTCGGCACTGTGCCGCTTTAACTGAAAATTGCGTGGTTTAAAAAAAACATATTTTTCCTTAGTTTAGGCCAATATGTATTCTACAAATTGTTGTTAAAAAAAAAAAAAAAATCGCAATAAGCGTATATTGATTGGTTTGCGCAAAAGTTATAGCGTCTAAAAAGTAGGGGATAGATTTATGTCATTTTTATTTTTTATTTACAATAAGTAAAAGCAAACAGGGTCACTTATCCAGTGCTCAAGGTAAGAAGTAAATTAAACTAAGCTTCTATAGTCAAATATAACATATAATATAAGCAAAAAAGTGCCAAAGAGATCTTTCCAGTCTAAGCAGCACACACACACACACACACACACACACACACACACACACATAGATAAAGTTAAAAAAAAATAGATAAAGTAAAAAAAAATGCATATGTGCAACCAGAACTCAAAAAAATATAATAAATTGTGACAGTCCAGGTGTTGAGTAATTTCTCATGAGACAGACAGTTCATATCATTGCCGAAATGTCACCAACTTGTGATTCCACTCTCTATAGGAATTGCACTCACTGGACTCCTAATTATCAATCACCTTAGTGAATCAATCCAGCTTTATCTCAGCAACTAAAGGACATGCGCATGCGATTTCAGTAAACGATCAAATCAAGAAAGATATGGCGTCCTGATCCTGAACATTCCAGACTGAACACATCCTCTTATTCCACTCAAGCATATAGAAGGAAAAGAAATCCTTATAGTGTGAAACTGCAAACTTTCATTGTCCCAAAAACACCCGACCCTTAAGTCTATTGCATTTACACAAAGATATATTTAAAACAGCATTCAGGTATAATATACACTGCTGGTGAAAGCAGTTCCGATAATCTCACCACCTCAGAAAGAAACAGATCGTTCGTGGTGGTTCGCGGGAGAGCTTCGGAACAAATCCCCAGTACAGCAAGCCGTGTGATCTCCCCTAGACGCGTTTCCACATTCTGTCTTGTCGATAGGTGGCTTAAGCTGGAAAGAACTCTTTCTATCTCTTTGGAATTTTTTTGCTTTCTCCTCAATATTATTTTTATTTACTAGTAATGGCAGCGATCTGCGATTTTTAGCAGGACTGCGACATTGCGGCGGACAGATCGGACACTTTTGACACAATTTTGGGACCATTGACATTTATACAGCGATCAGAGCTAAAAATTGACATTGATTACTGTATAAATGCCACTGGCAGGGAAGTGGTTAACACTAGGGGGCGATCAAGGGGTTAACTGTGTTCCCTAGGTGTGCTCAAACTGTAGGGGGGGTGGGACTGACTAGGGGAGGAGACCAATCGCTGTTCATACTTAGTATGAACACACCATCTTTCTCCTCTCCCCTTAGAGAACCGGGATTTGTGTTCTTACACACACAGTTCCCAGTTCTCGTTCGGTCACAAGCGATCGTGGGTGCCTGGCGGTCATTGCGACTGCTGGGCACACGCATTGGCTACAGGGAGAAGCAGCAGGCGCGTGCCTGCTGTGACATCTTAAAGGAGCGACATACAGCCACAGAAATTTGCGCAGCCGTGCCAACCTGCCATGGTATAAATGTGGCGGCTGGTCAGCTAGTGGTTAAAGTGTTACTGAACCCACAACAGTACAATCAGTGTGTAAATGCAGTAAAGCATGCTTGTTATACTCACTGTGGAACCTAAGGGATTAATCCTCCGCATTGTGTAAAAGAGCTGATTGATCCTCTATGCACAGATCCTCCCCTTCTTGCATTACTCCCAAAACATGTCGGAATAAGAGAGTTACTGGAGTCAGGCTGCACATGCTCGGTTTGGTGTGTATTGCTAGAAAGTTTTTTTTTTTTTTTCTTGGGAGAGTGCATGTGATCATCACAGGGCCAATCAGCGCTGTCCATCCTGATAGGACAGCCAGTGCAGTATGATAACTCCTCCTGCAAGCTTTAACCTGGCGCTGATAGACGTCACAAGACTGCTATATACCGCTGATGAGAAAAGGGGATTTAGCAGTTTCTGTTTACTAAAATGATTGTATTTCCATGTTCTGTGTACTGTGGGAGACCAGATATTGTAAATGCAGGGTCCTTGGTTTAGTAATACTTTAAGCCAGCCATAGATGGTTCGACTCTCAGCCAGTTCAGCAAGAAGTTTGAGGGTACATGAGAGATTCCCCCATCAACACTGTCTGCATCCACATGATGTAAAAGAGAACATATTTAACAGGCCAGACCACCTTCTTCAATTTCTCCATGGTGCAGTTCTGATGCTCACATGCCCATTGTAGGTGCATTTGGCTGTGGACATTGACTGGGGCTACACAGTTGATTTATTAAGCCTCGGTTTTCAGAGAAAATTTAAAGCGGTACACAGTGCGAATTTGCATTGTGATTTCTGCTTGTCATGTGCAATTACAATGCAAATTTAGTGTTAATTTGTGAGGGGAGTGGTCACATCTGCGATTTTGTTTTCTATAAAATCTAGGAAAAAAAAAAAAAAAAACTTTGCAGTGACGTGAACACAGACTGTGATTCAGTGTGGTCCCATAGAAGTCTATGGAGCTGAAATATGCACCGTATGGCACTAAACTCGCACAAGACCCTTTTTTGAATTGATTCAAATTTGCATCACATATATGTGAACAGCCTTCTTTTTTTAGACGACATGCAAATCTATGCTTTTCAGATCTCATCTGATCCGCATAGAAAAATAATCCTACAGTTTGTAGCCACTATAACTTTTGCGCAAGCCAATCAATATACGCTTATTGGGATTTTTTTTTATGAAGGAATTCGATTTTTTACATTTTTTTTATTGGATATGTTTTATAGCAAAAATTTATGTTTTTTCTTTGGTATATAAATATCACCAAAATGAAGCCCTATTTCTCGAGGGAAAAAAAATGACAAATTTTATTTGAGTACAGCGTTTCATGACTGTGCATTTGTCAGTTAAAGTAATGCAGTGCCGTATCGCAATAATGGCCTGGTCAGGAAGTGGGGTAAATCTTCTGGAGGTCAATTGGATAATATGTAAAAGCAAATATAAAATATTCATGATTGGGTTTATATCTACTTTAACTCCACACATTATTATTACTCTGTCTTACCAAGTACACTTTTAAATATTCAGAAACTGAGGAGATATAGTTCTGTATAAAATAAAATTATTACCAATATGTAGCTACTACTTCCAGACGCACTTATAAAAGTCCTGCCAGATAAAGGCAAGCAAGGGGCCATATCTGGCCACAGGGCCACAGTTTGGAGACCACTGCTTTAACCTATGCAGCCAAAGGTTTCATTTGCAGTTTGACTAAGTATCTTTAACCACTTCAATTACAGAGAACTAAGAGAGCGGTTGACAAAGAGGACATTAGGTGCCTGCACTGCATCCTTGTTTGCCCCCTTCACTGTCCCTCTCCTTAAGCACTGGGGTCACATTAACTAAGTAAGGAAGAGAAACATTGTGATACTAGTCAGTACCAGTGTGAACAGGTCTATATGCTTTAGCAAAATAAGGGGTCAATTCACTAATGTTTACCGCATGCAGTAACGCAGTCACCTGACTCATTTGCATAAATGATTGCATGTGGTAAAGTCCAATTCACCCAAAAAAACAAAAAAAAAAACAATTATGCTGTATTTACCGTAAAATTAAAAATGTGGCGGTAAGCTCTTCAGTCCAATTCACAAATAGAAGAGAGAGTAAAAAAAAAAACATGCAATATTTATCACCAGGGGAGTATTACATGTAGCTGGCTGCTAAGGAGTGGGCTGGGAAGCCGGCCACCGCGTCCTTAACAATGGATTATTTATCAGCTGTCAGCGGGTGAATGTAAAAAAAAACATGGCGGAAATTTTAAATGATGTAAAAAACAAAAACAAAACACAGTGTGGGGTTCCCCCCCCCCTCCCCCATTGCTTACCAGGCCCTTCGGGTATGGTATAGATTTTAAGGGGAATCTCACACCAAAATTAAAAAAATATATATGTGGGGTCCCCCCTCAAAATCCATACCAGACCCTTATCCAAGCATGCAGCCTGATATGATGGTTTTCCATAAAAGTGTAAGGCAACCAGCAATTTGGTTGTGGCTGGTATGGCATGGTTTCTCTGCATTGAGGGCCCAAGGTACCCTATTAAGGGGGGTATAAAGCTTCAGAATAAGTGTCTAGGATAACCAAAACTTCTGCAGGGTATCAGCATCTCTGAATTGATCCAGCAGTGTGCGCTCCTTAACCAGTTGCCGACCGCCGCACGCCGATGTACGTCGGTACAATGGCACGGGCAGGCATAAGGACATACATGTACGTCCCTTGCCTCCCGCGGGTCGGGGGCCCGATCGGGCCCCCGCCCGGTGCCTGCGGCGGTCGGTTTTCGTCCGGGAGCGATCCGGGACGAGGGGGCGGCCATTCATTCATGGCCACCCCCTCGCGATCGCTCCCGACGAATAGAAATCCCCGGTGACATCACTTCCTCTCCTGTAATGTAAACACAGGAGAGGAAGTGATGTATTCTCTCCTCCGTGTCGGTATTTTCCGTTCCGACACGGAGGAGAGCGGATCGGTGAGTTGCACCAACACTCTACACACACAGTAGAACATGCCAGGCACACTCACACCCCCCCTTTACCCCCCGATCACCCCCCCAATTACCCCTGCCCCCCAGTCACAGTGACACCAATGTCATTTTTTTTTTTTTGCATTGGTGTCATTTGTGACTGTAATAACTGTTAGGGCAGTTAGAGTTAGCCCCCTTTAGTTCTAATGTACCCCCCTAACCCCCCCAATAAAGGTTTAACCCCGTGATCACCCCCCGTCGCCAGTGTCACTAAGGCTGGGTTCACATTGCAGGGGTTTATGAGAACGAATGTGATTCGCACCGCACTGCAGTGCAAATCACATCCGATCTCTGTGCGATTCGAGTTCAGCCATTCGCCGCACCCGCCGCACCCGCCGCAAATTCGCACGGGACCCTTTTTTTGGCCCGCAGCAGAATCGGATCGCATGGGTGTTCACACCATGCGATCCGAGTTTGCAGATCGCACTGCGATATGCGAACTGATCTGGGGGTGTCAGTAACATTTCACTGACACTCCCAGCAGTTCGCATAGGGCAGTGTGAACTGCCGCCGGGAGGCATGCGATGCGGGAACCCGCCGCGCATTCGTGGCGTTCCCGCATCGCTCCAGTGTGAACCCAGCCTAATAAGCGATCGTTTTTCTGATCGCTGTATTAGTGTCACAGGTGACGCTAGTTAGGCAGGTAGGTATTTAGGTTCGCTGCAGCTTTTTATAGCGCCAGGGACCCCCATATACTACCGCATAAAGCCCCCTAATTGCCCCCTAGTTAACCCTTTCACCAGTGATCACCATATAACTGTTACAGGTGACGCTGGTTGGTTAGTTATTTTTTTTATAGTTTCAGGGCACCCGCCATTTATTACCTAGTCTCACTAGTGTACCCCTAAATTTAGGGGTGTCTACTTTCCAAAATGGGGTCATTTGGGGGGGGTTTGTGCCATCTTGGCATTTTATGGCCTTCAAAACTGTAACGCCCTTAGAAAGCCTGAAGGCGGTGCTTGGATTTCGGGGCCCCGTACGCGGCTAGGCTCCCAAAAAGTCCCACATATGTGGTATCCCCGTACTCAGGAGAAGCAGCAGAATTTATTTTGGGGTGTCATTTCACATATGCCCATGGCATGCGTGAGCAATATATCATTTAGTGACAACTTTGTGAAAAAAAAAAAAAAAAAAAAAAAGTTTGTAATTTTCCCGCAACTTGTGGCAAAATATAAAATATTCCATGGACTCAACATGCCTCTCAGCAAATAGCTTGGGGTGTCTACTTTCTAAAATGGGGTCATTTGTGGGGGTTTTGTGCCATCTTGGCATTTTATGGCCTTCAAAACTGTAATAGGTAGTGAGAAGTGAACTCAAAAATTTACGCCCTTAGAAAGCCTGAAGGCGGTGCTTGGTTTTCGGGGCCCCGTACGCGGCTAGGCTCCCAAAAAGTCCCACATATGTGGTATCCCCGTACTCAGGAGAAGCAGCAGAATTTATTTTGGGGTGTCATTTCACATATGCCCATGGCGTGCATGAGCAATATATCATTTAGTGACAACTTTGTTAAAAAAAAAAAAAAAAAAAAAAAAGTTTGTAATTTTCCCGCAACTTGTGGCAAAATATAAAATATTCCATGGACTCAACATGCCTCTCAGCAAATAGCTTGGGGTGTCTACTTTCTAAAATGGGGTCATTTGTGGGGGTTTTGTGCCATCTTGGCATTTTATGGCCTTCAAAACTGTAATAGGTAGTGAGAAGTGAACTCAAAAATTTACGCCCTTAGAAAGCCTGAAGGCGGTGCTTGGTTTTCGGGGCCCCGTACGCGGCTAGGCTCCCAAAAAGTCCCACATATGTGGTATCCCCGTACTCAGGAGAAGCAGCAGAATTTATTTTGGGGTGTCATTTCACATACACCCATAGCATGTGTGAGCAATATATCATTTAGTGACAACTTTGTGTAAAAAAAAAAAAATTTTTTTTTTTGTCATTATTCAATCGCTTGAGGCAAAAAAATAAAATATTCAATGGGCTCAACATGCCTCTTATCAATTTCCTTAGGGGGTCTACTTTCCAAAATGGGGTCATTTGGGGGGGTTTTGTACTGCCCTGCCATTTTAGCACCTCAAGAAATGAGATAGGCAGTCGTAAACTAAAAGCTGCGTAAATTCCAGAAAACGTACCTTAGTTTGTAGATGTGACAACTTTTGCGCAAACCAATAAATATACAATTATTGACTTTTTTTTTACCAAAGACATGTGGCTGAATACATTTTGGCCTAAATGTATGACTAAAATTGAGTTTATTGGATTTTTCTAATAACAAAAAGTAGAAAATATCATTTTTTTTCAAAATTTGCGGTCTTTTTACGTTTATATCGCAAAAAATAAAAATCGCAGAGGCAATCAAATACCATCAAAAGAAAGCTCTATTTGTGGGAAGAAAAGGACGCAAATTTTGTTTGGGTACAACATTGCATGACCGCGCAATTACCAGTTAAAGCAGCGCAGTGCCAAAGTGTAAAAAGACCTCTGGTCATTTACCAGCAAAATGGTCCGGTCTGAAAGTGGTTAAAACGTCTTTCCTTTAACCACTTGACCATTGGGCACTTAAACCCCCTTCCTAACCAGACCAATTTTCAGCTTTCGGGGCTCTCACATTTTGAATGACAATTACCCAGTCATGCAACACTGTACCTATATGAAACTTTTGCGTCCTCGTGTAGTGTGTTAGCATCTGAAGCAGTGGGTGTTCTGTGTACCTTCAACACAGTACACACCAATCGTTTTTGGCTGATTTCCTATCTTGCTGCTGTGTAGTGGTTGTTGTCTGTGCCCTGACCGCAGTATACACCACTATATTCACCTCACCTATATAGCTAGTGATCTAGCTTTAACCACTTAACAACTGCCCATTGCCGATTAATGGCTTCAGGGCAGTTGTTTAACTCTGAGAGGCCGTTAATTAACGGCCTCCCAGAGTTCTGCTCTCGCGCGCCCCCTGGGGCGCGCACTCGAGAGCATCCGTGACCGCCGGGTCCACAGGACCCGGCGCATCACGGATCACGGTAAACGGCCGCTCGTCACGGCCGTTTACCACGTGATCGCTCCGTCAAATGACGGAGTGATCACTTGTAAACAAACCGGCGTCATGTTATGACGCCGGTTCCTCCCTCCCCTCTCTGTACCGATCGGTACAGCGGAGGGGAAAGAGATCGGTGTCAGCAGCGATGTGGGCTGCATCTGCAGTGCCCACATCGCTGCTCACCGAATTTAACCCCTCAAATCCCTGCCAATACTCTGCAATACCAGTGCATACTCTGCAGTACCCTGCCATTACTCTGCAGTACCCCGCCATTACTCTGCAGTGCAGTACCCTGCCATTACTCTGCAGTGCCCTGCCATTACTCTGCAGTACCCCCCATTACTCTGCAGTACCCCCCAATACACTGCAGTACCCGCCATTACTCTGCAGTACCCCGCCATTACTCTGCAGTGCAGTACCCTGACATTACTCTGGAGTACCCTGCCATTACTCTGCAGTACCCCCCATTACTCTGCAGTAACCCCCATTACTCTGCAGTACCCTACCATTACTCTGGAGTACCCCCCCAATACTCTGCAGTACCCTGCTATTACTCTGTAGTACCCCGCCAATACTCTGCAATACCCTGCCATAAATTGCCATACCCAGCCATACTCGGAGATACCCAGCCATACTCGGTGATACCCTGAAATACCCAGCCATAGACGCCCCCCACCCCTCACCGCCCTCCGGTGCTTCTACCAACTCACCAGTACGATCAAAGCCAGAATCTTTTTTTTATTTTTTATTTCAGGCTTCCCAGCCTAGAGGTGAGATGTGGGGTCATATTGACCCCCAGATTTCACTGTAAAGAGGACCTGTCACCCCATATTCCTATTACAAGGGATGTTTACATTCCTTGTAATAGGAATAAAAGTGATCAAAAATATATTTTTGGGGAAAAAAATGTCAAACTAAAATAAATAAAGTAAAATGAACAATAAAAAAAAATTTTTTTTAAAGCGCCCCTGTCCCCATGTGCTCGCATGCAGAAGCGAACGCATGCGTAAGCCCCGTCCACATATGAAAACGGTGTTCAAACCACACATGTGAGGTATCGCCGAGAACGTTAGAGCGAGAGCAATAATTCTAGTCCTAGACCTCCTCTGCAACTCAAAACATGTAACCAGTAAAAAAAAATTTAAGCGTCGCCTATGGGGATTTTTTAAGTAGCGACGTTTGGCGCCATTCCACGGGCATGTGCAATTTTGAAGAGTGACATGTTTGATATCTATTTACTCAGCATAACTTCATCTTTCACTTTATGCAAACATTGGGCTAACTTTACTGTTCTTTTTGTTTGTTTTTTAAGCACAAAACTGTTTTTTCCCCCCAAAAACGCGTTTGAAAAATTGCTGTGCAAATACCGTGTGAGATAAAAATTTGCAACGACCACCATTGTATTCTCCAGGGTCTTTTGGTATGCATATGCTGTGTGTGTGAAATAACCTGATAATATGACAATTTTGTGGAAAAAAAAAAAAAAAAGGAAATAGGCCGTCAGTACTTCAGGTGTGATCAATTTTCAGATATTGGCACCATAGCTTGTGGACTCTATAACTTTCACAAAGACCAAATAATATCCACCAATTTGTACTTATTTTTACCAAAGATATGTAGTAGTATGAATTTTGGCCAAAATTTATGAAGAAAAAAATTACTAATCTGCTACATTTTATAACAGAAACAAAGAAAAATTCATTTTTTCGCAGAATTTTCGGTCTTTTTTCTTTTATAGCACAAAAAATAAAAAACTGAGAGGTTATTAAATACCACCAAAAGAAAGCTCTATTTGTGTGAAAAAAAGGACAAACATTTCCTATAGGTCCAGTGTTGCATGACTGAGTAATTGTCATTCAAAATATGAGGGCACCGAAAGCTGAAAATTGGTCTGGTTATTAAGGGTGTTTAAGTGCCCAGTGGTCAAGTGGTTAATAATAGAGCTTGCAGTCAGTAGTGTTAGGAGATAGTGCGTGCTGTCTGCGTGCTCTGTACCCAGTACATACCGCTATAATATAGGGCAGGCCCCTACTTTCAAACATCCAACTTACAAACATCTCCTACTTGCAAACGCAAGGAGACAGCAGCAAGTGAGATGAAAAAAGATGGACGACAAAACAAATTATACAGGGGTGATAACCCTTCCCTATGTTTTCCAAAAAGCTTAAAAATAGTTTGTTTGACTGGAGCTACACTTTAAAAATGTACCAGTTGAAAATTACAAACAGATTCAACTTAACACAACAAACCTACACAGTCCCTGTCTTGTTTGCACCGCCTGTATACTGCTGTTCTGAGTATATAGGGCCTGGGGGCCACACGCATTTCCTTTTTTTAATATGGGTACGGGGTTCCCCTTAATATACGTACAAGACCCAAATAGTCTGGTAATGGGCAGGGAGGGCTACCCATGCCATTTTTCTCAATGATTTTCAACCATATTGCAGGAACCAGATATAACATTAAAACCGCAAGCAGTTTTAAATGGTGTTATTTCCGTTTAATGTCATTTTGTGCAGGGACTGTTCTAAACACGAGAAACACGTGGCACTTCACAGGCATACTACAGACACCCCCAAGGCACCATATTTAAAGGAATATTTCACTTTTTTTTTCACTTTAATTGTCATTAAAATCAGTGCTCCCGCCAAAACGGCAGTTTTTAAAACTTTTTTTTGCAGTGACCCATGTCCCCTGAGGCAGGAGGCAGGTCCCCAAACCCTTTTTAGGACACTATCTTGCATATTAGCCGTTAAAATTAGCACTTTCCATTTCGAACGTTCGAGTCCCATAGACTTCAATAGGGTTCTAACGTTAGTTTCGAACGCGGGGGTCGTTCGCAAGTTCTGGTGCGAACCGAACCGGGGGGTGTTCGGCTCATCCCTACACACAGCATATGCATAGCACAAATTACACCCCAAAACACATTCTACCACCCCTCCTGAGTACAGTGATACCACATGTGTTAGACTATTACAAAGCCTGGCCACATACAGAGGGGCAACATGCAGGGAGCACCGTCAGGCATTCTTGGGGCATAAATTATACATATCATTTCTTGACTACCTCTTACACTTTTGAAGGCCCTGGAGCACCAGGACAATGGAAACACCCCAAAAATGACCCCTTGGGATGGCTGGGTATTGCTGAGTATGGATGGGGGTGGATGGGATTGCTGAGCATGTATGGATGAGTATTGCTGAGTATGAATGCCTAGGTGAGTATTGCAGAGTATGGATAGATGGCTGAGCATTAATAAGTATTGCTGAGTATGGATGGATGGATGAATATGGATGGATGGATGAGTATTACTGAGCATGTATGGATGGCTGACTGAGCATGGATGGGTGGCTGGCTGAGCATGGATGGATGGATGGATGGCTCAGTATGGATGGATGGATGCCTGGCTGAATGGCTGGCGAGGGCACAGGACAGCGATGTGGGCACTACACATCTAACCCACAGCGCTGCAGCAGCATCTGATCTCTCCCCTCATCCCCCGCATTGCTGGACCCTGGGACAGGTAAGTGTCCCGAGTATTTGTAGCTGCTGAGACGTTTAATTTTTTTTTAAGCGGAACACCGCTTTAAAATGACCACTTGAGATCTTAATTTCCACAAGACTGGATTCAAAGGGCTCCATCATCTTTGCTTTGCTATCTGCCAGCCTCCAGCGACAACTCCTGAGTAAAAATCTAGCCGACACCTGCTCTAGCTTGTACTTTCCTGCTTATTTTGACCATTGCCATAGTTATCACAAGCTTGGACCAGTACTTAATTACTGCATGCATGTATTTATTTATTTCTGTGAATTGACTTTAATGCGGTTTATGCGATATTTAACAAGTGTTTTTGGTGTTTGCGCTAAGTATCGCATACGAGCAATAGTGCATTTATATTTTCATTAGTGCGTGCATTATGTGGTCATGTGACCGTCTTAACGCATGGGATAACCTTTAGTGAATTGTGCCCAGAGTGCAGAAAGAAATTATGTCGTACGGGCTGGGATGTTCCATTTTGCTGCAGTAAAATGAAAATGTTTGGAGGCTGCCTGTATGTCATGCTCTAAATTAAAAAGGGGACTGGGTCCTCCGTGAACTTTAGCTACACAGTCATACCTGTTTGATGTGGCCACCACTTCTTCTTTCACGCATTGGAATCGAAATGCTTACAGTTTTTATATTAAACATGAGCTTATTTTTGAGTGAAGATATTTGTTCCGTATGAATATTGCACCCTTTAAATCATCACTGCTGTTTAAATGCTTATAAACGTGGCACAATTGTATGATGATGTTTAAAGGCAGTGGAAATTCTGTGAGGCCAAAATGTCTTCTATAGCAGAGTGTCCTTGTAGACGTGTATGGATTCGCCTCCAAAGACTGGAAATGCTCAGGAGACGGCCCCAAAAATATTCTTAGGGTGCCTACTTTGCATGCACAGGCATGTCTTCAACAAAAATGGTAGGGACTGGTGGGAGGGTGCAACTTTGTTGGGAATGCTCTTACACTATCAGATTTTAGTAGATGCCAGAGAGTTACAAAAATCTCTCATCTAATGTGGTACACAGAAAGTCATTAAAGTCTAAGTTCACTCTAGTAAAAAAGAAATGCCCATATTTTCTTCAGAAAAAAATGCAGAGCATTGCACCCCTGCCATGGGCTGTCAAAAATTACAAGCTGTCTATCATGGTGGAAGATGGGACTTCTAGCTTTTTTACAGAGCACTGCCGCAAATGACATGGTTGTGTGGGTGAGGCTGCACCAATTTGCAGATCTGACAATGGGTGTGGGGAGAGGAATCCCTGCTCGCTGTTATGGGGGGGTCTCTGGAGGTGGATGAATATGTAACATGCTCCTATAGGTGAACCTATCTTTTAACCTTCAAGACATCAAGCTGAGGTTTGGGTGACACAGAAAACCATCACCAATTGGCCCAAAAAAAAAAAAAAAATAAATAAGAAAAAAAGAATCGGGTCAAATAGCTCCCTGAAGGATCTTTTGCCCGAAGCTTTTATCGGATGAGGCCAAAATGTCCACCTGATAAATAATAGAAATAGTGTAAACAAAAGACTAGGTGGCAGCCTTGCAAATCTGGGAAACGGTTGCTTACTGCTGAAAAGCCCAAGAAGCACTCACAATTCTAGCAGCGTATGCTTTGACAAGAAAAGGTGGAATCTGTTCCTTGAGATCATGCTTGAGGCGATGGCAGCCGTATTAGTGCGCTTGCAACAAAAACAATTGCGTAATGTCTGTGATACATTTTATTTGCACTAACATCTGAATTTGCAGGGCAAGCCTTCAGGTTCTAACCTCCTCTTCAAGTACTGGTTGAACCTTGAACCTAAAAAAAAAAAAATGGGATGTTGAGATTGTACCACTGCTTTTATGTTTGTTTTGCAACATAAATACAATTTATGTTAAAAAAAAAAAATGGATGTTAGTGAAAACAGAAGACTATCATAGACCATGCTTAACTGTTTTTTCCTTGAGATGGTGGAACGAGAAGCCAGTGGTACATCAAGGATAACAAAAAGAGAATCAGTGTTTCAGGGGGAAAAAAAAAAAGCAGTGGTTTAAGAATAGACTTGCCCAAACCACAGCTGGACGATATGCAAAAAGGTGTTAAATGCAGAGTGAGAGGCCAACAGTCTTTAAAACAGAATGCCAAATGGCACTGCTGGTTGATGAAATCCACCTGCCAATGATCGATGGAATGTACACATCTAATAAAGTTGAAAGGCGAGGTTCTATCCTGAACAGAATCCATGCTCTCACTTTTGGTTCCTCACCGATGGTTGATGCAAGCCACCACTGTGGCATTGTCCGATTAATTCTAGAATAGATGATCCCCGACCCCCCCCATCAGGATGGTCTAGTGCTGAAGAGAAAACAGAAAATTGTATACTCACCTTTCCTTTCCTGTTGCATCTCATGGCAGCATACACCTATGGGTTGTGGCTCCGTCCCCGCAACCTGATAGGACCGTTTAACTATAAAATCTTGAGAGGGCCTCTGCTTCAGCATTCTCAATATATAGATACCTCACCTTAGACGGGTGGGCATCTGTATGCTGCCATGAGATGCAACAGGAAAGGAAAATTACGGAAAGGTGAGTATACAATTTTCAGTTTTCCTGTCGCATCATGGCAGCATACACCTATGGGGAATAACTCGCAAAACTGGGTGGGTATGAGCAGAAAAAGTTTATTTACAAGGAATGGAGGAATTGGACTGCATAATCGCTCTTCCAAATTCCACCGTGGACAACCTAGCGGAGTCCACTTTGTAGTGGGATATAAAAGTACTTTTTGAAGACCATGTGGCTGCCTTGCAGATGGTTTCTGAGGAAACTTTGCAGAAGGCTGCCCAGGAAGTTGCCATCACCCTTGTAGAGTGCGCCTTTAAGCCCTCTGGTATTTGAGCTTGATTAGATGAGTAGGATTTCTTTATGATTTTCACAAGCCATGCTGCGATAGTGCGGGAAGTAGCTGCCTGTCCTCTTCTGGAGCCGTGAGGGATGACTAGGAGGTTCTCCACTTTCCTGAGGTCACTGGTCTTCGAGAAGTAGGCCAGTAAGCTAGATTTTACATCAAGTGGATGAGGGTCACCCTGCTCTGTAGAAAGAGTGGGAAGGCATATTTCCTGATTAAAATGAAAGGAGGAAGCCACTTTGGGGATGAAGCGGTCTGAAGGTTTCAGAACTACCTTGTCTGGGTAGATGGTAAGGTATGGTTCCTTTGCCATTAGTGCATGCATTTCCGACACCCACTTGGCTGATGTAATCGCTATCAGAAAGGTGATTTTGAGGGTTTTCAACTGGAAAGAATGGATCATGGGATAGGAAATCCAGTACTACCGAAAGATCCCAAGTTGGAAAGGAGGGCTTTCTGGGAGGTCTCAATCTTAGACAAGCCTTCTGGAATTGAGAAATAAGGGGTTCTTGAGCCCATTTCACCCCCGTCATGGCAGAGCTGATACGTGCACTTTCAGGGTGCTTGAACCAAGACCTTTGTCGAGACCTAGCTGCAGGAACTCTAGGACCTGAGCAACTGTAGGGGATGAAGGGTCCCAGGCTTGTTGTTGCACGATCGAGAGGAACTTATCCCAGATTCTCTTGTAGGTGTTATTAGTGGTAAACCTTCTGGCTTGGAGAAGGGTGTTTATCACTCTGTGGGAACAGCCGTGAGCTATGAACCTAGCCCTTTCAGTCTCCATGCTGCTAGGTGTAACTTCTCTGGGCATGGATGGAGGAATTGACCTTGAGAGAGTAGATCCGCTGTCACGGGAAGCGGCAATGGTTCTGCTGTATTCAATTGGAGTAGGGTCGTGAACCACGGTCTCCTCGGCCAAAAGGGCAGGACTGCCAATACTGTGGATCTTGATTTCCTGAGTCTGAGTAGAAGCCTCAATATGATTGGAGTTGGTGGAAACACGTAACCTAGGTGGAAATTCCAGTTGTCTTGTAAACAATCTGTGCCTTCTGCCGAAGGAAAGGGAACTCTCGCCAGGTACCTCTGACGCTTTGCGTTGTTCGGAGTTGCTGCCAGATCGATATCCGGAACTCCCCAAGTCTTTGTTATCAGAGAAAAGGCCTGACTGCTTAGGGCCCATTCGTGGTTGGATACGAACTGTCGACTCAAGGTGTCTGCTATCTGATTCTGGACACCTGGCACGTATGTTGCCCTGAGACTGGTTAAATTCAGTTGTGCCCATTAGAAGACTGGTTGGACTTCTTGTGAGAGAAGGACTAAGCGTTTGCACCTCTTCAGATTGTGTGGTTTGGTCCACCATGATAGCGATTGCTTCACCTCTTTCCGGATCACTATCGGCTGGGTCATTGACACGCCATTCTATTGTTTCAGGAATGATATTTGAAGAGGCCTGGCATTCCACTGGGCCCATTGTACCATTGGGATAATTGCCGAGAATGACCCTAAAATACTGAGACATTCCCTGGCGGGAATGGTAGTGGCCACGAGTAATCTCTTTACTTTCCGGATTAGGATGGGAACTTTCTCCTCCGGGAGTTCTACTGTATTGAGTCGGGTATCCAGCTCCGCCCCCAGAAAAATCATTCGCTGCGTGGGATTTAGACTGCTCTTCCCCCAATTTATCAGCCACCCAAATTTTTGCAGGGTGGAGATTAGGATTGCGCGATGAAGTAGGAGGGAATCTCGGTTGTCGGCCAGGAGAAGAAGGATATCGTCTAGATAGTGGTGCACTCTCAGGCCTTGCTCCCTTAATAGGGCTATTACTGGCAGTAACACCTTTGTAAATGTTCTTGGAGCAGTGGATATTCCCAACGGGAGACTTTGGAATTGGAAATGTTGATGACCTACAACAAAGTGGAGAAATTTCTGAAATGAGGTGTGAATGGGAACGTGCAGGTAGGCGTCTTGTAAATCGATGGAGAGCATCCAATCTCCTATGTTGATGGCCTGGAGGATTGTCTGCAGACTCTCCATTTTGAATGCCTCCACCAGGATTCCGTGATTGAGTTTTTTTAAGTCCATGACAGGACGCAAGTCTCCTGTTTTCTTTTTTACCAAAAATAGAGGAGAATAGAATCCTCTCCCTCTGTGGTAGAGGAACTTCCCTTATAGCTTGCTTCTGGATTAGGTCCTGAACATATCCGTTCAGTAGTATTCTCTTTTGGTGAGATGATGGTATCTTTGTTACCCGGAAATGGTCCCTTGGGTGCTTTCGGAACCTCCATCTGTGTCCGAATTGGACAGTCGCCACTGTCCATGGATCCTTTATTGTCCCCGCCCATACCTGCTTGAACAACCTGAGCCTGACTCCTACTACAGCTGGTTGGGTGGGCGCACCTTCAAAAAGACTTTTGATCCCCTGTAGTAGGGGGTCTTGGCTTTCTAGAGCTTGAGGAAGGATGATTGAGGGTTCTTCCAGTTTCTCCTGTACTCTTTGCCAGGTCTGTAGGATCTTGCCTCCCTATATTTGTCTGGGAGGTTTCGTCTGGGGGCTGGCGGTCTTTACTGTTTAGATCTTCTATCTGAAGGGATCAGACCCGATTTTCCCCCGGTAACTTTAGAAATCGCAGAGTCTACCTTTTCTCCAAAGAGATTTGCTCCGTCAAAGGGAATCTTGCACCAGTTTGTCTTCGAGGATGGGTCTGCAGACCAGGGTTTCAGCCAAAGTGCCCTTCTGGCCATTACTGAGCTCAGCATTGCTCTTGATGTAGATTTAATTACATCTACAGAGGCTTCTGCGACAAAGTCGCCTGCGAGAGATAGTTCCTGTAGGGCTGAGATTACCTTCTCTTGTTCCCCTCCTTCTGACACCAGTCTCTCGGCATTGGCGGACCAGTTGGAAATGGCTCTACCGCCAGCTGCTAGGGCCACAGCTGGTCTGCATGCGCCTCCTGCTGATAGGCAAGATCTTTTCAGATCTAGGTCAATTTTCCTATCCAGCACATCTTTGAATGTAACAGCATATTCGATTGGAAGTGTCACATGTCTGGCAAGATGCATCAGAGAAGAATCCACCACTGGCGGGGTCACTAATGGAGTGACACTAGGCTCCTTCAGGGGGTAAAGTTTTGCTAACCTGTTAGTTAGGCTGATCTTCTTATCCAGCTTTTGCCATTCCTCTTTAATCAAATCCTCTAGTTCCTCAATAAATGGGAAGGTCTCAGGATCTTTCTTGAGATTTGGAAAATATTTCCTCAGCTTCTGAGGAGTTTGTTTCTCTTCCACCCAATCGATCGCTTCCTTCACTGATTTAATGAAGGGTTCGACTAATGCAAACTCGAAGCCGGTAGAGGTGTCAATGTCATCATTATCTGACAAAGGATCTGACATCTTTGAAGTGGAGGGAGCAGCAGATGTGGTGCCTTGCAAAGGTCTGCTAGTTTCCGGCCCTGCGATTTGGAGGGGCGATTAAGTAGCTGGAATACTAGGATCTAATTCCCTGTCTTTGGTTGCTTCATTGAAGCATGAACGACAGGCCAGCTTATCTGGGAGTGCTATTGCGCCACAAACCCAGCAATAGTTTCCAGAGGGATGGAGACTGAGAGCGAGAAGAATGTCTGCTAGTAGGGGGATCTTCTGTGGTAGGAGTGGCCATGTCGAGAGTAGGACCTTGATCGACTCCCCCTGTGATCTCCGCTCTCTCTGCGCCTTGAGCGGCTTCTGCTATGGTCTCGGTCCCGTCTATGACTTGAGCGGCTTCTTCCTGAGTGCCCTGAGTGCGATGATCTGGATGACCTGATAGGGCTGTGCAGTTTAGACAGGCTCTCTTTTTCCTCTTCGTACTTACCAAGTTGACCCCACTTACCTAATAGGCTTGCGATGGTCTGCTGGGGCAGCGGCCTCCCTGAACAGTGAATCCTAAAAACGAACGGAAGTCAGTGTGCAAAGACAGGTAGGGAGATATGCAAGTTGCAAAAAAGAACTTTAGAAACGAAGAGACTGACCTTAAGATCCGAAGGAAACAATATGTAAGAAACGATCGGAATGACTTCGAAAACGATCTTGATAGTAAAGCAGCAGCAGCCACAGTACACAAAGCAAAAATGCTGTTTTTAAATTCCGCGCCACTGCCGTCGCAACGTCGACGTCGTCCCGCACATGCGCAGAAATGTCCCGCAACGTTCGGCTCCATTTTGGAAAGTGGCGAATCGACAAGACAACGAGGTACTGAACGCCAGCGCATGCGCGGAAGAGTTCAAACATCGGCGCCCCAGGAGCGAGGTTCTACAGAGCTTAGCAAAGGAAGGTACAGAAAATACCAAGAAAGCACAGGTTAGAGGCCGCTGCGTGATAAATCTGTTTAAGATTTGTAAAGATAAAAACGATACCCCTGAGACCATCAGAGTGGGGATTCCTCCATTAAGCTCATTTAGAGGCTGTACAGGTAGGACTTCCACCCAGGAGAGGCTTGAACCTGGCTGGGGCGATAGCGGTAAGGGGTGATGTCTGGTCTTCTCAGGCGAGGAAAAAAAGGAGAATGCTGAAGCAGAGGCCCTCTCAAGATTTAATAGTTAAACGGTCCTATCAGGTTGCGGGGGCGGAGCCACAACCCATAGGTGTATGCTGCCATGATGCGACAGGAAAGACAAATTTCCTGAAGCAATAGATAGTTAAAATGTCACGCATGGCACATCTTGACTTCTTTGCAAAAACACTCCAAATCTGTCAGATTGCGAGGACATCTCTTGTGCACAGCCCTCTTCATGTCACCTACAGATTTTCAATCAGATTGAAGTCTGGGCCATGCCAAAACGTTAATCTGCTTTTGGTGAAGCCATTCCTTTGTTGATTTGGATGTATGCTTTAGGTCGTTGTCATGCTGAAAGATGAAGTCCGTCCCCCCCCCCCCCTTTTGTGCAGCTTTCTAGCAGAAGCCTGAAAGTTTTGTCCCAATATTGACTGGTATTTGGAACTGTACATAATTCCCTCTACCTTGACTAAGGCCCCTGTTTCAGCTGAAGAAAAAACAGCCCCAAAGCAAAAGGCTGCCACCGCCATGCTTCACTGTGGGTAAGGTGTTCTTTTGGTGAGGTGCAGTGTTGTTTTTGCACCAAACATCTTTTGGAATTATAACCAAACAGTTCAACCTTGGTTTCATCAGACCACAACACATGCTTTTGGGAGACTTCAGATGTGTTTTTGCAAAATTTACTTGGGATTGGATGTTTTTCTTCATAAGAAAGAGGCTTCGATCCTGCCACTCTACCCCATATCCCAGAAATATGAAGAAGAATATGGGCAATTGTTGTCACATGTACCACACAGCCAGTACTTGCCAGATTTTCCTGCAGCTTCTCTAATGTTGCTGTAGGCCTCTTGGCAGCCTCCTTGAACAGTTTTCTTGTCTTTTCATCAATTTTGGAGGGACGTACAGTTCTTGGTAATGTCACTGTTG
This sequence comes from Lithobates pipiens, assembly GCF_037356315.1. Classification (NCBI taxonomy): domain Eukaryota; kingdom Metazoa; phylum Chordata; class Amphibia; order Anura; family Ranidae; genus Lithobates; species Lithobates pipiens. The sequence goes on along the minus strand of NW_027507758.1, from coordinate 308,837,918 downwards.
TACCATTTTCTCTCCACTTGATGACGACTGTTTTCAGTGTTCCCTGATATCTAATGCCTTGGAAATGCTTTTGTACCCTTCTCCTGACTGATACCTTTTAACAAGGAGATCCTTCTGATTGCTTTGGAAACTCTCTGTGGACCATGGCATTCGCTGTAGGATGCGACTAAGGGTCCTTTCAGAACTGATCCGCCCCGTGGATATCCGTTTGCTCAGCGGGGATCACTCCGCCGATCCCCGCTGAGCAGGGAGATGACCGGTCCGTCTCTGCACACTGCGCAGGGACGGACCTGTCACAGCGCCGCTCTCCCCTATGGGAGATCGGATGATGACGGACCGCAGTGCCCGTCGTCACCCGATCCGATGACGGATGGAAAAATAGCTTTTTCCTCCGTCACACTTTTTCGGATCGGAGCGGGTCGGATGTCAGCGGACATGTCACCGCTGACATCCGACGCTCCATAGAGCTCTATGGAGCACCCGTTCAGGTCCGCCTGAAAAACTGACAGGCGGGCCTGAACGGATCGTCAGTGTGAAAGGGGCCTAAGAAAATTTTAGGAAAGACCCACTAGAACAGCTGAACTGTATTTGGGGTTAAGCACAGGCAGTTTAAATGATGGCAGGTGTGTACTGACTCCTATTTAACATGAGTTTGAATGTGATTGCTTAATCCTGAACACAGCTACATCCTCAATTATAAGGAGGGTGTGCACACTTATGCAACCACGTTATTTTAGTTATTTTTTTACTTCCCCCACCCCTAAAAGATTTCAGTTTGTTTTTCAATTGATTTGTACAGTTTGTAGGTCACAAGGCCTCATGCACACCATACATTATAAAAATACCATTATGATTAGCTATAAAATGAGTTTATCAGCATTTTTGCAGTAGCGTTTATTTAGCTGTAGCATTTTTTTAAAACAAAATTGTACTTCCACCAAAGCTTATGGCTGATAAAACGCAGACTAGTCAAGTTTTTCAGAGTTAAAGCATTTTACAGCTGAAAAACTCCTCTCAAAACCCACTAGTTCTGGAGGTTTTTTTTTCCCCAACCAGAAAACGCCTCTGCCAAAAACTGCTGATAACACTGTGTGCATGGACACATTGGATAAGATGCTGGAGACTTTATTGGCTGCAGAAAAAAAAATTTGAAGCCAAAAACAGCAGCTGTAAAAACGTCCAGTGTGCATGAGGCCTAAAAGCTGGAAAATGTTTTGAAATAATTTATCTTTTCTCTTGACATTTTAACAGGGGTGTGTAGACTTTTTATATCCACTGTAGCACTAACAGCATAAGAGCACTGATGGATGAATGGACATATAGGTGGATATTTGCTAAAACTGGTATACACAGAATCTGATTCAGCTGTGCATAATGACAAAACCTAAAAGCTGATTGCTTATCAAAGTTTAATGAAACAAGGCAAACCTAGCATCTACCAAGATGGGCTTAGAGACAGACACGGCAGAACAAGGCATGGCAAGTCAGTAATTGTGAAAGATTAGATATAAGGAGATCTCAGGCAATAGTACTGCCTATTCCGATGCACTCTGCCTGACTTTTCCTGGGCACAGCTTTCAGAGTCCAGTTCCTCTTTAACCACCTCAACATTGGACACTTTCACCCTTCCTTGTGTATTCTGCTTCATTTCTTTGGTAATAGTAACCCTATTCAGTCCATTATAAATCTGTGTGAAGGGTACAGAGTCTACAAACTATAGTTTGATTGATCAATCCTGATGTAATGACTGCCTCTTTCTTCTTGAAGGCCTAAGACATCAAGGCAGTACAAATATTCCCCCAAATTACCTCTTTATGGAAGGTTGACAGTCCAAGGTACCTAGTAAGATGCATTGGGGTTGATTTACCAAAACCGAAGAGCGCAAAATCTGGTCCATTTGCGAATGGTAGCCAATCAGCTTCTAATGTCAGATTGTTCAATTAAGCTTTGACCAAAAAAAAAAAAAAAACTTAAAACCTGAATGGTTTCTATGCTAGACTGCACCACATTTTGCACTCTGTTTTAGTAAATCAACCCCACTGAGTTTTTTGAAGTTGTAATTTTTGTCAATTTTTAATAAAATACATATATATAAAATTACACCCCAACACACATTCTGCTTTGACTGCCAAGTATGAGGATACAACAGCTGTGGGACCTTTTCACAGTGTAGATGAATAGAGAGGCCCAAAAGGAGCACTTTTGGGCTTTCAAGAAGCATAAATTAAGCATCTAATTTGCCGGCTACCCATCACATTTTTGGAGGCCCTGGAGCAGTAGAAAACACGCACAAAAATGATCCCCATTTTGAAAAGCAAACACAGCAAGGTATTTTCTGAAAGACAAAGTGAGTCTTTTGACAAAGTCTTTCCACAACTTTTTGGAAAATGCAGGAAAAAAAATAGAAATATCTTATTGACAAAAATGCATTTACAACACACGGCATACACAAAACACAAGGAAAATACCCAAAAGGAGAATCTTCAGGTATTCTAGGGGCAAAAAATTATGCTTTTTTTTTTTTTTTTAAACCCACAAAAGTTGTCAATTTAATAAGATGATTCTCACACAGAGGATGGGCATACTTAGAATTACACCCCAAAACACATTTTACTCCTCCCAGGTATGGGGATACCACACGTGAGATTTTTTCCCAGTATTTGTACTAATAATATACCAGATATTGTATGTCGTATATCACACCACTTGTATTAAAACCAATGCACTGTAATGGGGTGCCTAAATTGGTCAGGGTATATAAAAGCTTAGTTTAGCGTTGCCTATAGCAGGTCCGAGTTCCTACAAGTCAAGTAAACCTAGCCTACTGGTACAGGCTGTGGCCAGAAAGGCCATGTTCAGTTGCCAGGAAGCCGAAAGAAGGAGGAACAAGAGCTCTTGTAGTTCCAGAAGTGCTGTTATCCACAGGGGATACAGCCATGATGGCTATGTAAGCCATCATTTCTGACAGTTGTCAGCTCCATTCAGTCATTAAGAACTACTGTGATAGTTTGATAGCTGTGGCCAATCACCATTGTACAGAGCTGCTATGATTGGCCCTGGAGCATTTGATCCAAGATCACAGTAGTTCAATGGCATCATGAATGACAGCCATTGTTTACTACTGGACATGTGATCGCTGTGAATAGTCACAGCAATCACATGGTACTATGGTAAAGTGGCTCCGTACACAGATTGGTGATCCACTGTGTCCAGTAGACACAGTGGTCACAGATCAGGGTGCGCACAAGTTCTGTGGTGATGTATGTATACGTCCTCCCAGAACAATGCTTGTCCTGTCATTATATATATACACACACACACACACACACACACACACACACACACACACACACACACACACACACACACACACACACACACACATATATATATATATATATATATATATATATATATATATATATATATACATACACACACACACACACACACACACACACACACACACACACACACACACACACATTATATATATATATATATATATATATAGTGGCTGGGTGGGAAGCAGTTAAATACTAGGTTCATGATAAATTAAAGCTCTTCCAGTTTACCACACAGTTTGAAAAACTGCAGATGGCCAGGAAACTTACAGATGGAATTTTTCTTCAGCTATGCTTTACAACGGATTGGCAGCCTTACCATTCACAAATCATGTAATGTGTTAGTTTACCTTCTCAGAAAATAAATAAATAAATAAATGAAGGTGAACACTGTACACCTTTACCACCACCCCAATCTCTGCTGTACTTACCTCCATGGGTGATGAGATGGCAGTGGCCATGCACTAGTACAACAGTCTAGGGATTTCAAATCCCCACTCTTCCATCAGTGCTTCCAGGTAGGATTACAGTGATGCTCTCTGCCAGTGCTGACCAATCAGCATTGCTCCGATTCTGACCAGGGGGGAGGCTGTACAGTGTTAGTTCATCTTCCCATTTTTTCTGAAAGGTGAACTTAGACTGTACACTGCCGACAACAGACATTTAGGAGCAGTTGGGCATTTTTTTAAACTGCTCTTGAACTCTCCTCTGTGTTATCTTATCAGTACATGTACACACATTCATTTATAGTCAGTTGCATTTAGAGGCATTTCAAATGCAGCTACCCACATTTTCAAAAAGAAAAAACATTTTATTTTATTACGTTTGAGCCTGGAAAATGCTTAAAAAAAAAAAAAAAAAAGACACACACACCAAAAAACTCAATTATCACTGTATGCAAGCTTGATATACCATTGATATTCCCCTCATCAGCCAATTATTCTGTACAATACACAACTTGCATTACTTGATGCTGAAGTTGAATAGGAATTTCACTAACCCATCAACAATTGAGAATCTGCAAACTAGACTGGGTCTGACCTTTTCCAAGAGAACGTCAGAAAGTGGCAATTGACATGCGTGTAAAATGAAAAAAAGTGTGTTTCTGTGTAATTACGCAGCTGAACATATTAGAAAAGTATCCTGTGGACATGCGTTGAGCCATCAATGGATGTGTCCAGTAGCGACAAACTCTGGTCCTCTCACGCAATTTTCTACATCTTTGGAGCCTCAGCAAAAGCAACATCAGGAGCATTTCCTCACACATGCTCATCATGGGATCCATATTAACAAACCAACCAAAAATAAACAGCTAGTTACAAACCACACTGCTTTCTCAGCTGCTGATGTTTTTTGTGCTTTCTAATCGTTTGGGAGTCGTCTGAGGTTATCTTTAGTAAACGCTCCTGAACACAGACGTGGCTTGTAAACGCTGCTAAACACACGTTTTTAAACATGTATTAATAGCTGTGGTGTTCCAGCATTCAGGAGAGGTTGAGAAATGTCCCGTGTACATGAAGCCTAACTCTGTAAATGCATATTAGACCCCTTTCACACTGAGGGCGTTTTGCAGGCGCTATAGCGTTAATAGCACCTACAATCCGCCAAGCTGCTCCATTGTCTCCAGTGTGAAAGCCCAAGGGCTTTCCCACTGGAGCGGTCCACTGGCAGGGTGTCAGGAAAAGTCCTGCCAGCAGCTTCTTTAGAGCGGTATGTTTACCGCTCCTGCACATTGAAATCAATGGGGCAGCGTGGCTATACTGCCAGCAAAATGCCGCTATTGCAGGCGGTTTTAACCCTTTCTTGGCCGCTAGCGGCGGGGGGTTAAAGTGGCGTTTTATCGCCAACGCTATGGGCGGCACAGTGTGAAAGGGGTCTAAAGGCCCTTTCACACATGCCGTCCGTTTTTCATCCGTCCGTTGACGGATGAAAAAAAACGGACATCAATGCATTTCTATGGAAAAAAACTGACTTAAATGGATGATTATCCATTTACATCCGTCAATATGCATTTTTGAAACTGATCAAATGTCAATTTTTCTTTAGTTAGAAAAACGGATCAGACGAAAAACTGATGTAAACTGACAAATGGACAGTTTTTCATCTGTTTTTGCATTAACATTTACTTTGTTATATAAACAAACATGTTTTTATAAAAGGACACTAAATATAGTTTGAAAAGCAGCACTGTCCATTATTTAAGAAATCAATTGCAACTAAGCCATAGTTACAACAGTATTGCACCTTTACCAGAGGGGAAAAAAAATAAAATAAAATAAAAATCGTTGTCTTCCTGGGACAGAAGATGGCTCTGCAGCAGCATCCACTTGATCCCATCTTGGCAAAAGCAGAACACTATATGCAGAACATAATGGTTTAGAAAATAATGCTTGGTTTACACTGCAAGCAAATGAAATATCCATTATATAGAAGCCTCTGCAGCCTTAGGCATGTCCTGTTCTTTTTCAAAGTCTATATCTGAGGTCTGTTCTTGGCGCACAGTCTTCAATGCATGAACTGCATAGTTAATGCTTGTGTCATCAAACCACCTCCAGGATCCCATGAAGGGGTTGTACAGCATTCCCCTTAGTGTATCTACCACAAAACCATCTGTAAATTAGGAAGTAAAAAGATATTTTATTCAGTAAACTGCGGGTAAGAACATATTTACAGCATATGAATGCCTTTGAGATCAACTCTGTCATTACATTCAGACCACATTTAAGCAAATGTCACACAAATCCAGATCAAAGAAAGTTACATTCATAATACTCACTTGATTCAAGTAGTCTTTCAAGCTCTTCAGGTGGGATGAACTTGTCCCAATCATGAGTACCTTCTGGAACAAGGGACATGACCTTTTCTGCTAGCACTATGCCAAGAACATAGGATATCTTGGTTTTATTTATGGTTGTGATAAACAGTGAACCACCTGGCTTCCAAATAAAAAAAATAAAATCAGATATACATTTGTAACTGATTATTGGCCTTATTAATAATAAATATTAAGTAACAAAATCTTTAACATACATTTGGACGAAAGTGTTTGGACAGTTCTGGTACTCAAACCCTCCCCTTCCTCTCCAAAAAGACACAGACCACCACACCAATTGTGCCAAATTATAATAGACAATAAGGTAATGCATGCACAAATCAAAAGTGAGGAGGTTAAAAATTCCAATTAGGAGTCTTGGGGACCCAGTCTTACTTGAACCATAGCAGAATAGAAGGTGGTTATTAAAAATACACAATAGAAGAATAGTAGGCAAATGTCTATATTTCATATAATGTATTGACAGTTTAGCTATAATTCTTCTCTATAATATAGTAAAAAAATCATGTCCTTGTTACGATACAGTGAAAAACTGATCATCATTTGGCCTCCCTTAAAAGGCAACAGTCCTTATGAAAAGGTGAAAAGATTGTAATATAAAAATGAATACTAAAAACATAATTTTTTTATGTCCTACCTTAAGTACATGAAAACAGCTTTGGATGAAGGCCTCAATATTATTTACATGTTCCACAACTTCTGAAGCCACAACCGCATCAAAAGATTCGAAATCCTGCTCCGCAACCTCTTCCAGTGTGCAAGGCTTGTATTGGATAAGCTTGTCTAAGGCAGGGTCAGCTGACTTATGAAGTATTGCTGTTCTAATATTATCTTCCAAAGGGTCAATTCCTGTAACTGCAGCACCTAGTCTTCCAAGTGGCTACAATATAAATAATATGTGGGAGAACCAGAATACTAATTAACCACCCCCCAAAAAAAAAAAAAAAAAAAAAATGAGCCGCAACATTTGCGTTCTTTTGCAATGATACACAGCAGTTAGGATTTACTGTTAAATCTGCCAAACAGGTCCTTCCTATTAAAGACAATACATTCTTTATGTAGCCATTATAGCAAACAGTCGTTGAACAAAGAGGCAAGTGATTGTAGAGACACAGGCCTATCTTTAAAGTGATTGCAAACGATCACCTTGTAAAAGCATTGCAAATCATTTGTGTATAGGTATATAAACAATTAAAAAAAAAAAAAAACACATTATAAAACATACTTTTTCCTATAAGTGATCACATTCCCTCTGTTAGCTGCATAAGAGCTGGGGGGGGGGGGGGGGGGGGGGGGCAGCAATACACATAACTTCTCAGTGAAAGGCTGTTGGAGGAGAGAACTGACCATGGTGTGTTCTCCTGCTTAGAGTGGTCGGTTTTTTTTAATAGGAAAGAAGAGGGACTGGCATTAACACCAGGGAATTCATGTGTCCATTCCCACACATTACATAGCATTTAGCAAATGAGGATACCCATGCAGATAGTTTTTTTTATTTTTTATTTTTTTATGGTTACCTCAGATAAAAGTCCTCCACCACAGCCAACATCAAGGATTTTTATGCCAGACAGAGGGCACCCAACATCATGATAGCTTTTGCTCATAAGAACATCTCTAGAAGATAAGATTAGACAATAGTGTAACAAAGAACTGACCCACATGTACTAAAGATAAATGCTGAAACTTTTACTCTTCCTAACAAAACACTATGCAAGAAACATTTCCTAAAGCTGGACTCTGGGCAAATTTGTTTTCACAAACAGTGGAGCTTGGCCTATATTGGGTCAAGATTAGGAGAGTTTAGCCTGATATTAGGGTTTGTATTGTGTTGTGTTTTGCTATCCATCGAGAGGTTCACGCGGTTACTGATCTGATTTATGCATAAGGCATAATTTAACCCACTGAGGTCAACGATTTTTCACAACTGACACCAACAATGTATATACCATACCTGGCAGATGCCCTAGAAAGCTGGAAATCACTGAAGATCACTACTCCAGTAATCTCTGCTTGCTTCCATGTGCCCCTGGCAAGCTGCTGGTCTGAAGCATTCCAAACATAGGAGGGCAGCCACTTGGCATGGACTCCATTCAGAGAATGCAAAGCAATAAAATACAAAAGTGCTCTCTGAAGTTACAAGGTGGAGAGGCAGGTCAGCGACATTGTGCTCTGCACCTCATGTAAATCAGAACACTTTTCCATTTTCAAAATGAATGCAAGCATTCTCTAAAATAGCGCCCATGCCAAATGGCTGGCTTTCTATGCTCAGAATGCATCAGAATGGCCGCTTGCCAAGGGACATGGAAGCTAGCGGAGATCGCTGGAGTAGTGGTGTCTACTTGAGTGATTTACAGCCTCCCAGGGCATCGGCCGGTTATGGTATATACATAGTGGCTGCCCCCCTATATTCAGGAGGGCAGCCGCTCATCATGGGACCCAGAAGCAAGTGGATATCACTGGTGTAGTAGGGTCTACTTCAGGGATTTCCAGCATGCAAGGGGATCAGCCAGGTATAATGTAGCCATGTATTAAATATCCATAATTGGAACTCACCTTTAAAGGACAGGGAACTGCTCCTTTATTGGTAAACAGGTTTTGAGGATCTCTGTGTTAGAAGTACCACTTAACTGACAACCTGCGTGTTTTTTTTTTGCTTTTTTTTAATCCATCCCAACAACATTTACGTCAACATCTGGAGTACAAGAACCCTTTGAAATAGTCTTTAGGGTTTAGTAAACCCACTGTAATGTGATGCAAATAATCATGTATTATATACCTTACAAAGGGTACACGAATATCATTCATGGCATGGAGAGCTTTGTATATTCCTTCTTCATCCCACCATTTTGCTGACCAAGCCTGAAATTTCTTCAGCTCAGTAGGATCCACTGTATGAGAAGTGAAGTATGCCCGTCTTACTTGGTGCCTATCAGAGGAGGGAAAAAAAAAAAAAAAAAAAAAAAAAAACAACCCCACACACTTTAAAATGTAGACACAGATGCCGCCAAAGCTTTGAGGCTGTACAGCCTAATTAAATGCAGTGAATCATAGGAAGAACACAAATTAATGCTGCAAAATGAATCAAATGAATAATAATAATAATAATAATGTTATTTGTCACTTTTAACCCAATACAGTTGGAATAGATTTTGTACAAGTAAATACTCTGGGGAGAATTCACCATGTGCTTATACTCTAAGAATAGGGCATGAAAGGAGGTGAGTTGTTAACATGGGGACGTGATATCAAAGACAGAAAGAAAGAAATAAAACATAAAAATAAAGAAAAAGGGGAAGAAAGAATAGAGGCTCTAAACCACCCCCACTAAAAAGTATGTGTTGTTGCAATCTGAATCCCCACTGAAAAGATTTACTGTCCTTACAAGGAAAGTGAGGCAATCTCCCTAATGGAGACAGACTGCAAAAAATCCTGACAGGGGTCTCTATGCCTTTAACAACTAAAATTGGGCTTTGCAATATTTATATACAGTGTATATATTTAACAAAAAATAAAAAAATAAAAAAAACACCACACACACATTCTACAAGCACCAAACCCAAAGCTTACAGTCTTGTTCTGGCTGCTGTGCTGCCATATCTGCTTTCTTGGTTACCAAAGGACAACTTCTGAAGAGTAGGTATTAAACTGACAACTGTTGTCAAAAAAAGAAAAAAATGATAGCAATGTGAATATAGAAAAGGAACATCTATTCTACATACTACTAAATATACAAATATGTCATGACAGACATGCAAGGAGGCAAGAACCATGCATTTGTAAAGCCAAACTGAAATGCTTCTATTATTTATAGTTAATGTAGACAGGCTGCATATATATTTTATTTTAATAAATGCCAGGGTTGAAATACCCTGAGACACAAGAGCAAAAATATTTATATCAATTCTAATTTTCCTGACCCGTATACCTTTCCTATATACTAAAAACTAGCAGATCATAACTGCAGCCAGACAAAATGTATTTGCAGAACATAGACGGTAAATCCCACATTCGTGTTATTGCAACTTTACTTACAGGTCTATTCAAAAGCCCATGTCAGCATTTTGTAGAAGGAAGAGCATTAAAGGGCAACTTCACTTTCACAGGGAAAAAATAAAGTGTATACAATTGCTGCACAAGTCACAGTGTAATTGAATGTTATTACAAATGACCTTTCCTTTTCAATCTGCAGCGTTATCATTTTCTGTAAAATGCAATATGGCTACCTGGAGGTGTTCTTTACAAAACACCACCTGAAAATGTAATTTCCTGCTTGTGTGATTGGTTTACTGATTCTCCCAGAACTCTGCACTGAGATACAAGTCAGATATTGAGCATCCCCTGCAACAAAAATTAAATTTTTTGGCGAGATGCTCTCAAAAAGAAATCAAGCCTAAAACAGATGCAGACAATTTCTTCATTAGAACCCTGCAGGTGCAGCAGTTGATTGATAATTCTAAAACCACTCCCATACAGATGCACACAAACAAACCGCCATTTCGTCAGAACAAAAAAAAAAAAAAAAAAAGGTAAGAATCTGCCACAAAGTTTGTTAAAATCCTTGTAATGTACATAGATCACCCAGATGGGGAATGTTTTTATATAGTAAAAAAAAAAAAAAAAAAAAAAACACAAACAGAGGTGATCAAATATTGCCAAAAGAAAGCTCCATTTGTGTGAAAAAAATTATATACATTTGTGTACAGCATGACTGCGCAATTGTCACTAAAAATAGCGCAGTGCCACATAGCAAAAACATTTATTGTAATGAGGAGGGTAACATTTTCCGTAGCTGAAATGGTTAAAGCTGATCTCCATATTTTAGTGAAGTTTAAACAGTTCATTCAGACCAAGTTGGTGCAAGTAAACTATTTACTTCACTAAGACGTGCAGCGGCTCTCAGAGCTGTATGGACTGTAGGTAGCCTCGGCTACCTACAGTACACAGCGTTGTGTTCTAGCAGTGGGATGGGAACTTCCCTTCCCTTCCCTCCCCACCGCCTGTAATATAAAGGTGGACTGTGAAAGCCATTAGAGGGAGCTTTGTAGTGTCTGAATGCATACAAAGCTTCCTCCGATTGGCTGAACCATCTGTTTTATTTTTTTTTGTTTTTTTATTATTTGAAGAACACTACCAAAAATAAAATTGTTGATAATTAGTATCAATTATAGGCCCAGGGTGTCAAATACACTAGGTACACCAAATTATATATTCATTCAGGGCTCATTCACACTAGAACACAGTGCGGGAAAGTTTTGTGCACGTTTCCCCACATCGCATTCAAAACATACTAGGTGTGCAATCTGCTGCGGGTGTCAATGTATTCAGTGTAAAGACATCCCATACGCAGATCACAAATGCAGTGCATTAGCGTGCACTGGATCATATGGCACCACAGTACCATGCGATTTGGTGTGTTTTTGAAATGTAGTGCATGCACTGCTTTTTGTGCTATCTGGTGTAAGGCCTGATTCACACTTATGCATTTTTAGTGCTTTTTGCACTTTTCAGATTTGCACTACAGAACGTGTTCCATAGGAAACCATGGTAAATGAACTGTAGTGCAAAGCTGCAAAATGCAAAAAGCACTAAAAATGCATTGGTGTGAATCCAGCCTAATTTCAGCCCATTCAACTAAATAGGTTGGAAAAAAATAAAATAAACTTAGGCTAGGTTCAGTGCTGAAAACCTGAGTTCTGTGCATAATTCCTGAACTGCTTTCAGAACGCACTGCAGTTGCAATCTGCAGCGAGTGTCAGTGTTCTTCACAACCCAAACACAAGTCGCAAACAGTGTGTCTGCCTGCACCAGATTACATGGTACAAAAAGTACTATGCCATTCTGTTGCATTGAGTTTCCAAAAGTGATACATCCACTACTTTTGATGCACTGGAGTGTGATCTGAAATCGCACCGCACTGACACTAAAGTCACACTAATCATGACACTAAAATTGTGCTGCTTCAACTGATGTAGCACTATTCTAAAGTAGCATTTCAGTGCTACTTCAGGTGTGACTTGGGAAGACAGATGTCTATGCAAGTCGCACCTGAACTTACAAACTTTGACCGCTTTTGACATAAAAATCCTGGTGAAGGTACTGGCCCTAAGACTTAACCTCCCTGGCGGTATGATTATTTCAGATTTTAGGTGCTGAAAGCGTTACAATTATTTTGCATGGAAATTTGGCGTTTTATATTGTAGGCCTGTAATTCTTAGGAATAACTCACTTAAACCTGTTCTAACCAGAGTCTAGTAGACATTCCGGGTGTGATAACGTTTACAATATAATAAATAACTATAAATAATGATAACAAATAATAATAAAAATTATTCAATAATGTAATCAAACCCCAAAACACTGAAATTTGCTCATTTGCAGAATTGTCGATGTCATTAGATTTAGTGTTTGATGACGAATTTCCCCACAAATCGCTATCGCTCAATTCTGCAAGTGATTATAATTTATTATCGCTGTTTTCTAGTTGGCCTAAAATCACTTTTAAAATATATAAAGGTGCATACAAACTAGTGCTAAAGATACAATTAACTAATTGGTTGCACGTGGCGCTGTTACCTGTGTGCCTTTCAGTCAACACTCCCTAATCTTCTAAAAAATCCTATCCCACATCATACAAAATGTGATAATTAGTAAACACTTCAGTAAATACCCAAATTTACAATTAGATTAAGTGTACAGTGACATAAATGAGCAAACGTGAGTATAGTCCATCCACCGAATACAAAAAAAATCTAGAATATAAAAAAATTATATATAAAGATAAAACAAAAAAAAAAATATATAATATCCAAATAATAAAGAGTCTTTTTATAGAGGCGTGAACAAATCTCCAGTGTTTAAATCTCCTTATACACGTGACTCCTTCACCACACCATCCGTGCTTAATGGCACCCCTTCGTGAAAAAACTCACCAAATGCTAAGCCTTACACTCTCGTGTGAGGCAAAAGGGCTTGCAACAGATCTCTCAAGATGTAATTCAGATATCAGCACATCCGATTTTATCTTCTCCAATTGCGTACTTCAATGTGTATATATAAATACCTCAAAGAAAAATCACAGAGGGAGACCCCAATAGTGTAATACTGCAAACACTCTTTAATGTAAAAAAATCGCACTCTTTATGCACTCACATGAACTTAAAAGGGTAAAATCACTTCAAAAGGATAAAGAAACTTGCTTCACAAATCCACTCCACAACAGCATTCTGAATACGTCGGGGCATTGGTGGTCACAGCGGACTTATTAGATACGGTACTGGATCGCTAAATCTCACCCCTCCTCGTGCGTCCCGCCTGGTCCCACACAGCAGGTCCGTTCGAAAAAGGCGCCTTCAGATCAGATGATTCAGTCCACTTAGTCCTGTACCTCCTTCCCAGCTCCGTGTATGTCAGCTCAATGTTCACCAGATAGCCACGCCCCCGACATGTTTCGTCATATCAGACTTATTCATGGGATTGGCTATCTGGTCTAGCAACCCACCTTATATTCCCCCATCGTCCAATCAGCTCATCTCACTATCAGTCTCACATCCATATTGCTGGGATGTGTCCTGTCGTACATATTAAGCGCCGAAGCCAGAAATATGATTCGCGCATGCTCAAATCACAGTATTCGATATCCCCCTTTTTCGAAAACTGGTGATCGAAATATTCGATCCGCCAATACGCTACGGTCTCCGGTGCGTGTATCAAAGTATACTAGGTACACTTATGTATGTCTGTATCTGTAGACAGACTGGTTCATCTACTGTGTGAGGACACATTGATTAAGCAGAGTGTACTGGGTACAGGGTATTATTTAGAAAGATACCGCCTCATAGATGGAGAGATACTATAGATGGGGACTGACACCACCATAGGTATTGTGATTGGTTTCGCACTTTATTGGGTTCCAGAAGACGGTGACACGGATTCCTACACTTGAATATTGTGGAGACGGGGACATGCGGTTTCGATCTCGGCGCACGCGCGACCTGGTGTGACGCAGCCTGTGTGGATACCTGAGCGGAATTTACCGAATGTCGAATATTACAACTATGGTCGAATGTTTCGACGTACCTAGTATACTTTGATACACGCACCGGAGACCGTAGCGTATTGGCGGATCGAATATTTCGATCACCAGTTTTCGAAAAAGGGGGATATCGAATACTGTGATTTGAGCATGCGCGAATCATATTTCTGGCTTCGGCGCTTAATATGTACGACAGGACACATCCCAGCAATATGGATGTGAGACTGATAGTGAGATGAGCTGATTGGACGATGGGGGAATATAAGGTGGGTTGCTAGACCAGATAGCCAATCCCATGAATAAGTCTGATATGACGAAACATGTCGGGGGCGTGGCTATCTGGTGAACATTGAGCTGACATACACGGAGCTGGGAAGGAGGTACAGGACTAAGTGGACTGAATCATCTGATCTGAAGGCGCCTTTTTCGAACGGACCTGCTGTGTGGGACCAGGCGGGACGCACGAGGAGGGGTGAGATTTAGCGATCCAGTACCGTATCTAATAAGTCCGCTGTGACCACCAATGCCCCGACGTATTCAGAATGCTGTTGTGGAGTGGATTTGTGAAGCAAGTTTCTTTATCCTTTTGAAGTGATTTTACCCTTTTAAGTTCATGTGAGTGCATAAAGAGTGCGATTTTTTACATTAAAGAGTGTTTGCAGTATTACACTATTGGGGTCTCCCTCTGTGATTTTTCTTTGAGGTATTTATATATACACATTGAAGTACGCAATTGGAGAAGATAAAATCGGATGTGCTGATATCTGAATTACATCTTGAGAGATCTGTTGCAAGCCCTTTTGCCTCACACGAGAGTGTAAGGCTTAGCATTTGGTGAGTTTTTTCACGAAGGGGGGCCATTAAGCACGGATGGTGTGGTGAAGGAGTCACGTGTATAAGGAGATTTAAACACTGGAGATTTGTTCACGCCTCTATAAAAAGACTCTTTATTATTTGGATATTATATATATTTTTTTTTTGTTTTATCTTTATATATAATTTTTTTATATTCTAGATTTTTTTTTGTATTCGGTGGATGGACTATACTCACGTTTGCTCATTTATGTCACTGTACACTTAATCTAATTGTAAATTTGGGTATTTACTGAAGTGTTTACTAATTATCACATTTTGTATGATGTGGGATAGGATTTTTTAGAAGATTAGGGAGTGTTGACTGAAAGGCACACAGGTAACAGCGCCACGTGCAACCAATTAGTTAATTGTATCTTTAGCACTAGTTTGTATGCACCTTTATATATTTTGACAGTTTGTAACAAGTGGCAGCTAAGGTGTAGAATTCGTGTCATTTAAGCGCTGTGGTGATACACTAGGTAAAGGGTTCGGTGTGTGTGTATCTTTAATAATTTCTAAAATCACTTTTGACATAAAGGGACACTTTTTGGTTGCTATGGACAATCTCCAAATTCCAGGCAGAAAAAAAAAAAACAGTATTTATAATATAAAACTACATGCAGGTCACTGGACAGACCACTAGGGACAAAGGGGATGTGTATTTTTTTTTTAATACAGTACTGTAATCTTACATATTACAGTATACTGTATGTTCTGTGTTTTTACTTTTTTGAATTTGGCACCGATCTCTGCTCCCGTGCGTCGTAACGTTGCAGGGAACGGAGCTCAGTGGCACTCGGACACTGTGTGAATCGAGCGGAGGAGCTCGCATACACAGCGGGGGGACATCGCTGGATCCAGGGGACAAGGTAAGTAACTCTCCCTGTATCCTACAATGCAATCCCGAGTCTGGCTCGTGGTGCTGAAATCCCAACCCGAGCCAAACTCTGGATCACCACCAGGCAGGTTAATAAGTTAATCTCCTCCATTATACACCCGGACCAATGCGGCTTTAGGGCCAGTTCACACCAGACGCAGTTCCGTGCACTTTTCTGCATTAAAAATGCATGCGCAGTGCTTTCCATGTATTCAAATGACTCTAGTTCACACCATGCAGTCAGTTTCTGGTGCATAAAGTGACTGTATTGGTGCAGAAAAAAAAAATAGAACTGCATCTGGTGTGAACTGGCCATTATACCGGAAAGATCCACAGCCATCAATCTACACTGATTGTTTCTTAATATACAGTCCCGGGCAGATAATTTGGGTGATAGGGCGCTGCTGTCGCTAGATGCCCACAAGGCATTCGAGAGCATCGAGTGGCAATACCTCCAGACGACTCCAACCAAGTTTGGGCCTGTATTCCTTTCCTGGGTACAACTGCTCTATAGCTTTCCCTCAGCGGTAATCAGAGAAGCAGGTCGTGTGCCTGCTCCTTTCTCACTACATACGTTTTTTCCCCCCACAAATAGAGCTATTGGTGGCATTTGATCACCTCTGTGGTTTTTATTTTTTGTGCTAGAAACAAAAAAAGAGCCACAATTTTGAAAAAAAAAAGCAATATTTTTTACGTTTTGCAATAATAAATATTCACAAAAAAATATATATTAAAAAATGTATCCTCAGTCTAGGCCGATATGTATACTATGTGCCAAAACTAAAAAGACACAATTATTTCCCCCCTCAATTTTTTTTCAAAAGAGTTATAAACCTTTTTAGGCAAAAAAAAAATAAAAAAAATAAACACACCACACACACACACACACACTCTATAGCCCATAAAGGATATTACCCTTCCCTTCCCATAGCCAAAACAGGAAGTGAGAGGAAATCCCTCCATAGCTGTCGCCAGAACTAGCGTCCCCTGTAGTGTCACAGTTTGCTGCCTATCACAGGATGGTGCGGAAGTGACGTTGTTGCGTACTGCGCATGCGCGATGCGTTCCAAACGCTCGCGCCGTGCGTTCCAACATAGTTTCGGCAATACAGTTCAGCGAAACCATCACATAATGTTACGGAAGTGTTCGTTACAACACTAATACTTCCCTTGTTACCTAGTAGGTTTTGCATTGCTGGGACTTGTAGTGCCTATCCTGAGCTACATGCTTCAATGTTCAGTGTCCTCATCCCTATCCCCATGCTTCAATGTTCAGTGTCCTCATCCCTATCCCCATGCTTCAATGTTCAGTGTCCTCATCCCTATCCCCGAGCTTCAATGTTCAGTGTCCTCATCCCTATCCCCGAGCTTCAATGTTCAGTGTCCTCATCCTTATCCCCGAGCTTCAATGTTCAGTGTCCTCATCCCTATCCCCCTGCTTCAATGTTCAGTGTCCTCATCCTTATCCCCGAGCTTCAATGTTCAGTGTCCTCATCCCTATCCCCCTGCTTCAATGTTCAGTGTCCTCATCCCTATCCCCGAGCTTCAATGTTCAGTGTCCATCCTTATCCCTGTGCTTCAATGTTCAGTGTCCTCATCCCTATCCGCAAGCTTCAATGTTCAGTGTCCTCATCCTTATCCCCATGCTTCGATGTTCAGTGTCCTCATCGAAGCAGGGGGATAAGGATGAGGACACTGAACATTGAAGCTCGCGGATAGGGATGAGGACACTGAACATTGAAGCAGGGGGATAGGGATGAGGACACTGAACATTGAAGCTCGGGGATAAGGATGAGGACCCTGAACATTGAAGCAGGGGGATAAGGATGAGGACACTGAACATTGAAGCTCGCGGATAGGGATGAGGACACTGAACATTGAAGCAGGGGGATAGGGATGAGGACACTGAACATTGAAGCTCAGGGATAAGGATGAGGACACTGAACATTGAAGCACAGGGATAAGGATGAGGACACTGAACATTTAAAGCTTGCGGATAGGGATGAGGACACTGAACATTGAAGCACAGGGATAAGGATGAGGACACTGAACATTGAAGCTTGCGGATAGGGATGAGGACACTGAACATTGAAGCATGGGGATAGGGATGAGGACACTGAACATTGAAGCACAGGGATAAGGATGAGGACACTGAACATTGAAGCTCGCGGATAGGGATGAGGACACTGAACATTGAAGCACGGGGATAAGGATGAGGACACTGAACATTGAAGCTCGCGGATAGGGATGAGGACACTGAACATTGAAGCACGGGGATAAGGATGGACACTGAACATTGAAGCTCGGGGATAAGGATGAGGACACTGAACATTGAAGCACGGGGATAAGGATGGACACTGAACATTGAAGCATGGGGATAGGGATGAGGACACTGAACATTGAAGCATGTAGCTCAGGATAGGCACTACAAGTCCCAGCAATGCAAAACCTACTAGGTAACAAGGGAAGTATTAGTGTTGTAACGAACGGCCCAGTGTTTGTGTTGTGTGTAACTTCACTTCCGTAACATTATGTGATGGTTTCGCTGAACTATATTGCCGAAACTATGTTGGAACGCACGGCGCAAGTGTTTGGAACGCATCGCGCATGCGCAGTACGCAACAACGTGGCCGTGTTTGTGTTGTGTGTAACATCACTTCCGTAACATTATGTGATGGTTTCGCTGAACTGTATTGCCGATGTAGTGTCACAGTTTGATGCCTATCACAGGATGGTGCGGAAGTGACGTTGTTGCGTACTGCGCATGCGCGATGCGCTCCAAACGCTCGCGCCGTGCGTTCCAACATAGTTTCGGCAATACAGTTCAGCGAAACCATCACATAATGTTACGGAAGTGAAGTTACACACAACACAAACACTGGGCCGTTCGTTACAACACTAATACTTCCCTTGTTACCTAGTAGGTTTTGCATTGCTGGGACTTGTAGTGCCTATCCTGAGCTACATGCTTCAATGTTCAGTGTCCTCATCCCTATCCCCATGCTTCAATGTTCAGTGTCCATCCTTATCCCCGTGCTTCAATGTTCAGTGTCCTCATCCTTATCCCCGAGCTTCAATGTTCAGTGTCCATCCTTATCCCCGTGCTTCAATGTTCAGTGTCCTCATCCCTATCCGCGAGCTTCAATGTTCAGTGTCCTCATCCTTATCCCTGTGCTTCAATGTTCAGTGTCCTCATCCCTATCCCCATGCTTCAATGTTCAGTGTCCTCATCCCTATCCGCGAGCTTCAATGTTCAGTGTCCTCATCCTTATCCCTGTGCTTCAATGTTCAGTGTCCTCATCCCTATCCCCATGCTTCAATGTTCAGTGTCCTCATCCCTATCCGCGAGCTTCAATGTTCAGTGTCCTCATCCTTATCCCTGTGCTTCAATGTTCAGTGTCCTCATCCCTATCCCCATGCTTCAATGTTCAGTGTCCTCATCCCTATCCGCGAGCTTCAATGTTCAGTGTCCTCATCCTTATCCCTGTGCTTCAATGTTCAGTGTCCTCATCCCTATCCCCATGCTTCAATGTTCAGTGTCCTCATCCCGATCCGCAAGCTTCAATGTTCAGTGTCCTCATCCTTATCCCTGTGCTTCAATGTTCAGTGTCCTCATCCCTATCCGCAAGCTTTAAATGTTCAGTGTCCTCATCCTTATCCCTGTGCTTCAATGTTCAGTGTCCTCATCCTTATCCCTGAGCTTCAATGTTCAGTGTCCTCATCCCTATCCCCCTGCTTCAATGTTCAGTGTCCTCATCCCTATCCCCGAGCTTCAATGTTCAGTGTCCATCCTTATCCCTGTGCTTCAATGTTCAGTGTCCTCATCCCTATCCGCAAGCTTCAATGTTCAGTGTCCTCATCCTTATCCCCATGCTTCGATGTTCAGTGTCCTCATCAAAGCAGGGGGATAAGGATGAGGACACTGAACATTGAAGCTCGCGGATAGGGATGAGGACACTGAACATTGAAGCAGGGGGATAGGGATGAGGACACTGAACATTGAAGCTCGGGGATAAGGATGAGGACACTGAACATTGAAGCTCGCGGATAGGGATGAGGACACTGAACATTGAAGCTCGCGGATAGGGATGAGGACACTGAACATTGAAGCAGGGGGATAGGGATGAGGACACTGAACATTGAAGCTCGGGGATAAGGATGAGGACCCTGAACATTGAAGCAGGGGGATAAGGATGAGGACACTGAACATTGAAGCTCGCGGATAGGGATGAGGACACTGAACATTGAAGCAGGGGGATAGGGATGAGGACACTGAACATTGAAGCTCGGGGATAAGGATGAGGACCCTGAACATTGAAGCAGGGGGATAAGGATGAGGACACTGAACATTGAAGCTCGCGGATAGGGATGAGGACACTGAACATTGAAGCAGGGGGATAGGGATGAGGACCCTGAACATTGAAGCAGGGGGATAAGGATGAGGACACTGAACATTGAAGCAGGGGGATAGGGATGAGGACACTAAACATTGAAGCAGGGGGATAGGGATGAGGACACTGAACATTGAAGCACAGGGATAAGGATGAGGACACTGAACATTGAAGCTCGCGGATAGGGATGAGGACACTGAACATTGAAGCACGGGGATAAGGATGGACACTGAACATTGAAGCTCGGGGATAAGGATGAGGACACTGAACATTGAAGCACGGGGATAAGGATGGACACTGAACATTGAAGCATGGGGATAGGGATGAGGACACTGAACATTGAAGCATGTAGCTCAGGATAGGCACTACAAGTCCCAGCAATGCAAAACCTACTAGGTAACAAGGGAAGTATTAGTGTTGTAACGAACGGCCCAGTGTTTGTGTTGTGTGTAACTTCACTTCCGTAACATTATGTGATGGTTTCGCTGAACTATATTGCCGAAACTATGTTGGAACGCACGGCGCAAGTGTTTGGAACGCATCGCGCATGCGCAGTACGCAACAACGTGGCCGTGTTTGTGTTGTGTGTAACATCACTTCCGTAACATTATGTGATGGTTTCGCTGAACTGTATTGCCGAAACTATGTTGGAACGCACGGCGCGAGCGTTTGGAGCGCATCGCGCATGCGCAGTACGCAACAACGTCACTTCCGCACCATCCTGTGATAGGCATCAAACTGTGACACTACACCGAAACTATGTTGGAACGCATCGCGCATGCGCAGTACGCAACAACGTCACTTCCGCACCATCCTGTGATAGGCAGCAAACTGTGACACTACACCCCATTAGAAGATTTCCCCTCAAATCCTGTTCTGGAGACAACACAAAATGTGAGATTCTCTTTCACTCCAAGAACAGTAAGCAGGACAAACCGAGAGGTCAAATCTCCCCAATGGGGACACAGGCTGCAACAAAAACTGACAAGTGGTCTAATTCCTCTCCATGATGTTAGTTCTATTTTAAATAAACAGATTAAAGAGTCAGCTCCAACAGGTGGGATGGGAGAGGTGTGTGCACTGTGATTGGTTATAGAGAACACGTGTTCTGACACTGTCCAAGTTACTGGATCGAACTATCCGGTTATGAATGAAAAGTGCTGTGTAGCCCCGCCCCCCACACACATTCCATATTATGAATGCCTATAGACTTTAGGACACACACAGTGCCCCGTGCACGTACTGCACGCTGGGTGTCCTATGTGCAATGACTATGTGATATGAAGCAGCCGGAAGTGTCTCCTCTCTTGCTGCATTACCTGAGCGGCTCCCTATACAGCGCACACTTCTCACTGAGATCACCAGAGACCACATCGCTCTCCACTATACGCTGCTAACGCCAGGCTCGGCTTATAGGTGACAGCCACCGGAAATGTGCAACCATTACATTACGCCCCCCTCACATAGAGGAAACACCACCCCGGAAGTAAGACCAGGAGACGCCATGAGAGAGAAGGGCAGACTGTTACTTGTGTCTTCCCTGCTGACCTCCACCATAGGACTTGTTATGTATAAACGTGCTGAATAGACAGGCATTCTCACAACTGTCCTCACATACAAAGAATTCTCTCTTTCTACCTTAACTGCCTTTTTTTTTTTTTGGTCTGATATCAAACCTTTTATAAACATTCTAGAAATGATTAAAAACTTGAACACCAGGCATTTTCTGTCACCTTTTTGTTTCAACGTCAAAATCTGTACTTTTTACTAGAAAATGACCCCTAAACATTATATATATTTTTAAGGCAGAGGCCCTAGAAAATACTAAGAATTTGCGCAGCGTTTTTTCAAATGCAATGTTTGGGGAAAAAATACACTTTTTAAAAAGTTTAATGCAAAACAAAATACAATACATAACCTAATATAAAAAAAAATGTCACGCCGAGTGAATAGATACCAAATGTCATGCTTTAAAATTGCACACGCCCCTGCAACGGCAACAACTTTGCTATCCATAGGTGACGCTTTAACCACTTCAGCCCTGGACCATTTGGCTGGCAAAAGACCAGAGCGTTTTTTTGAAATTCAGCACTGCGTCACTTTAACTGACAATTGAGCGGTCGTGCGACGTGGCTCCCAAACAAAACTGACGTCCTTTTTTCTCACAAATAGAGCTTTCTTTTGGTGGTATTTGATCACCTCTGCAGTTTTAATTTTTTGGGCTATGAACAAAAAAAAGAGGGACAAGTTTGAAAAAAATACATTATTTTTTACTTTTTGCTATAATAAATATCACCAAAAAATATATAAAAACATTTTTTTCCTCAGTTTAGGCTGATATGTATTCTTCTACATATTTTTGGTAAAAAATATGTCGCAATAAGCATTTATTGATTGGTCTGCGCTAAAGTTATAGCATCTACAAAATAGGGAATAGTTTTATGGCATTTTTATTAATATTTTTTTTTTTTACTAGTAATGATGGCGATCAGCGTTTTTTATCGTGACTGCGACATTATGGCAAACACAGACAATTTTGACACATTTTTGGGACCATTCACTTTTATACAGTGATCAGTGCGATTAAAAATGTATTGATTACTGTGTAAATGTGACTAGCAGTGAAGGGGTTAACACTAGGTGGCGCTGTAGGGGCTAAGTGTGTCCTAGGGAGTGATTCTAACTGTAGAAGGGGCGTGGCTATGTGTGACACATCACTGAAGCGATTACAGGGAGCGGTGATCAGTGACACTGTCACTAGGCAGAACGATGCTTGTTTACATGAAAATCTCCCCGTTCTTCCTCTCCTTGAGATGATCGCGGTTATCCCCCGCCAACTCGCCCGATCCTACTCACAGAGCTCGTGGTAGGTGCGTGCGCCACCAGCAGCGCGCACGCGATGGCACGGCGGCAAATTCAGAGGGACGTACAGGTACACCCATTTGCGCAGCCGTGCCATTCAGTCGACATAAATATACATGCAGCGGTCAGCAAGCGGTTAAAAGCCTTTGCAGGTTACCACTTTATGTGGGTTTTTTACAAAAGGCAAATCCACTTTGCACTACAAGGGGGATGGGGCACTTTAAAAATAAAAAAAATTTTTTAACCACTTGCCGTCCGCCCTATTACAGATACACGGCGGCATAGTGGTTTCAAAATCCTGACCGGACGTCATATGACGTGATCAGGATTTTGGGGGCACGCATCGCGGCGATCGTTGTTGCGGGATGTCAGTCTGACACCCCGCAATTACGATCTCGGTAAAGAGTCTCTGACGGAGACTCTTTACCACGTGATCAGCCGTGTCCAATCACGGCTGATCACAGTGTAAATAGGAAAAGCCGGTGATCGGCTTTTCCTCACTCGCGTCTGTCAGACGTGAGTAGAGGATAGCCGATCGGCTGCACCTCTGACAGGGGGGGGGGTCTGTGCTGATCGATTATCAGCACAGCCCCCCGAGGATGCCCACATTGGACCGCCAGGGACACCACCAGACCACCAGGGATGCCCAGCACAAGGTAATCCTCCCTAGACCACCAGGGATGCCAGTCAGTGCCCACAATGGATGCCAATCAGTGCCAAACAATAATGCATGCCAGTGATGCCCATTTTGGGCACTGATTGGCATCCATTATTGGCACTGATTGGCATCCATTGTGGGCACTGACTGACCATTAGTACAGTATAATGTAATACAATGCCGCCTATCAGTGCCCACCTGTGCCGCCTATCAGTGCCCATCCGTGCCACCTATCAGTACCCATCCATGCCCATCTGTGCTGCCTATCTATGCCCATCTGTGCCGCCTATCCATGCCCATCTGTGCCGCCTATCCATGCCCATCCATGCTGCCCATCCATGCCAATCCGTGCCAGCTATCAGTGCCCATCCGTGTCGCCCATCAGTGCCACCAATCAGTGCCGCCTATCAGTGCCACATATCAGTGTCCATCAATGCCACCTCATCAGTGCCACCTCATTGGTGCCCATCAGTGCCACCTTATCAGTGCCCATCAGTGTAGCCCCATCAGTGAAGGAGAAAACTTATTTACAAAGTTTTGAAACTGAAACAAAAAAAACATATTTTTTTTCAAAATTTTCGGTATTTTTTTATTTGTTTAGCAAAAAATAAAAACCCCAGAGGTGATCAAATACCACCAAAAGAAAGCTCTATTTGTGGGGGAAAAATTATAAAAATTTCATTTGGTTACAGCGTAGCATGACTGCGCAATTGTCATTCAAAGTGTGACAGTGATGAAAGCTCAAAATTGGTCTGGGCAGGAAGGTGTTTAAAGAGGAAGTAAACCCTGATGAGTTTACTTCCTCTTTCATTCCCTGCAAAGGCAAAGCATAATGGACTACTATGCATCGCATAGTAGTCCATTACGTGTCACTTACCTGACACAGGAGCCAGCGAAGTCACCGCTGTCCCCTGTAGTCCGCCGCATCCATCTTCTCGGTGGGTCTCGCAGCTCCGCCGCTGTCATTCGGCGAAGCCGCGATGATGTCACTCCCGCGCATGCGCACGGGAGCCGAGACGCGCGGCATCTTCGTTATCGAGGATGCCACGCTCAGTGCGCCTGCGCACCGCTGCCTACAGCGCATGCGCCGTAGACAGCGGTGCCCGTCTTCGGGCAAATATCTCCTAAACCGTATAGGTTCGGGAGATATTTCTTGGACCTACAGGTAAGCCTTAATCTAGGCTTACCTGTAGGTCAAAGTGGTTTGTAAGGGTTTACAACCACTTTAAGTGCCTGGTATTGAAGTGGTTAAATTATAAATTTTTAATTTTTTTTATATTTACACTGTTGCTTTAAATTTTTGTTATCACTTTTATTGCTGTCATAAGAAATGTATACATCCTTGTAACAGCAATAGTCATGTGACAGGTACTCTAAGGAGGGATTTGGGGTCAATAAGACCCCAAATCCCTCCTTTGCACTTGAAAGCATTCAAAACCCCAACATCTGCATTTTTAAATACTTTTGATTTTCAAAAAAATGGCGCTGTTGACATCCAGGTAAACTGGAAGCAGTGTCATATCATCGTTTCAGGGTTACCATAGTGGAGACCTGATCAAAGCCGATTTCAGCTTTTGTATGGGACTACGACTAGCCTCCGGACATGTCGGCTAGTAGCTCAGGTCTCCCGATGGGACAGGAGAGCCGAGAGAGCCACAAAAGGTGACATCATCCCAGTACAACCACTTGAAGGCAAATGACGTACAGGTATGTGATTTGGCGGCAAGTGGTTAATTTATATTTCTCAGTTTTATGGCTGGAAAGAGAGGGGCACATTGATGTAGAGATGTGGTTGCATTGTGCTAAATACCTGAAGTAGTAGAAAGACGCTCAAAACCACCAGTGCTAGATCTTGGGATTTTCTTTTTCACAATGCTTTCAATGCGCAATGCCTCTTTGGGATGCAGCCCCCCCTCAGACTGGGAAATCGTCCATAAACTGCAAAAGCACACAGGAGGGAGTAAACACCTCTTGCATTACCATAAACAAGTTTATTACATCCACCAAGACCAATGGATACTCATAAGAGGATAAAACAGTATGCATTGATTTGATAAACTTCAGCCGAACGCGATGTAACTCATCCTAGGACCAAAAACGATTTGATGCGTTTTGCGGGACAAACACCCTTCCTCATAGCTAATCCAACCTAATTATCAGTGGCTGCCTTCTTTTTGAATTGTGACAGTGCGTGCAGGGAGAATATTCCTGGCCCACTGTCATGGGGGGGGGGGGGGGGAAGGCACTGAACATGTTTTAGGTTATACCCTAAATATGGTGTAACATGTTCAGAAAGGCAAACTTATGCTGCATACACACGATTGGAAATTCCACCAGCAAAACTCAGATGAGAGCTTTTTATCGCAAAATGTGACCATGTGTATGCTCCATCGGAATTTTGCTGGCGGAATTCCAGCCAGCAAAAGATTGAGAGCATGTTCTCTATTTTTTGGTCGGAAAAAGTTCTGATCGTTTGTACCAATTCCGACATGCAAAATTCCTACGCATGCTCGGAAACAATTCGACGCATGCTCGGAAGCATTGAACTTCATTTTCTCGGCTCATCGTAGTGTTGTACGTCACCGCGTTCTTGATGGTTGAAAGTTCAGAGAACTTTTGTGTGATCGTGTGTATGCAAGCCAAGCTAGAGTAGAATACAGTCGGAAAAATCGGCCAAGATTTTTCCGACAGAAATTCCGCTCGTATGTACGGAGTATTATCCTTTTAATCTAACCCTAATAATATAGTGCCCATTCACGTCAATGCAGCTCGCTTTTTTTCTTTTTGGTGTAGTGCATTTTGTATCCCATAGACTTGAAATGCGCGTTTACTGGCCATATTCCGTTTCGACTGGAGCACTCTCCTTTTACTGCATTGGTTTATTCAGACTTTTTTCCTTGAACATTTGCTGGCAATTACTATTAATTACAGTAAAACCTTGGATTGCGAATGCAACGAGCCCCTGCTCGCTCGGTTCCACTCTCCCGACACTCCTCTGGGTCTATTGAATCAGATTGCAGATGAGGACTTGAAACAGGGTCAGCAGGGATTGGTCCGATAGCTTGAATAGGAAGACTGTGTGTAACGACACCGAGAAGCCCCAGGGGTAATTAAAGTACATAAACAAACGGTCAAACACAGAACAATGCATTCCTTCCAGACCACAGAGCCATCTGGAGAGGGTTAGCCTTAAAGCGGTGGGTTCCACCCTAAAGTGGAACTTCCGCTCATCGGAAACCCTCCCCCCTCCGGTGTCACAATTGACACCTTTCGGGGGGGTTCAGATACCTGTCTAAGACAGGTATTTGCACCCACTTCCAGGCATAGACTCCCACGGGAGTCTATGCCTCTTCCTGTCCCAGCGCGCTGTCTCTGGGACCCATGTGTGTCCCAGCAGACAGCGCGCCGTTCCCATTGCGCTGCGTGACTCGCGCATGCGCAGTAGGGAACCGGGAAGTGAAGCCGCAATGCTTCACTTCCTGATTCCCTCACCTAGAATGCCAGCAGCCGAGAGCCGAGGGATCGATCAGTCTCGGCTGCCGACATCGCTGGACCCTGGGACAGGTGAGTGTCCATTTATTAAAAGTCAGCAGCTGTAGTATTTATAGCTGCTGGCTTTTAATATTTTTGCTTCCAGTGGAATCCCTCTTTAAGACAGGGCAGAAGACCCACCACTGTGTAACAGAATCAAGAGAAATACTTCAGTATTACAAGGTTCATGACAGCAAAACGCGGTTTACGAGCATTGTTTAAAATTCTGACTTGATTTGCGAGCGTTGTCTGACAAGATGAGCAGGATTCAAGTTTCTGAGGTGTGCAGTACCACATGTGCCAGAGGTGCGGGGGGCACCAGTGATGCTCAGAGAGGCTTGGAAACACGCCGTTCCTAAGTGTCTCCGAACGTCTGAGTGTTTCTAGTGCTCCCCCCCCCACCTCTGGTCACATGCAGTACTCCATACACTAGCAGTGACACTGGAACAAATTTTCTTAGTTTCAATTGATTCCTATGGGGAAAATCGCTTTGATATATGAGTGCTTTGGATTACAAGCATGCTTCTGGAACGGATTATGCTCGTAATCCAAAGGTAGTCTTTCTTTTTTGTCTATTTACCCTTGATGAGCTTCTGTCACAGACAGTACTAATGATGCTTCAGCGAGGATATCCCGCTATGATTTAAAAACAAAGTGCCACCTGCCATTTTTCTTTTATAAAGTTTTTTTGATCTGATGGGTGTACAGTGGTGTGAAAAAGTATTTGCCCCCTTCCTCATTTCCTGTTCCTTTGCATGTTTGTCACACTTAAGTGTTTCGGAACATCAAACCAATTTAAACAATAGTCAAGGACAACACAAGTAAACACAAAATGCAATTTGTAAATGAAGGTGTTTATTATTAAAGGTGAAAAAAAATCCAAACCATAATGGCCCTGTGTGAAAAAGTGATTGCCCCCTAAACCTAATAACTGGTTGGGCCACCCTTAGCAGCAACAACTGCAACCAAGCGTTTGCGATAACGTGCAATGAGGCTTTTACAGCGTCCTGGAGGAATTTTGGCCCACTCATCTTTGCAGAATTGTCCTAATTCAGTTACATTAGAGGGTTTTCGAGCATGAACGGCCTTTTTAAGGTCATACCACAACATCTCAATAGGATTCAGGTCAGGACTTTGGCTAGGCCACTCCAAAGTCTTCATTTTGTTTTTCTTCAGCCATTCGGTGGTGGACTTGCTGGTGTGTTTAGGATTATTGTCCTGCTGCAGAACCCAAGTTCGTTTCAGCTTGAGTACACGAACAGATGGTCGGACATTCTCCTTCAGGATCTCTTGGTAGACAGCAGAATTCATAGTTCCTTTTATCACGGCAAGTCTTCCAGGTCCTGAAGCAGCAAAACAGCCCCAGACCATCACACTACCACCACCATATTTTACTGTTGGTATAATGTTCTTTTTATGAAATGCAGTGTTCCTTCTACGCCAGATATACTTGGACACACACCTTCCAAAGAGTTCCACTTTTGTCTCATCGGTCCACAGAATGTTGTCCCAAAAGTCTTGGGGATCATCAAGATGTGTTGTGGAGAAATTGAGACGAGCTTTGATGTTCTTTTTGCTCAGCAGTGGTTTTCTCCTTGGAACTCTGCCATGCAGGCCATTTTTGCCCAGTCTTTTCCTGATGGTGGAGGCATGAACGCTGACCTTAACTGAGGCAAGTGAGGCCTGCAGTTCCTTGGACGTTGTTGTGGGGTCTTTTGTGACCTCTTGGATGAGTCGTCGCTGCGCTCTTGGGGTAATTTTGGGCGGCCGGCCACTCCTGGGAAGGTTCACCACTGTTCCATGTCTTCGCCATTTGTGGATAATGGCTCTCACTGTGGTTCGCTGGATTACCAAAGCTTTGGAAATGGCTTTATAACCCTTTCCAGACTGATAGATCTCAATTACTTTCTTTCTCAATTGTTCCTGAATTTCTTTGGGTCTCGGCATGATGTGTAGCTTTTAAAGATCTTCTGGTGGACCTTACTGTGTCAAGCAGCTCCTATTTAAGTGATGCCTTGATTGTGAACAGGTGTGGCAATAATCAGGCCTGGGTGTGGCTAGAGAAATTAAACTTAGGTGTGGACAACCACAGTTATAGTATGTTTTAACAAGGGGGGCAATCACTTTTTCACACATGGCCATGATGGTTTGGATTTTTTTTCACCTTTAATAATAAACACCTTCATTTACAAATTGCATTTTGTGTTTACTTGTGTTGTCCTTGACTATTGTTTAAATTGGTTTGATGTTCCGAAACACTTAAGTGTGACAAACATGCAAAGGAACAGGAAATGAGGAAGGGGGCAAACACTTTTTCACACCACTGTATATCCACTGGAGCTCTGGAAGAAGTTACTCCCTTCATGACCAGGGCATTTTTTGCCATTTGGTACTGTGCTACTTTAACTGGCAGTTGCACGGTCATGCAACAGTGTACCCAGATGAAATTTACACCATTTTTTTTACACAAACAGAGCTTTATTTTGGTGGTATTCCATCAACACTGTTTTGTTTTTTATCTGTTATTATATAAACAAAGACCGATAATTTGTAAAAAAAATTCTATTTTCTGATATAAAACATATCAGATAAAAAGAATCTTCATAATCTTCATAAATTTAGGCCAAAATGTATTCTTTCACGTCTTTCGTAAAAAAATAAATAAAAAAATTCCAATAAGACTTGGTTTACATACAGTATATGCAAATTGGATGTGTTTTGAACTGCATCTGATTCACATGAAATGTGAACCTGCAGCCTTTTCATTGGAGCCTGTTCACATATGTGTGGGCTGGCCTCAGCGCATTTTTAACCACTTCAGCCCCAGAAGAATTGACCCCCTTCCTGACCAGAGCACTTTTTGCGATTTGGCACTGCGTCGCTTTAACAATTGCGCGGTCATGCGACATGGCTCTCAAACAAAATTGATGTCTTTTTTTCTTTTGGTGGCATTTGATCACCTCTTCGGTTTTTATTTTTTCCGCTATAAACAAACAAAAAAAAAATTTTTGCTATAATAAAGGATCCCCAAAAGACATTAAAAAAAAAATTTTTCCTCAGTTTAGGCCGATACGTATTCTTCTACATATTTTTGATTAAAAAAAAAGTCGCAATAAGTGTTGGTTTGTGCAAAAGTTATAGCGTCTACAAAATAGGGCATAGTTTTATGCCATTTTTATAGATTTTTTTTTTTTTTTACTAGTAATGGCAGCAATCAGCGATTTTTATCATGACTGCGACATTGTGGTGGACACATAGGACAATTTTGACACATTTTTGGGACCATTGGCATTAATACAGCAATCGATGCTAAAAAATTGCATTGATTACTGTAAAAATGTCACTAGCAGTTAAACATTAGGTGGTGCTGTAGGGGTTAAGTGTGTCCTAGGGAGTGATTCTAACTGTGGGGGGAAGGGGCTGTGTGTGACATGTCACTAATCACCGCTCCTGATTACAGGGAGAGCTGCTCAGTGACAGTGTCACTAGGCAGAACGGGGAGATGCTTGTTTACATTAGCATTTCCCCATTCTTCCTCACCATGAGACAATGGTTTGTATCCCCGTGGACATCGGGTCTGCAGTTTGCCCACTTACAAAGAAATGAAGGGTCTATTATTGTTATCATAGGTCAGTGATGGCTAGGGTTGCCACCTGTCCAGGATTCACCCGGACAGTTCGGGTTTGGAATCATGTGTCCAGGTTTCAGACTGCCTGAAACCCGGACACATTATTTAGACTGGGCTCCGGCTTCCCAGCAGTGTTGCTGCATGCAGTTGTCTAAGCTGAGAGTGACAGGTTTCTCAGGTCACCCCTTACATCAGAGTTCCCCTTTACACCAGAGATCACAGTGTTTCCCCTTACATCAGAGTCCTCTCCATACATCAGAGTTCTCTGTGTTACCCCTTAAATCATGGTTCCCAGAGCATCATTTACTCCCCAGAGTTCTCCCTTACATCAGAGTCTGCAGAGTCCCCCTTATAGTGAAAGGAAACTCTGCGAGTTCAGATGTAAAAGGGGGCCCTTGTTATTAACTTCATATGATTAGAAATGTTATTTAATAGCAAAATGTATGTATAAGAACAAATTGCTGTGCGCCGCTAAAGTGTTCAGGTTTGACTTGAAGAAAAGGTGGCAACCCTAGTGATGGCGAACCTTGGCACCCCAGATATTTTGGAACTACATTTCCCATGATGCTTAACTACACTGCAGAGTGCATGAGCATCATGGGAAATATAGTTCCAAGGTTGCCAAGGTTCACCATCACTGTCATAGGTGTATTTTAACCACTTGACCACTGGGCACTTAAACCCCCTTAATAACCAGAAAGTTATAGAGTCCACAAGCTATGGTGCCAATATCTGAAAATTGATTACACCCAAAGGACTGAAGGCCTATTTCAATTCTTGAGACCCTAACATACCAGAAAAGTACAAATACCCCCAAAATGACCCCTTTTTGGAAAGAAGACATTCCAATGTATTTAGTAAGAGGCATGATGAGTTTTTTGAAGTTGTAAATTTTTCCCACAATTCTATGCAATATCAAGATTTTTTTTTTCCTTTTTTTTTTGTCATATTATCAGGTTATTTCTCACACACAGCATATGCATACCACAAATTACACCCCAAAACACATTCTGCTATTACTCCCGAGTACGGCGATACCACATGTGTGAGATTTTTACACAGCGAGGCCCAACATGCAGGGGCGTTCTGGAGCACCCAGACCAATTCTGACATTTTTCTCCTACATGTAAAAATCATAATTTATTTGCTAGAAAATTACATGGAACCCCAAAACTTTATATATATATATTTTTTTAGCAAAGACCCTAGAGAATACAATGTTGGTCGTTGCAACTTTTTATCTCGCACTGTATTTGCGAAGCAATTTTTCGAGCGCATTTTTTTGGGAAAAAAAATGTTTTGTGCTTTAACCACTTGACCACTGGGCACTTAAACACCCTTAATAACCAGACCAATTTTCAGCTTTCGGTGCTCTCGCATTTTGAATGACAATTACTCAGTCATGCAACACTGGACCTATATGAAATTTTTGTCCTTTTTTTCACACAAATAGAGCTTTCTTTTGGTGGTATTTAATCACCGCTGGGTTTTTTATTTTTTGTGCTATAAAAGAAAAAATACCGAAAATTCTGTAAAAAAACGAATTTTTCTTTGTTTCTGTTAGAAAATTTAGCAGATTAGTAATTTTTTCTTCATAAATTTTGGCCAAAATTTATACCACTACATATCTTTGGTAAAAATAAGTACAAATTGGTGGATATTATTTGGTCTTTGTGAAAGTTATAGAGTCCACAAGCTATGGTGCCAATATCTGAAAATTGATCACACCTGAAGGACTGACGGCCTATTTCAATTCTTGAGACCCTAACATGCCAGAAAAGTACAAATACCCCCCAAATGACCCCTTTTTGGAAAGAAGACATTCCAAGGTATTTAGTAAGAGGCATGATGAGTTTTTTGAAGTTGTCATTTTTTCCCACAATTCTTTGCAAAATCAAGATTCTTTTTACTTTTTTTTTTTTTTTCACAAAATTGTCATATTATCAGGTTATTTCTCACACACAGCATATGCATACCACAAATTACACCCCAAAACACATTCTGCTATTACTCCCGAGTATGGTGATACCACATGTGTGAGACTTTTACACAGCGTGGCCACATACAGAGGCCCAACATGCATGGAGCGCCATCAGGTGTTCTGGAGCACCCAGGACAATTCTGACATTTCTCTCCTACATGTAAAAATCATCATTTATTTGCTAGAAAATTACATAGAACTCCAAAACATTATATATGTTTTTTTAGCAAACACCCTGGAGAATACAATGGTGGTCTTTGCAACTTTTTATCTCGCACGGTATTTGCGCAGTAATTTTTCGAATGCTTTTTTTTGGGAAAAAAACTGTTTTGTGCTTAAAAAAAAAAAAACACAGTAAAGTTAGCCCAATTTTTGCATAATGTGAAAGATGAAGTTACGCTGAGTAAATAGATACCTAATATGTCACTCTTCAAAATTGCACACGCTCGTGGAATGGCGGCAAACGTCGCTACTTAAAAATCCCCATAGGCGACGATTTACATTTTTTTTACTGGTTATATGTTTTGAGTTACAGAGGAGGTCTAGAGCTAGAATTATTTCTCTCGCTCTAACGTTCGCAGCGATACCTCACATGTGTGGTTTGAACACCGTTTTCATATGTGGGCGGGACTTACGCATGCGTTCGCTTCTGCATGCGAGCACATGGGGACAGGGGCGCTTTTAAAAAAACATTGTTCATTTTACTTTATTTATTTTAGTTTGACATTTTTTTCCCCAAAAATAATTTTTTTGATCACTTTTATTCCTATTACAAGGAATGTAAACATCCCTTGTAATAGGAATATGGCATGACAGGTCCTCTTTACAGTGAGATGTGGGGTCAATAAGACCCACATCTCACCTCTAAGCTGGGAAGCCTGAAAAAAAAAAAAGATTCTGGCTTTGATCGTATTAGCGATTCGGTAGAAGCACCGGAGGGCGGAGGGCGGCGGGAGATGTCTATGGCTGGGTATTGCAGGGTATCACCGACTATGGCTGGGTATCTCAGA
Organism: Lithobates pipiens; assembly: GCF_037356315.1. NCBI lineage: Eukaryota > Metazoa > Chordata > Amphibia > Anura > Ranidae > Lithobates > Lithobates pipiens. Next base: position 308,803,917 of record NW_027507758.1, on the reverse strand, counting down.
GCATGGTGTTGCAGAGTACTGCGTTGCAGAGCATTGCAGGGTATTGGTGGGTGTTGCAGAGCATTGCAGAGTGTTGCAGGGTATTGGCGGGTGTTGCAGAGCATTGCAGAGTGTTGCAGGGTATCGGCGGGGGTTGCAGAGCATTGCAGAGTGTTGCAGGGTATCGGCGGGGGTTGCAGAGTGTTGCAGGGTATCGGCGGGGGTTGCAGAGCATTGCAGAGTGTTGCAGGGTATTGGCGGGTGTTGCAGAGTGTTGCAGAGTGTTGCAGGGTATTGCAGAGCGTTGCGGAGTGTTGCAGGGCATTGCGGAGTGTTGCAGGGCATTGCGGAGTGTTGCAGGGCATTGCAGAGTGTTGCAGGGCATTGCAGAGTGTTGCAGGGCAATGCAGAGTGTTGCAGGGCAATGCAGAGTGTTGCAGGGCAATGCAGAGTGTTGCAGGGCATTGCAGAGTATTTGCAGGGCATTGCAGAGTATTTGCAGGGAATTGCAGAGTAATGCAGAGTATTTGCAGGGAATTGCAGAGTAATGCAGAGTATTTGCAGGGAATTGCAGAGTAATGCAGAGTATTTGCAGGGAATTGCAGAGTAATGCAGAGTATTTGCAGGGAATTGCAGAGTAATGCAGAGTATTTGCAGGGAATTGAGGGGTTAATTTTCGGTGAGCAGCGATGTGGGCACTGCAGATGCAGCCCACATCGCTGCTGACACCGATCTCTTCCCCCTCCGCTGTACCGATCGGTACAGAGAGGGGGAGGGAGGAACCGGCGTCATAACATGACGCCGGCTTGTTTACAAGTGATCACTCCGTCATTTGACGGAGCGATCACGTGGTAAACGGCCGCGATGAGCGGCCGTTTACCGTGATTCGTGATGCGCCGGGTCCACTGGACCCAGCGGTCACGGATGCTCTCGTGTGCGCGCCCCAGGGGGCGCGCGAGAGCAGAATTCTGGGAGGCCGTTAATTAACGGCCTCTCAGAGTTAAACAACCGCCCTGAAGCCGTTAATCGGCAATGGGCGGTTGTTAAGTGGTTAAAAAAAACAAAACAGTAAAGATAGCCGAATGTTTTTGCATAATGTGAAAGATTAAGTTACGCCGAGTAAATAGATACCTAACATGTCACTCTTCAAAATTGCACACGCTCATGGAATGGCGCCAAACGTCGCTACTTAAAAATCCCCATATGCGACACTTTAATTTTTTTTACTGGTTACATGTTTTGAGGTACAGAGGAGGTCTAGGGTCAAAATTATTTCTCTCGCTCTAATGTTCCCAGCGATACCTCACATGTGTGGTTTGAACACCGTTTTTTCATATGTGGGCGGGACTTATGTATGTGTTTGCTTCCGCATGCGAGTTCACGGGGACAGGGGCACTTAAAAAAAAAAATGTATTGTTCATTTTACTTTATTTTAGTTTGACACTTTTTTCCCCAAAAATACATTTTTTGATCACTTTTATTCCTATTACAAGGAATGTAAACATCCTTTGTAATAGGAATATGGCATGACAGGTCCTCTTTACAGTGAGATATGGGGTCAATAAGACCCCGCATGTCCCCTCTAGGCTGGGAAGCCTGAAATAAAAAAAAAAAAAAAAAAAACGATTCTGGCTTTGATCGTATTGGCGAGTCGGTAGAAGCACCGAAACGTTCAAGCAGCGGAACAGCCGCTATGATCATTCTTATGGTGTAGGGAATCGCCGGCTGAAAAAGCTGATATCTGAATGATGCCTGGAGCTACACCCATAATTCAGATATCCCCGCACAAAGTCAAGGACGTCATATGACGGCGGGCGGGAAGTGGTTAAAATGCATTTTTTCTTTTTTTTTAACACAAAGTTGTCCATTTATACAATATTTCTAACACATAGCATGTACATACAGGGAAAGCCCATCAGAGGTGCCCACCACAATGCCAATCAGTGCCCATCAGCTGCCAGTCAGTTCACACCCAAATCGGCAATCAGTGCACCTCAAAGTGCCAATCAGTGCTGCCTATCATTGCCAAATATTAGTGCCGCCTATCAGTGCCGCCTAGCAATGCCCATCAGTGCCACACATATCAGTGCTGAATACCAATGTAGCCTATCGGTGCCCATCAGTGCTGCATATCTGTGCCCATCAATTCTACATATTAGTGCCTCCTCATCAGTGCCCATCAGTGCCACCTTATCAGTGCCCATTAGTGCAGCCTCATCAGTGCCCGTCAGCGAAGGAGAAAACAACATTTTATAACAGAAACAAAGAAAAACATTTTTTTTTCCAAACATTTCAGTCTTTCTTATTTTGTTTAGCAAAAAATAAAAAACCCAGTGGGGATCAAATAACACCAAAAGAAATCTCTATTTGTGGGACGAAAATGACAAAAAGTTACTTTGGGTATAGTGTTGTATGACTGCGCAATTAAAGATATGTTGGTATTGCGCTGCCCCTATATTAAATAACCCTCCGAGGGTGATAAGTATAATGCCTAGTTACACAAATCAATAGTGTAATATAAAAATATATATATAAATGTCTACTACATAATATAAAAAAGGGCATACATTAAATAAAATAAAATAAACACACCACAGAGGTGATAGAATCCATATAAATGAAAATCAAGTGAACAAAGGTAAGTAACTAAAAACAGTCTCTTAAAAAATTACTATTTTGATAAAGTGCAGAGAAAATGCAGAAAAAAAAAAAAAAAAGTAAACGCACTAAAGAGTCAATTGAAAACCTCCACGGAAACACAACTGCTTCAATTGAGTGCAAAGCCAAAAAACAGTGAATTGATCATAAAGTGCCAAGTGCATCTTATAAATGTGCAAATAAGTAAACACTTGCCAGAGGTAATATAAGTGAACCACCCTAATAATAAACAAATGATATACAAGAAAATAAGAAAGAGTATACCTAGACCAAAAAGTGGGTGCCCTCTCCTGATCACATGGAAATAAACTTTAGAATTAAACAAAAAATATATATAGTAGTAAACGCACTACAGAGTCAGCTGTAACATATGTTATATCAGAATGAATCCGGCCTCTATAGATTGAATATTCATATTGAAATCCATCAAAAATAAAAAAAATAAAAATATAAATATTCAAGTCCATAAAAAAACAACAGTTTCCTTTAAGTGCAAGTGCTTTGTGCAAACTTGTGCAAATTCAACTGAGGTGTGGGTCTCCCAGTGCTTAATCCCGCTGTGATCACACTTTAGTGGGCAGTGGCCCCTTACCTATAGCAAGGAGGGATTCGCATAGAGGTATATAGATTTTTTTATATGTCTTCTCTCCTGTTAAATTCGGTCACCTTCTCCTTTAAATTGTATTCTTATTGCTCCATAGGACCCAATAGATTAATAGAGAGGGAATACCATAGTGTAGTGTTTCACAAATAGCATTTATTAAACATTTTCATACACAGGGTACTCACACATTAATAGATAGAAAAAAGCCTTTTTCTAGTAATCAGCAGAAAGTGCATCCACAGTCAGTGTCCTTCCCGTCCCTACGCGTGACATCACACCACGTGACTTCATCAGGGGATCAAGGGTGGTCGTGGCACTGGGTTTTTTGGCTGGGTGTGGCTTACCAGTGCCCATCAATTTTGACCACTCAGCTACCTGACACACTGACCATCTGACCAATTACACTGACCTCACCTACATGACCTACATACGCTGACCTCACCTACATGACCTACAAACACTGACCTACCTGACATGCATACACCTACCTAACATACACTGACCTACCTGACATGCATACACCTAACTACCATACACCGACCTACCTGACATGCATACCCCTACCTAACATACATACACTGACCTCACCTATATACTCTGACCTCACCTACATACACTGAACTACCTAACATACACCTACCTACCTAACATACACCGACCTACCTAACATACACTGACCTACTTGACATGCATACACCTATCTACCTAGCATACACTGACCTACCTGACATGCATACACCTACCTACCTAACATACACTGACCTTCCTGACATGCATACACCTACCTACCTAACATACACCTACCTACTGTAACATACACTGACCTACCTGACATGCATACACCTACCTAACATACACTGACCTACCTGACATGCATACACCTACCTACCTAACATACAATGACCTACCTGGCATGCATACACCTACCTAACATACATACACTGACCTAACATACATACACCTACCTAACATACACTGACCTTGCCACCGAGATCTTCTTCACTCTGCCATCCGGTCATCAACAATACATTGGTGCAGTCACTGACAGATCTCGCCCGATCGCTCCTCCGCTGCCATGATGATCTTTCCGAGCGCCGAGCAGGGATCTCAGTAATGTGGTACGACGCAGCAACAGCATTGTAATTACCGCCTTCTGGAGCCTGCAGCGCCTATGATGGATGTCACGCGTCCCGCAGGTCCCTTGGTGGTTCAGATCAGTCCCCACTTGGGGGTGGCCGGCAGTGCTCGGGGCTAAGAATTAGATGGGGCCTTCCTGAGGCTCTGGGCTTTTTGGGGACCCATTCGGGGCTCCAGCCCCCCCTAGCCACCCCCTGCCGATGCGCCTGCTGCAGAGCAATCTATAGACCACAGTGTGTTGGCTGCTGCAGAGATGAACCCTCTCATGACAGAAGAGTTGATGATGTTGTGTGTCTTGTGATACAGACATGCTAAAAGAAATGTTATAATCATTAAATGTACAGCCAGTGTATATCTTGTCATCCTCTTGTGGGTCAGGAGAACTTGTACCATGGGGTACTGCTAATTAGAGCTGGAAATTACAGGCTGTACTGGGCAGAGATGGCCAAAGTTGGAGTTATATGATGCAATGTTTGGAGTTAATGTTAAAAGTTGTCTCACAATGTGCTGGATTGCTTCATTCTGATGTGTGTGCATAGGCATGCGCACGGAGTGTGCCTGGGCACACCCTAATGTGTGTCCAGAGATCTGCTGTAAAATTCTGCAAGAGACTGTATAGCGTGCTGCCTGTGAGACAGTTTCCAATTGAGCAGTCAGGGAGGTATGTAAGAGCCGCTTAGTACTTGAAACTGTAATGTAATGTCACTGCTTGCAGAGAAGAGCTGTCAAAACTCGGCGCTGATGTCGGGGTGGGCGGGACTGAACAGCTAGCCTATCAAACACAAGCCAATGGGATTGGGTGTTGGGCGAGCCGCTCTGTGGCTTACTAATCGATAACTTAATAACGGTGTAACCCTCTAATGTATGTAAATATCAATAAACGTCAATATTACATGATATGTATCGTCACATATAATACACATCACACAGAAAAAATAAATAAAAAAATTAGCAGGGATAGTGGAAACCCCTCCTATAGATATTTGCCATACAGATTAACTTCAAGTACAATAATTCTAGTCATATTTGATTTCACCTGTAATACACATCAAACAACAACGATGGTGGAATCCCCTCTACAGATAATTGCAATACAAATTAAATTCAAGTGCAACAACTTTTTAGTTGGGAGGATTATGGCACTTTGGAATTTTTATTTTTAAGATTGTTAGACTTAATGCTATATGTTTTAGTTTTTATTGTAATGTGAATTTTTGCACTTCAAGTTAATTTTCCACCACCTTTGCTAAGTCCATGTCTTTATTGACCTTGCTTTGCGCACTGGTGTGCAGTCATGTTGAAACAGGAAGGGGCCATCCCCAAACTGTTCCCACAAAGTTGGGGACATGAAATTGTCCAAAATGTCTTGGTATGCTCAACCTCTGAAAAACAACCCCACACCATATCCCCCCCTCCACCAAATGATTTGGACCAGTGCACAAAGCAAGGTCCATAAAGACATGGGTGAATGAGTTTCGGGTGGAGGAACTTGACTGGCCTTCACATTAATGTGGAGACTGTGAGCCAGGCCTTCTCATCCAACATCAGTGCCTGACCTGACAAATGCACTTCTGAAAGAAGGGTCAAATATTCCCATAGACACACTCCTAAACTCCTATATAAAAACTAAATAGATGCAGCGCTAATAACAACACATAATTGAATTACGTGATAAATTAATTTGTGAATAATGAATACAGTTAATTAACCACAAAAGGAAAAAAAGAAGAAAAAGAAAAAAAATGTGATCAAAAAAAAGAAAAAAGAAAACGAATGCAGAGTCCCATTATAATCAATAATGAAAAAATGTTTATAAAGTGTCCACGCAATAAGTGAGTAATAATGATCTCCGTGATCTATCTTCAAACAATATGCAATGTGCGTCCTCTTCACCACAAATAATGTATAGATTGCCTGCTTACCAGAGGGCGATGACTGCCAAAAGAACAGTCTCGCCTAGCGTTTGGGAAATAGGTCTCCCCAACCCTTTAGATGTTCATAGAGCCTCTGTATGTAACACTCAATACCGGGAAACAAAAGAGACTTCTATAGTGTGATACCGTAAAATCAATACGTTTTTAATAAAGATAAAGTTTGCAATCACAAATTAGTAGTCATCAAATGGCCAAAAATATATCCAAGTCTGGAAGTCTCCAATGCGGTCTCGCCAAAACAATTGCTCTACTTCCTTGTTCCTGTATCCATCCACCGTCTTGCGGCTAGCGTGATGACGTCACCGTCAAGGCCCCACCCTACGCGTTTCATCAGCAAACGGACGTCATCTGGGGATTGGCCAGTGACACTGTCATCATACGCTATGTATATATACCCAGTGCTGCCATTTTAACTGATGGAAAGCCGGAACAAAATAAAAAAGAGCACCGTCATACTTGCGACGAACCACAAAATCCAATAATATGGGTGGAGAGAGATTATGCAAAAACCGCAAGGGATATATGACCACTATGGAACAAAGAATTATTAAAAAATCCAATAAAAAATTTATAAAAAAATACAGAGATTTATATAATATATATTACTATATACAAATAGCAGTATTTCATATAATTCCAATAAAATACGAAAAAAAAATAAAAAATTTGATGATGAGGCAATGAGCCTAGGACATAATTCTGCAAGCTGCTCTTAGCCCCCAGTCACACCTATGTGACTCAGATGTGCATTTCTCTGCATCTAATTTGCATAGTAGGAGAATGCGACCGGCCCCCTATGGAGACGGTTTACATATCTCTGGGGCGGCTGCGGAGCGCACTGCAGAGAAAATAAATAAATAAATAATAATTATGAATTACTAATAAAACTATTTATATCCCAGTCCACGTTTAAACCAAAAGGTACTTCTTTTGAAAATTCTTTTGTACACTCCTAAACCTTGTGGACAGCCTTCCCATAAGAGTTGAAGCTGTTATAGCTGCAAAGGGTGGGCTAACTCAATATTAAACCCTACAGGGCTAAGACTGGGATGCCATTAAAGTTCATGTGCGTGTAAAGGCAGGCATCCTAATACTTCTGTTAATTTAGTGTATATATATATATATATATATATATATATATATATATATATATATACCGTATATACTCGAGTATAAGCCGAGATTTTCAGCCTCTTTTTTGAGGCTGAAAGTGCCCCCCTCGGCTTATACTCGAGTCATCGCTGTCTGCCCGCTCGATCAGCGTGTCGAGCAGACAGACAGCGGCCATTCTATAATTCAAAAGCCGCGCCTCCGGCTCCGCCTTCGCCTGTGATAGGCGGAACACTGAATTTCCCAGCAGCCTGTGTTCCACCTATCACGGACATCGTATCATCCTCGTACTACGGACGAGGATGATACGATGTCCGTGATAGGCGGAACACAGGCTGCTGGGAAATTCAGTGTTCCGCCTATCACAGGCGAAGGCGGAGGCGCGGCTTTTGAATTTTACAATGGCCGCCGAGGCGCCGACGAAGAGGGCACGGGACGGAGGCAAGGCAAGGCACGGCACGGGACGGGACGGGACGGAGGCAAGGCAAGGCACGACACGACACGGGACAGAGGCAAGGCACGGCACGGGACGGAGGCAAGGAGGCAAGGCACGGGACGGAGGCTCGGGACAAAGGCTCGGGACACAGGTAGGCTGGACACACACACACACACACACACACACACACACACACACACACACACACACACACACACACACACACACGGATGGATGGAGACACACACACACACAGGGATGGATGGATACACACACACACAGGGATGGATGGATGGATGGAGACACACACACACAGGGATGGATGGATGGAGACACACACACACAGGGATGGATGGATGGATGGATGGAGACACACACACACAGGGATGGATGGATGGATGGACACACACACACACAGGGATGGATGGACGGACACACAGGGATGGACGGACACACAGGGATGGACGGACACACAGGGATGGACGGACACACACACAGGGATGGACAGGCATGTCTCACCCTCGGCTTATACACGAGTCAATAAGTTTGCCAGTTTTTTTGGGGGTAAATTGGGGGCCTCGGCTTATATTCGGGTCGGCCTATACTCGAGTATATACGGTATATATATATATATATATATATAAAATAAATGGGTGGGTTACTTTCCTCTCTTTAAAGATATAACAGAAATGGGGTAGTCGGCGCTACCTGTGTGTAGAAAGGCAATCTATCAGGTCACTCTTTATATGGCCCGGGGGACTCTACGAGTAGTTGGATCAATGTAGTATAGTTAAACATCTACACCCTACATGAGGGGTATGTGAGTGTGGAGATGCACCCAAATAGGGACAAACCTCTGCCTAAAACCACTAGAGAATGAGTCCACGAAGATGGACTTAATTACACCAGTGAGGATTGAAAAAATAAAAAATATAAAGAAAATATATTAAATAATATTTAAATAATACAATAATGACCCCATCACACTCTATGTTGGTTCAGGAACTTAGCTGTATTTGTAGTCAGAGTCTTCACTTGTGACATGGTAAACCCTTACTACCAAGACCTGCGGTGTGCTTTGGTCTCGATGGATGGTACACCTAAAAGAGGGCAAAAGACACCAGATAGGTATAGTATGAAGCTTTAATGAAATAAATAATAATTAATCCAATAACGTAGCAAACGACCCTTCTAACCTCCGTGTGAGGTTCGGGAATGTACCTGCTGTAGCAGGATGACCTCCAGCGCCCCATGTGCTTGATGACGTAAGACGGGACCCTTCTGTTTGGAAGCTGCCGATGCTGCCCCAATCCTGAAAGAATGTCCAGAGAAATGTCTTGGATCCACATCTAATCTGGCGAGTAAAATCCTTATATACGAAATTAACTGTTTAGAAGTGATAGGATGCATGGGAAACGGGAGCAGCGGCCTACTAACAGGAGTTTCTACAAATAGGTTGCAAAGAGAGTCGAGAACTTCCACCGGGCACCAAGCGTTGTTTGTTTGGTAGTATTTCACCACGAACCCCTGACCAGTTTGTCTGTTCTTATTGTTTTTCAGCTGTAACTCATAGTGCTCAGGGAATCTGGTGAGAATACCTCTAAGCAGAACCGGAGCATGACAGCTGGCTTGAGACACTTCCCGGGGTTGGAGGAACCCGAAGAAACTAAGATAAATAGCAGCTTTGAGCACTATGCTAGGACCTGTACCGAAGGGAGAAGAAGACAGTAGATCCGACAAACCACGGAAAATCTGACCAGTGATAGGTTGCCGAGATAACTGAACTCTCCCCTGGGTCCTCTGAATACATCTGAGCATGGCTTTCAGAGGGTGAGCAGCAAAAATGGATGCACTGCCAGGCATCTGCAGGGATCTGAAATGTTGAATCACTGATAAATAAGTCTTGATGGTACTTGCAGCTAATGCCAGTTCACTGTGGCAATACGCAGTGAAAGACATGACATAGGTAATGTCCTCAGGACGATTGGAAGGGTATAACTCCGTAAACCTGAGGAAAGTCTTCCAACCTGTCGTGTATGCTTTTAGCGTATTCCTGGACAGTGACCTATTGGCCAGGTCGATCGCCTGCGCCTGAAAAGTGTTTAGTCTTTGACTAACAGCGAGTAAGGGGGGACAAGCTGGCCCGCCCGTTCTGCCTCCGGATGCTGTAAGAAAAAACGAGGAATGTTGAGACGGGATAAAGCATCAGACGCACCGTTGAGTTCCCCACTGATAAATTCCCCCTGAAAATGAAACTTGTATGTCAAGCCCAGCCAGGTCATCCTACGCATAAAAGACATGATCAGGGGGGACCCTGATCTGCCTTTATTGATAATTTGGCTGTGGCCAAATTATCCGTGAAGAAGATGACTGAACTACTTGACCAAGCTGCACCCCAAGTGACTGCTGCTGCCAGAATCGGATAGATTTCAAACAAAGCTGAGGCGAGAGCAAACTTTGGCAGGTGGAAAACTTTAGGGGGCAACGGCTGGCCAACCATTCTCGGCCAAAAATGGCTGAAAAACCGACTGACACGGCGGCGTCCGAAAAGACTCTGGGGGAATTATCTGTTGGTTGGGGAATGAACATAGAGATGCCATTCCAGTCACACAGGAACCAATCCCACATGATTAAATCCGCTTGGGCATCTGCTGATAGCTTGACAGCCGTGTCAGAATCATGATATTGAGGAAGAAGAGCCAGCAACCTGGACATAAACGCCCTAGCCTGCAATTCCTTCTTAGAACATACTAGTGATCGGACAAACATATGAAAGGTCTGGTGTATCCTAACCAACTTCTCCAAGGGAGGGCTAGCCACCATGAGATTGGCATCAAGCGTAATCCCCAAAAAGGTGATGACTTTCGTTGGACCCTCCATCTTGTGTGCAGCTAGAGGGACATTTAAGTCTGCAAACAGTCCTGTAAGCGCCTGCAGATCCCCGGGTGGTTTCTCTGGGTTTTCCAAAAGTAAAAAATCATCCAGATAGTGGATTAGCTTCTGACAACCTTTGCATTTGTCCAAAATCCAGTGAAGGGCCTGGGCAAAGGTATCAAACAAGTAAGGGCTGCTTTTTGACCCAAACGTTAATCTGGAAGCTAAATAATACTGCCCGCGCCACTTGATGCCATGCCATTGCCAGAGAGCCGGACTAATGGGAAGTAGTTTAAACGCATCAGAAATATCAGCCTTGGACAGCCAAACACCCCTGCCTAACTGCACCATATGCTGGATTGCCAAATCCACTTATGAATATTTTAGTGAGAACTCTTCAGAGGGGATGAGTGAATTAAGACTAGGGATATGAGATGAATGAGGTGCGGACAAGTCATAAATCAAGCGATATTTATTTGAAAATTTCCCACAGACCACCCCGGTGGGGCTGACCAAGCAGGAACCCTTTGGACACTTCTGTCTGCAGCAACTCGTCGACAATGGCAGGGAAATTCTCCGCTGACCTCAAATTGTTGCACTCAAACATTTCGGTAGGAAGAGTGATAAGTCCAGTATGAAAACCTGAAGAAAAACTGTCTGAACGCTGGGGTTGGGTGATTTTCCAGATAATCCCCAAGCAAGGAGATATTGATTTGGCATAGTCATGAAGTATTGAGCAGCTTGACATGACAAGCGGATTTGGGGTTAGCTCTGAAACAATTCGCACAAACGTGCAACAACCTGCTTTGGTTGTAATTGTACTCAGTGTGATTGTAATTGTTGCACAGCTGGGCTTTACCCAGATAATGGATAGGTCTACCCATTTTGTCCACCTGGCCTGAACTACCAGAAGAACCACCAAGCACCTGTTTGGAGGTCCCCGGTTGGCTGGAGGACTCACAGTTTGGACACCAAGCTGTGGTGTGTGCTGATGACTGGCAGTTGGCACATACCGGAGACTTTTGGTTAGCAAAATGCCTGCAAAATAGTTCCATGTCGATATTGCCCCAACATGTCACCACCTGAAACTGAGCCCAAGTAGCCGCTACCTTTGCTGCAAATGAACAATTATAATCATAAAACGTGAAACCACCGTACTTGTGAGCCAAATCCACCACCTTATGAAGGTATAGGTCGAACTCTTCCCTCCTACCTGGGCTGACCAAACATACAATGTCTCTGAAGATGCCAAACGCCAGTACACACTGGCACACTGAGTTTGCGACTGAGCCTGGGATCCTTGGTCTTGAGCACCACCGACACCTCTCCACAAGCAAAATATTTGTTCTCCGTAACATCTTGTGTCGCTATTAGTAGCGAGGCTAAGTTGACATCCTTTCCTTCTAAAATATCTTTTTTGATATTAGTAGGAATGAAATGGGCAGGGGATACAGAAGGCAATAGCGCCAATGGCGAAGGAGCTGCCAAAAGTAACAATAGGACATTACCTATAGCCGGGCTTGGAAGAACCAGTGCTGGGGGTGCAGCAGGCACCCCTGCGCTGGCTGTTGCTGCTGCACTGATAGATGGGGCTTCAATTACCTCCATCCTATCCTGCAACTGCAGCATAGAGGTCGAGAGTGTATTTAATACCGCATGTATCTGCATCAAGGAATTATGCACCAAAGCATGTTCCACGCTGGTAGATGACAGCGGTTGAGAAGGAGCTGGAAACAATAACCTGAAGAGTTCCGCTTTCCTAGCCGTAGCCGGAAAAGAAATACCCCTCTGACGAAGCTCCGCTACCAGCCTAGGTACCGTCCAATTCCTCAATGATGGTGAGCTGCCATGCTCTGAACCCCTACAAGGGGTAGGTGGGATGAACGCAAATTTGTCGCTCTCCGATACGTGAGACATAATGATATCTAAGAAGAAATTAAATGAGAAGAATGAGAATGAAACAACGGAACCACCAAAATACCCCTACGTGCCTAGCTAAATATACGTGTGTGAAAATATGACAGACCAACAGCACGTGAAATGAGATAAGTGACCAACCACCCTAAGGTGTATGGAATGAGTAAGCCCGAGAAACCTGCAGCGCAAATACAGGCAATTAACAACGAACACTCAGGGCTACGATACCCACAGACCGTGGTGGGTAGATATAAATGAAATGAGTGATCATGCAACATATGATGCATGATGTACAGGCGAGAACAGGGCTCAAGTCCTGTGGGAACGCATGGGAATGGAGTTCCTGTACTTTTTCCACAACAGAAACTCAGTTCCCGTTAGCAGCCGCGTCTGCAAGACTTTGAAGTATGCGAGCTGTGTGGCAGGTGCTACACCAGCAGCCGCCGACACAGCTTGCAATAGTAAGTGTCGCATACCAGGAGTGGATTGACCATTCAGGCATTGCCAGTAGGGGGCCCCATGACAGCTTCCTCTTCGATCTACCTGTCAATCTCAGATAGCTCATGGGTAGATCAGGTCCCTGCTGCTAAGAGATTGTATTTAGTCAGACCTCTCGTGATACGCTCCTCCCCGCCGGCCCCTCCTGATTTTCTGTCTCCTCATCCCCCCCCCCCCCGTCTCCTGCATACTTGCTCTGTGTGTCCTGCTGAATCCCCTCTCCTCTATCTTTAGTGCCATATGATGAGAGAACCCGGAGGAGGAGCACAGCTATTCTGCTCACAGGACATGCAGGGAGAGAGGTGAGCTGAGGGAGGAACATCAGTTTTGGGTGGTAAGCTGAGCACAATACCTGGCAAAGTTTAATGCCAGGAGGGAAGTTTATGTGGAAATATGTGAAGGGTTGGAATAGCAGCGAGTGTGTGCTGGAGCCCTTCAGTGTTTACAGCCCCCCCCCCCCCCCAAGCTAACATACATCTCCTAAGCAGGAACACATCACTATCTCCCTAAGCATTCTGTCCAGATAACGTGCAGTTAATTTATGACCTTTCTGTTTAACCCTGTGTTATCCAAACTCTGTTCAATGAAAAGTGTAAACTCACCACAAACACTCTATATACAAAATAACATTCCCCAATAAAGATCAGAACATGATGTTCACATTTGCATGGAAGCACAATTGAATGAATGCTGATTATTCAGAGAATTGATCGATCGATCGCCTGAAGATCGCAAGATCTACTCACATGATCGATCTCACCACCGCCGCATGATGAATTGCGAACCACGAACGCATCCGACTGCCTGCCAACGTATAATGACCGCACGATCGGTCAAGAGACAGATCGCAAGATCGATCACAAGACCGATCGCCGACCTGAAACTTGCCAGTGAATGGTTTGCACAAGTCATGCGGACCCAATGCCCCCCCCTGATATGCCGCCCCTTCGCCCCCCAGCTCATGACAGAGCAGCTAATATTAATGTTAACGTGCCAATTACATGCCACACAGATTGAAAATGAACTGAATCCTATCGCCGTAAAAAATACCCCCATAGGCTCCCGCACCACAGCGCCGCTCCCCCGGCCATTGTGTGGCAATATGTCCCGCATCAAAACCCCTTTAACCCCTTTAGCATGACTAATTGCAAGATCTGCTCAATGGACCCTCAAGACATGACACTGACAGTGCTGTAAATAAAGTCATCGTCTGCCGGCCATCGTAGGGCGATACATCCAACAACTCCCCCCCCCCGATCGAAGCTGACGTGGGCTCCCCCGCAGAAGCCTGGGACATTGCAATGTGCCCCCCCAGCCGCGATACTTGAGCCACGAGGCAAACAAGTATAGAGAGGCTTCCCCACGGCGCTCCTACCACCAGACGATTCTGCTTCCACCAAACGACAGGGACGGGTCGCACCGGAAATGACGCGCATCAGCTGTTTACCCGACAACCGGAAGATGAGCCGACGAGGGACCTGTAGGAGGAGGAGGGATATATACCCCCTCAGACTCCTCCTACAAATCCAGACCGGCCTCCGGCCAGCCTTCTGACATATCTGCCACTGCCTGGTAAATCTGTCTGAGAAATTTGCAGATGCTGGAAACTGGGAACACTGGCTGAGATTGTGGAGTTATATCCCTATTACCCCTACAGGGGTTACAGGAGCTGGTGAGTGGGGACCCTTGAGAGGGAGCACGCAAGTCACCTGTCAAGAGCTGCGAGCACAAAAGTCACCTGCATTAACCTGTTAAAGCACAATTAATCAGTCACATTGGAATTGTTGTACACATGCGTTTTGGTGTGATTTTTTGTTTTCTGTTTTTGGTTTGGTACGATTCATTTTCTTTTTTGCTTTTTTTGAAGAAACTTTCTTTTGCCACATCTTGTAAAAAAAAAACCCTGTTGATGACCTCTTGTGTCGAAATGCGTCGGACAGCATTACTTGCACCCCATATTGCTTTGTTTCTAGTTCATGTGTTTTTCTCGTGATCACTTTTTATATTTGTATAAATACACATTTTTTATTAAAACCTATTGGTTTTTTTGACCTACACCATCCGGAGCCTTTTTTTCTTTTCCCTGTTATATGCTACCTGCATGAACCCCTGAATTGGAAGCGGGATACATTTGGTTCTTGAGGTACCTTCACCCCTCAATATGGGAACTACTGGTCGGTAACGATTCGATTCACCTATCTTCATTTGGGATCGTGGATGTTCCTGAGAGGATTCCATATCGTGACCCTTTTTCTCCAGAGGCTGGAGTACAATCCCTAGGGATTACAAGCTCTCCTGACCCATTGTCGTATGGCATGCGGGTCCAACTGTTCTGGTAAGCGTATCCATCTTATACCTCCAGATTGTTGCATCTACAGATATCTCCATAGACCAACAGATTGCTGTGAGGCCGCGTACACACGCGGGGACTGTTCGCTCAACTTTGTCCGTCAAACAGTTTCAGCGAACAGTCCGCTCAAAATTAGCATGGACGGACTTGCCCACACACGACGAACGAACAGTTTGCTGAAACCGTGCGCGATGACGTGAACGGCACGTACGACGGGACGGAAAATACGACGTCCTATACACTGCATTACAACTTTCGGCGTGTAAATCCTTTCTGAGCATGCGCGGAACTTAGTTTGACGAACAAGCCTACACACGAGGGGACTGTTCGCTGAAACCAAGTTTCAGCGGACAGTTTTTCGGAATTTCCGAAAAACTTTGTTCAGCAGACTGTTCGCTGAAACTGTCCGCTGAAAGCCCACACACGGGCGGACTGTCCGCCGAAACACTGTTCAGCGGACAAAGTTGGGCGAACAGTCCCCGCGTGTGTTCGCGGCCTGACACGTCTTGTTGATCCCTTGAGTTAAAGTCTATTTGAGATAGATTGGCCAGTCTCTTTCCATACAAGTGGACTTGTGTACAGACTGATGAACTGGCAATATATTTTTTCTTTCAGGACTCATATTATGTGACCCTACTTGTTATTATATTGTTTATGCACTGTGGTATTTATCTAGCACCAGGGATTATACCCTGCACATATTGTGGTCTGCACCTGCTTGTTAATTAGCACAATAGCTTTCTCTTTGTTGAGTACAGGTCACTTATACTTGCTCAAAAAAGAAGGCTTTTTTCTTTTTGAGTTTAATGTCGGTTTAGCGCTACATTTTTGTTTTCACTTTTGCCACATCTTATTTAACATTTTTTTGGAACACTTTACATATATATTTTTTTGAAACACTTTTCCTGTTTACATCATATATTTTTTTGAAACACTTTTCTTTTTTACATCACTTGCTGGTGTCTGGACAAGTTATACATATGGAGTTCTCACTTATTAATTTTGGACTTATGATTTAGCATTTTTGGATTTACACAAGGTTAGGGTAATTATTGCATTGTTTAAATATTATTTAATATTTTTTATTTTTTCAACCCTCACTGGTGTAATTAATTCCATCTTTGTGGACTCAAGTGGTTTTAGGCAGAGGTTTGTCCCTATTTAGGTGCAACTTCACACTCAGATACCCCTCATGTAGGGTGTAGATGTTTAACTATACCACATTGATCCAACTACTCTTAGCTCTTGTACACACAGTCGGACATTCTGACAACCAAATCCGTTGGATTTTGTGCGACGGATTTTGTCCAAAACTGTTGCATACACACAGTCGGACAAATTTGTTGGAAAATCAGATTGTACATAACGTGATAACGTTATTTCGTTACGACGGGACTACGTTCAGGCTAGTAGCCAATAGCTTTGGTCTAGGCTACACATGATCGGAGTATGTCCGATCGGAGCATTTTGACGGAAAAGTTTACGGACAAGTTGGAAAACTTGGTCCATCAGATACTCTGACGGAAACAGTCCGATGGAGACCACACACAGTCGGATTATCCGACAAAACGGTCCGATAGGACACATTCCTAGTGATGGACGAACTTCCGATGGGATGTTTCACGAACGCGGACCACGAACGCGGCCAATAGTTTGCGAACCGTAACGTTCACGGCGGGCCCCATTGACTTCAATGGGAGGCGAACTTTGCAAACCTACAGGTCAAATTTGCAGCCACAAAATAATTACTAGCTGTGCAAACATAGTCCCACCACATGACCAATGACATAACACATGTATGAGGTGAATCTGGGATCGACAACTACAAGCATTCTTTTTTTATATGTGAAATTGTTGTGACAATTCAGGACTGTGGAGCGCATGAAGGCAATGGAGGAGAGGGAAGGTCAGGGTAGGCAAAGAAGAGGGTGCAGGAGATGATCACCAGCAGCGTGACATACAGCAATGACACCTGCACCGTGATAGAGTGATCTGACACCAGCACCGTGATAGAGAGCACTGACATCAGCAGCGTGACATAAAGCACTGACACCAGCACCGTGATATACAGCACTGACACCAGCACCGTGATAGAAAGCACTGACATCAGCAGCGTGACATAAAGCACTGACACCGGAACCGTGATATACAGCACTGACACCAGCACCGTGATAGAGAGCACTGACATCAGCAGCGTGACATAAAGCACTGACACCAGCACCATGATATACAGCACTGACACCAGCACCGTGATAGAGAGCACTGACATCAGCAGCGTGACATACAGCAATGACACCTGCACTGTGATAGAGTGATCTGACACCAGCACAGTGATAGAGAGCACTGACATCAGTAGCGTGACATAAAGCACTGACACCAGCACCGTGATAGAGAGCACTGACATCAGCAGCGTGACATAAAGCACTCACACCAGCACCGTGATATACAGCACTGACACCAGCACCGTGATATACAGCACTGACAACTGCACCGTAAGTAGCCCCAGGAGGAAGTCAGCATAGCACAGGGATGGTGGGAGCCCCTCATAATGAGCATAGCACAGGGATGGTGGAAGCCCCTCATAATGAGCATAGCACAGGGATGGTGGGAGCCCCTCATAATATGCACAGCAGAGGTACAGCCCCAGGAGGAAGTCAGCACAGCACAGGGATGGTGGGAGCCCCTCATAATAAGCAGCCCCAGGAGGATGTCAGCATAGCACAGGGATGGTGGGAGCCCCTCATAATAAGCAGCCCCAGGAGGAAGTCAGCATAGGGATGGTGGGGGCCCCTCATAATGAGCATAGCACAGGGATGGTGGGAGCCCCTCGTAATATGCACAGCAGAGGTACAGCCCCAGGAGAAAGTCAGCACAGCACAGGGATGGTGGGAGCCCCTCATAATAAGCAGCCCCAGGAGGATGTCAGCATAGCACAGGGATGGTGGGAGCCCCTCATAATAAGCAGCCCCAGGAGGAAGTCAGCACAGCACAGGGATGGTGGGAGCCCCTCATTATAAGCAGCCCCAGGAGGATGTCAGCATAGCACAGGGATGGTGGGAGCCCCTCATAATAAGCAGGCCCAGGAGGAAGTCAGCACAGCACAGGGATGGTGGGAGCCCCTCATAATGAGCATAGCACAGGGATGGTGGGAGCCCCTCATAATATGCACAGCAGAGGTACAGCCCCAGGAGGAAGTCAGCACAGCACAGGGATGGTGGGAGCCCCTCATAATAAGCAGCCCCAG
Source organism: Lithobates pipiens (assembly GCF_037356315.1). Taxonomy (NCBI): domain Eukaryota; kingdom Metazoa; phylum Chordata; class Amphibia; order Anura; family Ranidae; genus Lithobates; species Lithobates pipiens. The sequence continues at coordinate 308,785,176 of NW_027507758.1, read as the reverse complement.
TAGAAATATGACACCGCTCAACCTCTTCAAACAGGAGGGTACGGGCATATAGTACGGTGTGCTTTTTTTGGACAAGGAAGTGAGCCAAATGAAGAAAGAAGGTCTGTGTGCTCGATTAAAAAAATTGTTTATAGACATATACATGGTCTACTGGTCACATGTGTTGAATTCCTCCGAGATCCATGCCTCATTCATTTTTTGAAATGTGAGGTAGGTAACACTGTCGTGAGCTAGGCGAGTACGCTTATCGGTCACGATCCCCCCTGCTGCGCTGAACGTCCTTTCGGACAGGACACTGGACGAGGGGCAAGCGAACAGTTCGATTGCAAATTGGGCAAGCTCTGGTCAGAGGTCAAGCCTGCCCACCCAGTAGTCTAGGGGTTCATCACTCCTCAGAGCGTCCACATCGGCCGTTAACCCGATGTAGTCGGACACCTGACGGTCTAGGCGTTCCCTGATACTGGATCCAGATGACACCTATCGATGGGTCGGCTGAAAGAATGACCTCATATCCGAAGTCACCAACACATCTTCAAACCGGCCTCTTCTTGCAGGCGCTGTTGGAATGGTATCCGCAACTCCTTCTCTGGGAGTGGGAATTGCTCCTCTGCCAGTGCACGCAAAAGCAGAATGCAGCATTTCTCGAAGCAAGGCCTGGAAGTGCTCCATTCTGACAGCCCTCTGTGACGGCGGTAACATTTCCGCCATTTTGTGTTTGTACCGGGGGTCTAAGTACGTTGCCACCCAGTACTGGTCCTTGACCCTTATGCTTTTTATGCGGGGGTCCCTATTAAAACACTGGAGCAGGAAGGCCCCCATTTGCACTAAACTGGAAGCGGTGTGGTGGCCTGGCTCCTGCTCATCATCCAGGATAATGTCGTCCTCTTCATTCTCCTCTCCCCATCCACGCACAACAACAGGGATCCCAGAAAGGTTTAAAGCATGCTCTTCTTTCTCCTCCTCATCTGCCCCGGCACCATCCTCCTCTGACTCCTCTTCAGACTCCTGTTGTTCACTTGTCTCAGATAGAGTAGCCCCCCCTGGGAATTCATCCAGCATTGCGACTTCCTCATCTTCCCGCTCCTGCTCTTCCACAGCTTGATCAATGACACGACGCAATGCACGCTCCATAAAGAAGGCATAAGGTACGATGTCACTGATGGCGCCATGGCTGCGACTGATCAGTTTGGTGATCTCCTCAAATGGCCGCAGAAGTCTGCATGCGTCGCGCATGAGCAGCCACCGGCGCGGTGAAAAAAAACCCAGCTCCCCAGAACCTGTTCTGCCGCAGAGTTCATACAGGTAGACGTTAACTGCACGTTTCTGCTGAAGCAGCCTATCAAGCACATAGAAGGTTGAGTTCCATCGCGTCGGGCAATCACAAATAAGACGTCTGACCGGCAGATTGTGTCGCCGCTGAATGTCAGCAAGGCGAGCCATGGCCGTGTAAGATCTTCTGAAATGGGCCGAGATTTTCCTTGCCTGCTGCAAGATGTCCTGGACCCCAGGGTATTTGACAATGAATCGCTGCACAACCAAGTTTAAGACGTGTGCCATCCATGGCACGTGCGTAATTTTGCCCTGTTTCAATGCGCTAAGCAGATTGGCACCGTTGTCACACACCACTTTACCAACTGTCAAATTGAGCGGTGTTAGCCACTGATCTGCCTGTGAACGCAAAGCTGAAAGGAGTGCCGGGCCAGTGTGGCTCTTGGCTTCCAGGCACAACAGACGCAGCACGGCATGGCAACGTCTCACCTGGCATGTCGAATAGGTTCTGGGGAGCTTGGGCGGTGCAGCGGAAGAGACTCTAGCAGCGGAAAAGGAGGAGTCAGCCGAGGAGGAGAGGGAGGAGGATGGAGTAGGAGGAGGAGGAGAAGAAGAGCCAGGCCTGCATGCAATCCGTGGCGGTAAAACCAAATCTACACGGGTGTCACGGGTTACATGCTTGACGGCCGTCAGAAGGTTCACCCAGTGGGCAGTAAAAGTGATATACCTTCCCTGCCCGTGTTTGCTAGACCACGTGTCTGTGGTCAGATGTATTTTGGCACCAACACTGTGTGCCAGAGATACATTCACTTGCCGCTGAATACATGGCCATATAGCTCTGGGATGCCCTTCTCTGAGAAATACTTCCTTCCTGGGACCTTCCATTGTGGTGTTCCAATGGCCACAAATTTTCGAAAGGCCTCCGAGTCCACCAGTTTATATGGCAGTAGTTGGCGGGCTATCAGTTCTGACAAGCCAGCCGTCAACCATTGGGCAAGAGGGTTATCCGGCGTCATCATTTTTTTACACTCGAACATTAGGCCTACGGAAGCCTGCCTTTTTGCAGAAAAACGTGAGCTTGGCGTGATGGAAGGTGGAGTGGAGGAGAATTGTGAGGAGAGAGGAGAAGGAGAAGTACAAGACGAGGCTGGACGGTGAGAGCCTGGAGTGTGGCTTTGTGTGTTCTGTTGCTCCCACTGGGCTGCTCATGTGCCTTCTTAAGGCGGTCGTCCCTAGGTGAGTGTTGGGCTTACCGCGACTAATGCGTTGACTGCAAAGATTGCAGATGGCAACGCTATTGTCAGCAGCGGACACGTTAAAAAAAGCCCACACTGCGGAGCCATGTGCCGGCGTCCTGGGAGCGGCAGATGTGACCGTACATGGTCGATGACTCGCTCCTGATACATTAGCAGTCTTCTTTGTCCCTCCTGTGCAATGTAAGTTATTCCTGCTTCTCCTCCCTATCTGCTGGTCCATATCTCCCTCTGAACTCCCCTCCTCTTCCTCTCTTGTGGGCACCCACGTGACATCACTAGACACGTCATCATCGACGTCACCTTCCCCACCGCTATAAGTAGAGATCTCGGAGTAGGCAGCAACACCGGGGACCAACCTCCTCCTTGGGCTGATCTGGGTACTGTCGTCAGACTGCTGAGTGGCGGTTGTTGCTACCTCCTCTTCCTGATCCAAGTGTGGCTGCGCATCAGAAATGTCTTGATATGGATCGGAAAATAATTCCTGTGACTCAAGCGGAAGGTATGTGGTGGTGGTGGTGGTGTTGGTGGTTGTGTCTTTTGGGGGTGCACATAGCAGAGAGTGAAGAAGAGGGTGCAAATCGAGAGGATGAGGAGGGTGCAGAAGAGTAAGGCTGAGTGAGCCACTCAACCAAGTCTGGTGCGTCCTTTAAAGTAATTGAACGCACCTTCTGCAACTTCCCACTTTGGCTCAAGCCTGTTGCTCCTGCCCTACCCCTACCACCCCTGCGGAAGGGCCTGCCTCTTCCTCTGCCTGTCATTTTTTAAATGACCCTGTGACAAAACTCTCAGTCCCTATACTGATAAAGGACTGCTGCAGTATAGGGCAGCAGTCAGCAGTAGTGCACCTCAACCCTATATATTGTGGACCTATACCAGTCCTTAAGGAATAGCAGACTGTACCTCACTCAACCCTATGTACTGTAGTACCCTATACCTTACCAGTCCTTATAAGGACCTTTGTGGAACTAGTAGGTTGTGAATGATTAGCAGACTGTACCTCAGTCCCTATACTGATAAAGGACTACTGCAGCAGAAGGGAAGCAGTCAGCAGTAGTGCACCTCAACCCTACATATTGTGGACCTATACCAGTCCTTAAGGAATAGCAGACTGTACCTCACTCAACCCTATGTACTGTAGTACCCTATACCTTACCAGTCCTTATAAGGACCTTTGTGGAACTAGTAGGTTGTGAATGATTAGCAGACTGTACCTCAGTCCCTATACTGATAAAGGACTGCTGCAGCAGAAGGGCAGCAGTCAGCAGTAGTGCACCTCAACCCTATATATTGTGGACCTATACCAGTCCTTAAGGAATAGCAGACTGTACCTCACTCAACCCTATGTACTGTAGTACCCTATACCTTACCAGTCCTTATAAGGACCTTTGTGGAACTAGTAGGTTGTGAATGATTAGCAGACTGTACCTCAGTCCCTATACTCATAAAGGACTACTGCAGCAGAAGGGCAGCAGTCAAGTATAATATTCTTTCTATATTTGGAAGAAAGAATATTATACGTGTACAAACCTATTACCATACCAGTCCTGAAAAGAACCTTTGTGGACCTAATTGTAACAGCTACTGATTAAACTGACTGTCCCTCACTGCCACACACAGCTTCCTGCCTGTCCCTATTTAAACTGACAAAACACAGGCTGCTGGAACAATAACTTGAATAGCACTCAAAACGATATCCTGTATTACTTTACCATACCAGTCCTGTAAAGGTCTTTTGTGGACCTAATAGTAACAGCTGATGATTAAACTGACTGTCCCTGCTGCACACAGTGTCCTGTCCCTCTCTCTACACTGACAAAAGACAGGCTGCTGCAACAATCACTAGCACAGCAGCGCCTCAAACCTATATCCTGAACTACACCTAACACCTATACCAGTCCTGAAAAGAACTTTTGTGGACCAAATAGCTAGCGATTTGGGTCACTGCAGTCTCTCCCTGCTCCACACAGCAACCTCTCCCTATAGTGACATACGAAAGAATGTAAAATGGCCACCGGATCGGGTCTATTTATAAGTTAGGGGGAATGTCCAAGTGTCCATGTGCTGTAATGTCTCAATTGGCTGTCCTGTACCCCATTATGGATGTGTCATCATAGGTCAAAGTTCTTTTACACAGTAAACACGGAAGTCCGCCGGGCGAACAGCGGCAATAGTCCGCCGATCGGGCGGATGGCGAACAGCCGAAATTCGCCACAAAACGACCACCGGGCGCACCGTTCGGCCATCCCTACACATTCCGTCGGAATCTCCGACCGTGTGTACAAGAGCTTAGAGTCCCCTGGGCCATATAAAGAGTGACCTGATAGATCACCTTTCTACATACAAGTAGCGCCAACTACCCCATTTGTGTTAAATCTTTACTTTCAAGAGATTTCCTATGGGAGCTTTTTAGGGGAGGCTGCAACCTTTATATATTCTTTCCTAAGCGCAGTACCCTCTATTTTTAGATCTTATTTTCCTCTCTTTGTTGTTCGTTATCGAAGTATAGTCAAGGTGGTCTCCCAATCCTCCACCAATAGTAGATTGAAGAAAAAAGCTAGGACTCGTACTCCGATGCAATCTTATTTACTGATGCTTTAGAAAAATGTACAAATCTAAAAGCAAGCCACTGTACAGTTGCGAACGACAACGCTCTTCGTCTGGCTTTATCTGGCTGTGTATATCATACTATCATAAAACGTATACCTTTATCCCAAACAGAGGGTGTGCCCCACAGAGATGCAACCCAATCATTCAATCAATTACAACCATAATTAACTTAACCCCATACTACCACGTGAAAAACAAATCAATCAGCAAACATATAAATCAAGAGAACGTAGTTAAACAAAAATCGCACTATAGGTTAAACAGAGAATGAGAGGGGAATTATATATATGTATAAACCATATGGAAACATCTTTATATCTTAAACTGTTCACATATAACATCCTTATCTCTAGAGATAAATCAATAACAACAATAAAATCCAAATCAAATGTTGATCATCAAGACATTGTTTTCATATGATCATCTTCAAGAAAATTTCCCAATTTCAAATTCCGCGTTGTTTCCATGAAATCTAGGGAAACGAAGAATGTGATCATATAATCCCAATCCGTTAATTACAGAAATAGATACAAATCATAGCCTCTATTCATACTGTTAGGATGAAGAGACTGCAAGTTATTAATCCACTATACCTCCCTTTTCTTGAGTTTTAGAATTCTATCACCCCCTCTTTTATCCCTGGATACTTCCTCTAATACCATGAAATGCAGATCAGAATTGTGATGTCCATTTTCTAGGAAATGTTGTGATACCGGTAAACTAGGCTGTTTAAGTCTAGCGGAAGTGACGATTGCGCCTCAGGACAAGCATTCCAGCTGCTAAGATTTCCAGGAAACCATCCGCGCTATACACAGCGGAGATCTCGGAGTCTTTCGGCCACCAGATCCTACTAAAAGGCACAGTGCACTTTATTCTACATATGCTCTTAAAAAGATATGTTTATGGTACGCATAATGTGATGGATGGGGGAGTTGTTTTAATGAATAAAGCAAACGGGATTACACTATGCAGATGTCCCTTTGTTTTTATATATTACAGATACCCATCCCATTCTGAGCTGACACCTGGTGGTGAGAATCGAGAATAGCAGGGAAAAAGTTGGATAAAGAAAAGATCCATATACTCAAAGGCCTGTTTGATTTTTATCTGGTGAGTGTATCCCCGTTAGGGGATGTCTGGTGATTCACGTAGTGGATTCTGGTGGAAGATGCAGTTAAAGGGGTAGCAAGGACTCTCTTTTTTACACCCAAGCCACTGGTTTTACCTCTCCTTTCCTTTTTAGAACTCTGCAGGACTATTTTTGAATATTTTTTAATATATTTTTAATATATATAATATATATTCTTTACATTCTATATAATTTTTATCTGGGGGTCTATTTAAATGGACAGACTGAAGTAAGCGCTGCTGCAATATTTGCTGAGTGATTTTTATTCATCTCTTATTTTATTGCCTTTTCTACATTGTGTATTTAATATATAGTAGCTGCTGTTGTGTATATTTTAAAGGAAAACTTTAGTAGATTTTCATCCATAAGGCGCAGAGCGGTGTGAGTTTAGGGCAGAGTGTATATACCATTTTTTCTGTTCCGATAATAAAACAAGTTCTTTATAAATGAAACGGTAAGGGTCATTAGATCAAAAGAACACTTATTGAGAATTTGCATGAAGTTGGTTAAACATCGCTCTGATTTGGAAATAAGAAAGAGGAATAAGTTTGATCAAACATCGAACAACCTGTCACAGAAAGAAAGGATTGCTTTGAAAAACCTTAGCAAGGGTGACAATAAAGTATTAAAGCCAGCTGAGGGGGCACAGTAGTGATCATGGATCCACAAATGTATGAAGATGAATTAAGTCGCCGGTTAAATGATAATACAGTATATAAAAAGGTTAATACTGATCCCACATGGGGCATAAGGAAGCAATTAGAAAACATTTTGAAACCTGCACTGAAGGATGGTTTGATCTCCCGGGACTTATTTGAATTTCTATTACCATCCCATACACGGATCCGAGTCCTGTATATGTTGCCAAAAATACACAAGGACAGTCAATGTCCGCCAGGACGTACCATAGTCTCGGGGACAGACTCTATCTTTGTTCCAATGGCACAACTTCTTGACAAAATTCTATCCCCCCTTGTAAAAAACACTAAATCATACATTAGGGATACTAATGACTTTTTAACAAAAATTAGGGAAGAACCAATATACCATGATGATAAAATTTTAGTTACTTGGGATGTCACGAGTCTACATACATCTATTCCACAGCAGGCAGATATTGATGCTGAGATTGGACTCATTAGAAACAGCAATGAATATTCTGATGCTCAAGTGACGCTATTTGAAAAGTTGTTTCGTGTTGTGTTGTTCAACAATTATTTTTTGTTTAAGGAACAATTTTACATGCAACTCAATGGAGTTGCAATGTGCTCTAGACATGTGCAGAGTAAAATATTTCGTTTCGGAATTTCGTTTTCGTCCGAAAAATGTATTTATTTAGTTACTCCTGAAATTAGTTTTTATTTATTTAGTTTTTCGTTCAAAAAATTGCATTCGTCCGAAAATCCACATGAATTACGGTCGAATCTGTCTTTGAAGGCTTATGGTGTCTGTCGAATGTATAAGGAAGATTCGACGGAGCTAGTATATAGCATACTTCATGTGAACTTTAGAACCCTATTAAAGTCTATGGGACTCCAACGTTCAAAATCTAAAGTGCTAATTTTAAAGGCTAATTTGCAAGTTATTGTCCTAAAAAGTGTTTGGGGACCCGGGTCCTGTCCCAGGGGGCATGTATCAATGCAAAAAAAAAAGTTTTAAAAACGGCCGTTTTTTTGGGAGCAGTGATTTTAATAATGATTAAAGTGAAACAATAAAAGTGTAATATTCCTTAAAATTTCGTAGGGGGTTCCCCTTAATATCCATACCAGACCTGAAGGGCCTGGTAATTGAATTTGGGGGACCCCCATGCTTTTTTTTAAAATTTATTTATTTATTTTATCAATGACTTTCAATGAGTGTTCTCTGTATTACGGAGCCGACAATTCATAATAGCTGCGAGTGATTTTAAAGGACTTTTTTTCCTGCATAAATGACACTTTGTGCAGGGACAGTTCTAAGCACCAGAAACATGCGCCCCTTCACAGGCATACTATAGACACCCCCCTCCCTATGAAATTTAAAGGAATATTACACTTTTATTGTTTCACTTTAATCATTATTAAAATCACTGCTCCCGAAAAAACGGCCGTTTTTAAAACTTTTTTTTGCATTGATACATGTCCCCTGGGGCAGGACCCGGGTCCCCAAACACTTTTTAGGACAGTAACTTTTCTCTCTGTCAAATCTTTTTTCTCTGTCGAATATTTTCTCTATATAATCTTGGACTAATAGAGGTAAGGTTAGGCACATTCGACCATAGGTTCTATAGACACAGATTGTTATTGTCAGAGTCACGTCGAATCTCCTATTCTCTATTGAACTGTTGTAACAATGAAAACGAAAATAAAGCATTTATTTATGTCGGATCTTTCATTTTTCGGATTCTGTGCTTTCGTTATCGTTTGTCAAAACGAAAACGAAAATAGCTGAAATTCGGACGAAATTGCATTCGGACGAAAACGAATGCCCATGTCTAATGTGCTCCAATGTTGCCCCACCATACGCCTGCTCATTTATGAATGAATTTGAACACAGATACATTTTCATTAATGAATTGTTTCAGAAGCATTGCGCCACTTGGTGGCGCTACATAGATGATGTCTTTGGTGTGGCGGGGCAGCATTAAAACCTTGAAGCTGTTTGATGAAATGCTGAATGGGTTCTGCCCTGACATACAGTTTAAAATTAACATTGGTGATAACTCAATTCCTTTTTTGGATACAAGGGTCTATATAGACCAAGGGCATATTAATTCTGATTTGTACACTAAATCCACTGATAGGAATCAACTTTTAATATTTTATAGCTATCATCCACCTCATGTGTTTAAATCAATTGTGAGAAGTCAACTGCTAAGGGTTAAGATTATTGTCATTAATGAGATAAGAGACTAAGGCCGCGTACACACGGGCGGACTATCCGTCCAACTAAGTTCGTCAGACAATCCGACAGACAGTCCGTCCTACTTTTGAATGAACGGACTTGACCACACACGACGAACAGACAGTCCGCTGAAAGCTTGCGCGATGACGTGTACGGCACGTACGACGGGACTAGAAATACGACGTCCAATACACTGCAATGCAACCTTCGGCCGTGTAAATCCTTTCTGAGCATGCGCCATACTTAGTCCGTCGAACTAGCCTACTCACGAGCGGACTGTCCGCTGAAACCAAGTTTGGACGGACAATATTACGGAAATTCCGAAAGACTTAATCCGCCAGACTGTCCGCTGAAAAAGTCCGCTGAAGCCCACACACGAGCGGATTGTCCGCTGAAACACGTTTCAGCGGACCAAGTCCGTCAGACAGTCTGCCCGTGTGTACGCGGCCTAAGGCAAACAAGACTACAAGAGATGTGCCAAAAATTTAGGGAACAAGGTTACCCAGAGAGGATGATTACACAGGAATTGATCAAAATTCAGGAAGAGGATGCAATTTGTAGAGATGGGCTTGTGGTTCGCCCGGCGGTCGGTTCGCAGAGAATTTTGCTCGTTCGCGAATCGCCAAACCGGCGGTCTTCTGGCGCTGTTCGCAGCGGCCATATTTGTTCACATTCTGAAGAACTTTGACCCATGACACATCCATCATGGGGTACAGGACAGCCAATTGAGACATTTCAGCACATGGACAATTGGACATTCCCCCTACCTTATAAATAGACCTGATCTGGCGGCCATTTTACATTCTGTCTTTTGTCAGTGTAGGGAGAGGATGCTGTGTGGAGCAGGGACAGACTGTATTGACACAAATCACTAGCTATTAGGTCCACAAAAGTCCTTTTAAGGACTGGTATAGGTGTACAGTATATAGGGTTCTGGTGCACTGCTGCTGACTGCTGCACTGCTGACCGATTCTGCAGCTGTCTTTTATCAGTGTAGGGACTGAGGGACAGTTTGGTGTTCTGAGCAGAGACAGTCTGCAAATCACTTGCTACTAGGTCCACAAGGTCCCTTTATAGGTGTACAGTATATAAGGTTGTACACGTATAATATACTTTCTTTCAAATATACAAAGTATATTATGGTGCACTGCTGACTGCTGTGCTGCTGAGTGCTGCCCGATTCTGCAGCTGTCTTTTATCAGTGTAGGGACTGAGGGACAGTTTGGTGTTCTGAGCAGGAACAGTCTGCAAATCACTAGCTACTAGGTCCACAAAGGTCCTTTTATAGGTGTACAGTATATGGGGATGTACACGCATAATATACTTTCTTTCAAATATACAAAGTATATTATGGTGCACTGCTGACTGCTGTGCTGCTGAGTGCTGCCGGATTCTGCAGTTGTCTTTTATCAGTGTAGGGACTGAGGGACAGTTTGATGTTCTGAGCAGGGACAGTCTGCAAATCACTAGCTACTAGGTCCACAAAGGTCCTTTTATAGGTGTACAGTATATAGGGTTGTACACGTATAATATACTTTCTTTCATATATAGACAGCATATTATACTTGACTGCTGTGCTGCTGAGCTGATTGCTGCCCGATTCTGCAGCTGTCTTTTATCAGTGTAGGGACTGAGGGACAGTTTGGTGTTCTGAGCAGGGACAGTCTGCAAATCACTAGCTACTAGGTCCACAAAGGTCCTTTTATAGGTGTACAGTATATAGGGTTGTACACGTATAATATACTTTCTTTCAAATATAGACAGCATATTATACTTGACTGCTGTGCTGCTGAGCTGATTGCTGCCCGATTCTGCAGCTGTCTTTTATCAGTGTAGGGACTGAGGGACAGTTTGGTGTTCTGAGCAGGGACAGTCTGCAAATCACTTGCTACTAGGTCCACAAAGGTCCTCTTATAGTATATAGGCTTGTACATGTATAATATACTTTCCACATACATACTGCACTTCTCTAGAGACTTTTGTCACAGGGTCATTTAAAAAATGACAGGCAGAGGAAGAGGCAGGCCCTCAGGGGTGATAGGGGTAGGGCAGGAGCAACAGACTTGAGCCAAAGTGGCAAATTGCAGAAGGCACGTACGATTACGTCAAAGGACACACCAGACTTGGTTGAGTGGCTCACTCAGCCTTACTCTTCTGCACCCTCCTCATCCTCTCGATCTGCACCCTCTTCTTCACTCTCTGCTGTGTGCACCCCAAAAGACACTACCACCAACACCACCATATACCTTCCGCTTGAGTCACAGGAATTATTTTCCGATCCCTCACAAGACATTGCCGATGCGCAGCCACTCTTGGCATTGGATCAGGAAGAGGAGGTAGCAACAAACGCCACTCAGCAGTCTGACCACAGTACTCAGATCAGCCCAAGGAGGAGATTGGTCCCCGGTGTTGCTGCCTACTCCGAGATCTCTAATTATAACGGTGGGGAAGGTGACGTAGATGATGACGTGTCTAGTGATGTTACGTGGGTGCCCACAAGAGAGGAAGAGGAGGGGAGTTCAGAGGGAGATATGGACCAGCAGATAGGGAGGAGAAGCAGGAATAACTTACATTGCACAGGAGGGACAAAGCAGACCGCTAATGTATTAGGAGCGAGGCATCAACCATGTACGGTCACATCTGGCGCTCCCAGGACGCCGGCACATGGCTCCGTAGTGTGGGCTTTTTTAACGTGTCCGCTGCTGACAATAGTGTTGCCATCTGCAGCCTTTGCAGTCAAAGCATAAGTTGCGGTAAGCCCAACACTCACCTAGGGATGACCGCCTTAAGAAGGCACATGAGCTGCCATCACCGAGCCCAGTGGGAGCAATGGAACACACAAAGCCACACTCCAGGCTCTCACCGTCCAGCCTCGTCTTCTCCTTCTCCTCTCTCCTCACAATTGTCCTCCACTCCACCTTCCATCATGCCATCCTCACGTTTTTCTTGAAAAAGGCAGGCTTCCGTGGGCCAAATGCTCGAGCGTGAAAAATTGTTAAGGCCGGATAACCCTCTTGCCCAACGGTTGACGGCTGGCTTGTCAGAAATGATAGCCCGCCATCTACTGCCATATAAACTGGTGGACTCGGAGGCCTTTCGAAAATTTTTGGGCATTGGAACACCACAATGGAAGATCCCAGGAAGGAAGTATTTCTCACAGAAGGGCATCCCAGAGCTATATGTCCATGTTCAGCGGCAAGTGAATGTATCTCTGGCACACAGTGTCGGTGCCAAGATACATCTGACCACAGACACGTGGTCTAGCAAGCACGGGCAAGGAAGGTATATCACTTTTACTGCCCACTGGGTGAACCGTGATGGCCGTCAAGCATGTAACCCATGGCACCCGTGTAGATTTGGTTTTACCACCATGAATTGCATGCAGTCCTGCCTCTTCTTCTCCTCCTACTCCATCCTCCTCCCTCTCCTCCTCAGTTGACTCCTCTTTTTCCGCTGCTAGCGTCTCTTCCGCTGCGCTGCCCAAGCTCCCCAGAACCTATTGGACATGCCAGGTGAGACATTGCCATGCTGTGCTGCGTCTGTTGTGCCTGGAAGTCAAGAGCCACACTGGCCCTGCACTCCTTTCAGCTTTGTGTTCACAGGCAGATCAGTGGCTAACACTGCTCAATTTGACAGTTGGTAAAGTGGTGTGTGACAACAGTGCCAATCTGCTTAGCGCATTGAAACAGGGCAAAATTACGCACGTGCCATGCATGGCACACATCTTAAACTTAGTCGTGCAGCAATTCGTTGTCAAATACCCTGGGGTCCAGGACATCTTGCGGCAGGCAAGGAAAATCTTGGCCCATTTCAGAAGATCTTACAAGGCCATGGCTCGCCTTGCTGATATTCAGCGGCGACACAATCTGCCGGTCAGATGTCTTATTTGCAATTGCCCGACGCGATGGAACTCAACCTTCTACATGCTTGATAGACTGCTCCAGCAGAAAGGTGCAGTTAACGACTACCTGTACGAACTCTGCGGCAGAACAGGTTCTGGGGAGCTTGGTATTTTTTCACCCCGCCAGTGGCTGCTCATGCACGACGCATGCAGACTTCTGCGGCCATTTGATGAGATAACCAAACTGGTCAGTCGCAGCCATGGCGCTATCAGTGACATCGTACCTTATGCCTTCTTTATGGAGCGTGCATTGCGTTGTGTCATTGATCAAGCCATGGAGGAGCAGGAGCAGGGAGATGAGGAAGTCGCAATGCTGGATGAATTCCTGGGGGGGCTACTCTATCTGCGACAAGTCAACAACAGGAGTCTGAAGAGGAGTCAGAGGAGGATGGTGCCGGGGCGGATGAGGAGGAGGAGCAAGAAGAGCATGCTTTAAACCTTTCTGGGATCCCTGTTGTTGTGCGTGGATGGGGAGAGAACGAGGAGGACGACATTATCCTGGATGATGAGCAGGAGCCAGGCCACCACACCGCTTCCAGTTTAGTGCAAATGGGGGCCTTCATGCTCCAGTTTTAACAGGGACCCCCGTATAAAAATCATAAGGGTCAAGGACCAGTACTGGGTGGCAACGTACTTAGACCCCCGGTACAAACACAAAATGGCGGAAATGTTACCACCATCACAGAGGGCTGTCAGAATGGAGCACTTACAGACCTTGCTTCGACAACTGCTGCATTTTGCTTTTGCGTGCGCTGGCAGAGGAGGAATTCCCAGTCCCAGAGAAAGAGTTGCGGGTACCAATCCAACAGGGCCTGCAAGAAGAGGGCGGTTTGAAGATGTGTTGGTGACTTCTGATATGAGGTCATTCTTTCAGCTGACCCATCGACAGGTCTCATCCGGATCCAGCATCAGGGAATGCCTAGACCGACAGGTGTCCGACTACATCAGGTTAACGGCCAGTGTGGACGCTCTGAGGAGTGATGAACCCCTGGACTACTGGGTGGGCAGGCTTGACCTCTGGCCAGAGCTTGCCCAATTTGCAATGGAACTGTTGGCTTGCCCCTCGTCCAGTGTCCTGTCCGAAAGGACGTTCAGTGCAGCAGGGGGGATCGTGACCGATAAGCGCACTCGCCTAGCTCACAACAGTGTTGACTACCTGACATTTATAAAAATGAATGAGGCATGGATCTCGGAGGAATTCAACACATGTGACCAGTGGACCATGTATATGCATAACTCTATAAACTATTTATTTATTCGAGCACATGGACCTTTTTTCTACATTTGGCTCACTTCCTTGTACGATTTTTATTGTGACTACGACATTATGGCGGACACATCGGACATTTTTGACACATTTTTGGGATCATTGTCATTTATACAGCAATCAGTTCTATACAAATGCATTGATTCCTGTGTAAATTACACTGGCAGTGAAGGGGTTAACAAGGGGGTGGCAGTGTAGGGGTTAAGTGTTCCTAGGGGCGTGTTACTAACTGTGGGGGGCTGGGCTTTGTGCTAGTGAACACTGATCTCTGCTCCAATCACATGGAGCAGAGATCAGCATCCCTTGTTTCTAGGCAGAACGAGGAGATGCTGTTTACAATGGCATCTCCCCATTCAGCCGCCCTGTGAGATGATCGCGGGTATCCCAGCGGCGATCGAGTCCGCGGGAGCCGTGACCGGACTCACGGGGGTTCCGACCAGCATGCGAGCGCACCGCCGGTGGCACGCACGCGATGGAAGGGTGGCATATAAAAATGGACGTACCTGTACGCCAATATGCCTGCCCGAACTGGTTAATTTGACATTGTCTTTTTGAAATATATCTGCCTACTCACAAACGGCTCCTACTGGGCTCAGCCACCTCCTGGCTGACAATGGGCACGGTCTCCTGGCTGCCACTGGGCATGGCCTCCTCCTGGCTGCCACTGGGCACAGCCTCCTCCTGGCTGACGCTTTCCAGACCTTCCTCCTGGCTGAGCTCATCTTGTGTATAAAAAAGGGACATAGTTGTAGTTTTTGCTTCATCAGTCACACACAATTTTGAGATCATGACTTGCAAATTGAATGTTAACAAATAGAAAAGTCTATCATTCTGACCCCAGCATTTTTCAAGCTGGTCACCAACATTTTTGGCCACTACTGTCTAGTGATATGTATACCTCATTTTTGGTATAAAATCATTGATTTGTAAGCAATTATAACATCTAGTTAACATCATTAATATTAGGACAATAAATATGTCTAAAAACTAATATACCTAGCTCCAGCTGGGTGCATCCACTTCTTCCAGGATGGAGGGCCCAGGTTGTTCCTGGGAAGCCTCTGCTGGGGTGGAGGTAAGGGTGGAGGGAAGGCTGCAGCGAAGGGTCGAATGAGATTCCCTGGCTTCAGTCTGGTGGTCCAGAAACCTCAGTTTGTTGAAGTACCACAGCCTGGGGACATTCTCTGGTGATGTTCCTGATCTGAGGGAAGCCTGGATCTTATTGTGCTCCTTCTTTTACATGTTCCTCAAGATCCCAATTTTATTTTCCAAAAACTTCATGTTTGCTTTGGGGACATTGACAAATACCAGAAGTCTCTGCAGCGTTGCCTTCCTTACTTGTTTATTGTAATATAAACTGTTTGACCTCCCACAGATTCCTCATCTCCCTGTACTTATCAATAAAACTGGACAGAAATTCTGGGTCCTTAAACTGATTCATTTTTTCTGTAAGACAATACGCAAGACAAAAACACTAATGTCAGTCTAAACTCTCATAATCTTATCCCAATATAGGCCTCAATCTTGAAGCAGTATAGGCCACTATGATGGGCCAAGTTCACATTTTACCTTAGTTTAGGACGCTCTCCACTTCCGTTCGTCCTTCCCCCACAGACACAGATCGGACATACGACGCGTGTTAGCTTGATAAGACAAAAACACCAATGTCAGCCTAAACTCATAATCTTATCCCAATATAGGCCTCAATCTTGAAGCAGTATAGGCCACTGTGATGGGCCAAGTTCAAATTTTACCTTTGTTTACCTTCGCTCGCCACTTGCGTTCGTTCGTCTCACGCACAAATTGTACATACGACAGATGCGTGTTAGCTTTATATACACTGCGCATTTGTCAAACTACACCCACGTCGCCCGCCCCTGATGTTCTTTTTCACAAATATTACCTGCCCCTTCTCCCTTTGGTGCGCAGTAGGAGTAGTAGGCTAAACATGGCAGAGACACATTTTTCCACTAGAGAGGAGGAAAGCCCGAAACCCAAAACATCCAGATCCAGTAGGAAATTGAAGGCCACCAACATGGCCTTTGATGAAATGGTTGAGATGGTTGGGATTTTGAGGAGGGAGGATTATGATGGGAAACATGGTCTGTACACCCATCCCAATCTACAAAAGGATGAGATCATGACGACTGTTGTCAGCACCCTGGAGCAGAAGTTTGGAGTATGACGGTCCAAAGACCAGTTAAGGAAGCGATGGTCCGACTTAAAACTTAGGGAGCCGGATCAGTATCGCAAAATAAAGAAGGCGCTTCAAAAACGTAAGTATTTGTCGTTTGTGCCTATTATGATAATTAACTTGCATGCTGCTCCGTGTGCTTTTCTTTATTGTTGCACAGTTTGAAATGGCTACTTTCATGTTCATGGCCACAGTAATCGTTCGTAGGAAACAATCGTAGGAAACATAGTTCGTTTGCCAATAAATACAATGTATTTAGCTGGTACAGGGTTATACCTACATTTTGGTCATGCTAATTTGTCCTATTAAAAGAAGTTTAGGACATTGCTGTTTAGATGTTTTTGAAACTAGAATGAATTGCAAACTTGATTCAGTGGACTGTAAGGAGAGGACACTCAGCAGCTGTTTACACTTCTGGACTCAGGAGCACTAGTGTGGGACACCAGAGCACATGTTTCATATTCCTATTTCTGGACTCAAATATCTGTGTGCTAAGTATACCTTTTGTTTCATTACCATATGGGAGAAAAGACTCAGACAACAGTCAGAGGATACCAGGGACTCCCGACCTCGCCAGCCTGATTGGGAAGTTAACTCAAGCCCCCCCAAGGATCTGGAGGAAGGAGAGTTGGAGGAAGTGGGTGACATGGGCACCCCACCAGGTGAGTGTCTGACACCCCAGCTTCAGGTAATCTATGTAGGCCTGCATATTTCTAAATACATGTTTTTTTCAACAATTTTAGGTGATGTTCTGGTTGTGGAAGGGGAAGCGGCAGAACATTTCAGTAGGGCCAGTGCCCAAACCCTCATTCAACATGAGCGATTTTTTGGGGAGAATATAATCCCTTTTACCCTCAAACAAATATGATCATGTTCTACATTTTTTTTTATTTTAGATAAAAATTTGTTGTTATTTGTACATTTTAACCACTTGCCTACTGGGCACTTAAACACCCCTCCTGCCCAGACCAATTTTCAGCTTTCAGTGCTCTCACAATTTGAATGACAATTACTCAGTCATGCAACACTGTACTAAAATTATTTTTTTGTCCTTTTTTTCCCACAAATAGAGCTTTCTTTTGGTGGTATTTGATCACCTCTGGGTTTTTTATTTTTTGCGCTATAAATGAAAAAAGACCGAATTTTTTTTTGTTTCTGTGATAAAATTATGCAAATTATAATTTTTTCTTCATAAATTTTGGCCACAATTTATACTGCTACATATCTTTGGTAAAAATAACCCAAATTAGTGGATATTATTTGGTCTTTGTGAAAGTTAGAGAGTCTACAAGTTGTGGTGCGAATCATACAAAATTGATCACATCTGATGTACTGGTGGCCTATCTCATTTCTTGTGACCCGAACAAGCCAGGAAAGTACAAATACCCACCAAATTACCCCTTTTTTGAAAGTAGACATTCCAAGGTATTTAGTAAGAGGCATGGTGAGGTTTTTGATGTTGTAATTTTTTTCCCACAATTCTTTGCAAAATGAAGATTTTTTATTTTTTTTCCACAAAATTGTCAATTTTAATAGGTTATTTCTCTCACATGGCATGTGTTTACCACAAATGACACCCAAAAATAAATTCTGCTACTCCTCCTGAGTATTACGATACCGCATGTGTGGGACTTTTTCACAGCCTGGCCACTTAGAGAGGCCCAACATGCAGGGAGCACCGTCACGTGTTCTAGGAGCATAAATTACACATCTAAATTGTTGACTACCTACTACACTTTTGAAGGCCCTGGAGCACCAGGACAATGACACGTGGCACTGATGTGGCACTGATGACAGATGGCACTGATAAGTGGTACTGATGACAGATGGCACTTATACGTGGCACTGATGACACGTGGCACTAATACGTGGCACCGATGACACGTGACACTGATGACAGATGGCACTGATACGTGGCATTGATGACACGTGACACTAACAGATGGCATGTGACACTGACAGGTGGCACTGATGACAAATGGCACTGATACGTGGCACTGATGACAGATGGCACTAATATATGGCACTGATGACACGTGACACTGATATGGCACTGATGACAGATGGCACTATGTGGCACTGATGACACGTGGCACTGATGACAGATGGCACTTATACGTGGCACTGATGACAGATGCCACTGGGGACAAATGGCACTGACAACAGGTGGCACTGGGGACAGATGGCACTGACAAGTGGCACTGGGGGCAGATGGCAGATGGCAGTGGGGGCAGATGGCAGTTTATTTTACTTTTTTTGTAACTTACGCCCGCTGCAGCCGTTCATCTCTCCCTCCTCACACGCTGTCTGTGTGAGGAGGGAGAGCGGCGCTGAGAGATGATCTCATATGATTACATATGAGATCATCTCTCATTGGACACGCCGATCGCGCTGTAAACGGCCGCTGTGATTGCCTGTTTACAGCGATCTGTGATTGGCTGTATCCAAGGGACACAGCCTGCACAGAACTTCCCCGATGCACGCTCTCAGGAGCGCGCATTGCGGAAGTAAATAGGAGTACGTCCAGGGACGCCCTCCCGGCAGGTAACGTCCGCGCTGTAGCCATCTTTCAGCTATAGCACGGACGGGAAGTGGTTAAAAGCCAAATTTTGAAGATGCACACTGTGTGTCAACATGTGCTATCTGCCATCAGGGGATCTCAATGTACGCTTTTTGTGGGTGCAACCCCTTCCTCATAACTCTATTAAATGAGAGGAAGGGATTGCACCCCCAAAACACGTCCATTGATCCCCCATGATGGGAGATAGCACATGTTGACATTACCACTTGGCACTACAAGTGCACTAGGAGAACCTAGGAGACAAAATAAAAAAAATAAAAAAAGGGAAAACACTGCACTAATTCAAAATACAAAAGTAGTGAAACTGCAATATTTCTGTGAAAAACCCAGCCCAGCCGCTAGCACACAAGCAAAACAAGGCCAACTTAATATATACAAATCAGTGCAGCGCTTAAAGGCACCTATCTCAATAAGTGACAAAATATATATTTCTAGCAAACAAACAAATAATAGTGATGTGAAAGTCCACAAATTATGTGTAAATAGTCCAAAAATTAATCGTTCAGGTGCGCCTGGGACTTTATAAATTCATCACATGATATTCAAAGTTAAATGGCTCTCGATGTTCTCAGGCTTCAGACCTCTTGAGAATGGGTTCTACACAAGTTAGAGAAGATAGGTACTCTTACCGGATAGGTTGGACACATCCACCTTATAGTAGTGTGTCTTATGAGCTTATGGGAGGGCTCCAGCCGCTCACCCCAATACACCGGCCAAATTATATTTTCTTCTCGAGATTCCTTACGATATCCAGATGAAGAAGCTGAATGGAATTTCCGTACCATGTGTTGCTGTGGAACCTGGTGCCAGAAGTCTCGTGAGGGTTCATCATAAAAGGGACAAAACATAAAAAATGCCTTGCATGGTGAAATACAACCAAGGATGGTTTATTAAAGAATTCTGATACACAGAACTAAAAAAATTTTTAAAATCACGTGATGCATAAAAACAAAGAATAATTGCAATGTGGGAGCAAACAACTGCTGGTCCTACGCGTTTCGACCTCTAAGTCATCAACAGGGCATAGCTTGACTCCCCCACATTGCTGCAATATATAAACTAAATCATTAAGAATACTAGAGGCTCATGGGAAAAGACCCCCCCAGAATTAAGCCCATGTGTACTCACACCATGTTAAGGATGCGAACACACAGGACTCCAAATGTATCTCAATGCACCCAGATCACATACCCAATAATCCAGTATTGCGTTGTAGGTACAATATCCTCCATCAAACTGACTAGGGACATAAATGTTTATAGATCCTGCGTTTCCTGCATTCCAGCCTTAAACCGGAAGCAGGAAGTGTATCAGTATAATCACGCCAGGTATACATAATACCTGCGTCATCGTACACCCGCGGTTCAAACCACCGCCATCCCACTGCATCGTATCCCTCCCGGATTACGTCTCTATATACAACCATCCTCTCATAATAAAATCATTAAGTTATTCGAGGTTGGAACGACCGATCCGTGTTCCAAACCTCGCTTCCGATTCAGGAAATGACGTAGTTGTAAATACAACCACAACGTCATATCTGGGACCCATCCAAGCCTCATTTTCATCATCAAGGAAGTGACGTCAGTGGTAGACACTAGACCAGGGGTGCTCAACCTGTGGCTCTCCAGCTGTTTCAAAACTACAAGTCTCATCATGCCTCTGCCTCTGGGTGTCATGCTTGTGGCTGTCGGAGTCTTGCTATGCCTCATGGGACTTGTAGTTCCGCAACAGCTGGAGAGCCACAGGTTGAGCACCCCTGCACTAGACGTTCACATCCTCTACGAGGCTACCCCGATTCAGGAAATTACGTAGTTGGTAAATACAACCACAACGTCATATCCGGGACCAATCCAAGCCTTATTCTCATCATCCAGGAAGTGACATCAATGATAAACATTAGACGTTCACATCCTCTACATGGCTACCCTGGCAGATCTCCAAGTAAATGGCATCTCCCCACCGCAAATCAATCCGCACACTAGCTGTCCCACCAGTGTGCGGATCCAAACCAGCTATCTACAGCGTATCAATACTTCAAAGGAAATGACGAAAAAAGAAAAAATAATGAAAATAAAAATAAATCAATAAATAATGAATGAAAAAAAATAGAAATAAATATAAAAATGAAAATAAAATAAAAAATATAAAAATTTAAAAATATAAAAATGAAAATAAAATAAAATAAAAAATATAATAAAAATAAATATAAAAATACAAAATAAAAATAAATGAAATAAAAATAAAAAAATTAAAAATAAATAAATAAATAATATGAATAAAAAAACAATGAAAAAATGGACTACCAAACAGAAGGAAACTTTTGAGGTGCCACTCACCCCTGGTCAATGAAACAGTTGATGTCCCACTCAACGTTCATACCATGGGGCGAGTAGCACCTCAACTCGTATATCCAATAGGTTTCAAGGTGAGATAAACCTCTAACCCATGGTTCTCCTCTCCAATGAGGAGCAAACTTGTCAATTACCTGGAACATAGTACCCTTAGGGTCTTTCTGGTGATGCTCCAGGTAATGACGAGGCACAGTATGTTTGTCGCATCCTTTTTTAATTTTTGCAATATGTTCATTAATGCGAACAAAAAACTCCCTTTTGGTGCGACCAACATACTGCATTTTGCATGGACAAGTAATTAAATACACTAAGTATTTGGTAGTACAAGTGGCGAAGTGTTTCATATCGTATACACGTGATGTGGTGTTGGATATAAAAGAGTCCGATTTGCGTTTTAAAACATTGTGCGAGCACACATTACACCTTCTACAAGGAAAATACCCCTTACATTCTGGGAAGAAAATAGGCTTCCTGGGAGGATCAATAACATTAGGAGCCAATTCTCTACTAACTGAATGTGCTCCC
The DNA here is from genome assembly GCF_037356315.1 of Lithobates pipiens. Classification (NCBI taxonomy): domain Eukaryota; kingdom Metazoa; phylum Chordata; class Amphibia; order Anura; family Ranidae; genus Lithobates; species Lithobates pipiens. The sequence continues at coordinate 308,763,210 of NW_027507758.1, read as the reverse complement.
CTAAAAATGACACCGGCAATTGAACAATTACGCCGCAAGCGTAAAAACTGTCCTTTAGGGATAGACTTCAACCATTGTTGATGGTGACAACTATCTACCAGAATAAATCCGTTATGATCAGTGGACTTGAAATGAGTCCGCAAAACTAATTGTCTATTCAATACTGAAATTTCTAAATCCCAAAAATGTATAGTATTAGCACTAACTTCAAAAGTGAGTGAAATCCCATGGTCGTTAGCGTTCATCTCAGCCATAAAATTGGAAAGCGATATGTTATCGCCTTTCCATAGGAGAAGGATGTCGTCTATATAGCTGGCCCATAAGACTAACTCAGCTCTCTCATGGGCATAGACGACATCCTCCTCCCACTGAGCCATAAATAAATTAGCTAGGCTGGGGGCGTACTTCGCCCCCATAGCTACACCCTTGGTCTGGGAGTAAAACTCACCCTGAAACCAAAAATAATTATGGTCAGTCGCGAATTTTAATAATTCCATAATATAATTCTTATGGATCAATGGCAAAGCAGATTTCTTAAAAAGAAAAAAGTCTAGCGGGATGGATGTACAGGGCCGCTGATAGGGCAGTACAGCCAGCCCTGTTGTACTGGGCCCGCCCCCATCAGCTCCACAGGGGGGCCCGGTCAGCTTTACAGTTAATTTATGCAAATTAAAAACTAGAGCTTTCTAAACTAAGTTCTCCCCCACTAATACTTGCTTAGAGAAAGAGGGGGGGTTGTAATTACATTTTGCTGGGTCCCATCTGTTCTACAGAGGGGCCCAGAGGGTGAGCACAGCACTTGGACTATTTCTCCTTTTTCGGGCGCATGTACATAAAGCTTCACCGCATATTGCTCTGCTAGTTAAATAGATCCAGCTGCCACTGCCCACTGCCTTCCCTGGCAGAGTGATAATACGACGCTCCACTTAGCTCCGCCTCCCATGCCGACTGCCGAGACTGAGGTGAGGCGACAGGCGGCTCAGTGGATGAGAGGGAGCAAGAACCTGGAGGACAGCATGGCTGGACCTGCACTGCAGAGTGAGTGGAGAACAGCAGATAGAATCCTCACTGTCTCACGTAGGTAGGCTTACACACTGACACACAGCATAGCAGGTAATGATTATCAGCATTATGATACTCACGCAGGCAGCACAGTCAGCATGTGCTCTGTCATGGATCTGTCAGTGTGTCATATTGCTGTTTGGTGTTTACTTTGTTATTGCTGTATGCTATTGCAGGGTTAAAGTTTGTAACACAGAGTTAACAAAGTCAGCACCCAAAAGCCATGTGACACTGACAGATCCATGACAGAGCACATGCTGACTGTGCTACCTCTGTCATTTCCATAATTCTGATAATCATAAAATGCTGTGAGATGCTACTTTACACTTTCCTTTGGGGGGGGGGGAGTAAACATGTGCCTCCCAATCACCCCCCTTTAACCACTTCTGATTGGTAGGGTGATATCTTGGTCATGGCTGCAGTAGCAATGATCAGGATATTATTTTTTAGCCCCAACAAGTTTACACAAAGTAAAAGTAATCTTAGTGGCTAAGAAGCCCCTGGATTACTTTTGCAGGCAGTGGAAGGGGGTTTCACCACCGCTGCTCTCCCGTTCAATCAGGGGTCCCATTAAGGATGTGGGCAGCAACATCCAGTTCCTGGGACACAGTGAGAGGAGCTGATGATGTGCTTCCTACTTACATGGTCTCATATAAGCAAGCCATTACTGGCTTAAACATACATCTGATCAAATCGATCTTTGTTTGATCAACTGCTTTGGAGGCCAGAGGAGAGATTTGGGGTCTAATAGACCCCAGACCTCTCCAGAAGGATGACCTGTCACTGCCCTATACTATCAGAAGGGATGTTGTTCATAAAAGAGATACAAAATTAAATTAAAGATACAGTGTACATTTTTTTTGTAATAAAATAAAATTGAAAACATTATTAAACTGCCTCTGTCCCCCTGTATTCATGCACAATAATGAACACGTGTGCATATGTAAACGGTGACAAATCTGCAGAGGTTGGGTCAGGTGAGGAGCCTAGGATGGGGTCGAGGGCGGGGTTAAAGGGGGCCCAGTCGGGTAGGCTGTACGGGGCCCCATGATTTCTAACAGCGGCCATGTGGATGTATATAGAGATGACACATCAGCTGTTACTAAAAGAAGGTCATCATGATATTCAACTTGTTCAAACCTATTGATGGTGTCACAAGTATCTTTCAAATAAGAGGGCATGTCTCTAACTAAAGGCTGCAAATAAAAGTCAATATATTTCCCAATCCTTGAAGTGACCGAGTTGATCCCGCTCACAATTGGTCTACCGGGTGGGTGGACGGGGTCTTTGTGTACCTTAGGAAGGTAATATATGACTGGAATCCTAGGGGCTAGTGGGACTAAATGTTCCTGTTCCTTTTTATTAAGAATCTTCAATGAGAAACCCTCATTGACCAATTCCACCAAGGCTGATTTATATTCTGATGTGGGATCTTTAGGAAGAATCCTATATGTAGCACGATCGCTTAACAGGGATTTCATCTCAGTAATATAATCTATTTTATCTAGAACAACTATCCCCCTCCCCCTTGTCCGCGGGGCAAATAATGAGGTCCTTCTTATCACAAAGAGACCGAAGGCCCGATTGAATAGCCGGATATTGGTGGATACGTTTTTTGGGCAATAAATCCAAATCCTGAAGGACAAGATTCTTTAACACATTGATGGAATGTGAAGAAACATTGGGAGGGTTAAAAAGGGACGGATTGTTATTTTGAAAAAAAAAATAAAAAGGGACGGATTGGAAAGTCCTGAATGCAAAATGTCAGATGATTGGCCTCTATCCAAAACATTAGGTGAGTTGGATAAAAAATGCCTTTGTATGTTAAGTTTGCGGACATATTTGTGTATGTCAACAAATGTATGAAACTTATTCAACTGCCGGGGAGGCACAAATTTGAGTCCCTTGTCCAAGATGCGTTTTTCGTTATCTGATAGGCCAACGTGACTCAAATTAAAAATGCCTTTTCCTACTGAACTCTTTTGCGTTTTCCTCCATTGGAGGCACTACCCCCCTCTGCACCCTCTTTTGGTTTTGGACTTCGAATGTAACTTTGCCTGTGGTCGTGAAAACCCGAGGGGTAGGAAGGGCCCGCAAACTCGTGGTCATACGGAGTCTGCATGTATTCCTCCTCTCTGTTCCAGTATGCTTGTTCATACTGTCCATTCAGGAGGCCCTCATTTTGAAAGACCGCATATCGATTTGCGGTATGTATTGGGGTAGAATGTTTATAATTCATATCCCTATTGTTGGATCCAGTATTATAGCTAGATGTCCTCTGGTTATTGGGCCAATTCCTATATGGTGGCCCTCTATGCTGACGATTAGTGGGGTTATTACCCTTCTCATACTGGCCCCTACCTTTTTTGGGAGGAAAATATGCACTATGGGTTTGGCCTGGATGTCTGCCATAATTACCAGGGCCAAAATTGCGAGGAGAAAATGGCTGTGGTAAACGGGTGTTCCCATTAGTTGCATGGCTACCTGAATGGATGGGAGGAAGTGATGCCCGCTCGTATCCTATCGGGGTGCATTGAGATACATTTGGAGTCCTGTGTGTTTGTGTCCTTAACATGGTGTGAGTACACATGGGGTTAATTCTGAGGGTGGTCTTTTCCCATGAGCCTCTAGTATTCTTAATGATTTTGTTTATATATTGCAGCAATGTGGGGGAGTCAAGCTATGCCCCTGTTGATGACTTAGAGGTCGAAACGCGTAGGGCCAGCAGTTGTTTGCTCCCTACATTGCAATTATTCTTTGTTTTTATGCATCACGTGATTTGAAATTTTTTTAGTTCTGTGTATCAGAATTCTTTAATAAACTATCATTGGTTGTATTTCACCATGCAGGGCGTTTTTTATGTTTTGTCCCTTTTATGGTGAACCCTCACTAGACTTCTGGCACCAGGTTCCACAGCAACACATGGTACGGAAATTCCATTCAGCTTCTTCATCTGGATATCGTAAGGAATCTCGAGAAGAAAATATAATTTGGCCGATGTATTGGGGTGAGCGGCTGGAGCCCTCCCATAAGCTCGTAAGACATACTACTATAAGGTGGATGTGTCCAACATATCCGGTAAGAGTACCTACCTTCTCTAATTTGTGTAGAACCCATTCTCAAGAGGTCTGAAGCCTGAGAACGTCGCAAGCCATTTAGCTTTGAATACCATCTGATGACTTTATAAAGTCCCAGACGCACCTGAACGATTAATTTTTGGACTATTTACACATAATTTGTGGACTTTCGCATCACTATTATTTGTTTGTTTGCTAGAAATATATATTTTGTCACTTATTGAGATAGGTGCCTTTAAGCGCTGCACTGATTTGTATATATGAACCTAGGAGACAGCCAAAAAGAAAAGCAAGCAATAAAGAAAATTCTAGATTTTATCTGAAAAACATTTTCAATTACTAAAAATGTTATACATTGTCTGGCATTGCAATGGCCCCCCCTACCCATAAAATAATTAACATATTTCTCCCAAACTACACGGGAGCTTTGGGATGCCAAGCCAGTATGGCCAGTATCCAGGCTCTTCAGGGAATTGTCTGTAATAAGTCTGGCCTCAGGCCCAACTGAGGCTAGATCAAGGAATTTTTCCTTAAATAAATGTGCAGGATGCCGCAGCACAGGATGATATGGTTAATTTTGTAGTCCGCCATATGGATTGCTGTCAGAAACAGGCGGAACCGGCTGGCCATTATCCATATCCCAAATAGGGATGAGCCGAACACCCCCCGATTTGGTTCGCACCAGAACTTTCGAACAGACCGAAAATTTGTGCGAACTTTAGAACCCCATTGAAGTCTATAGGACTCGAACGTTCGAAATAAAAAGTGCTAATTTTAATGGCTAATATGCAAGATACTGTCCTAAAAAGGGTTTGGGGACCTAGCTCCTGCCCCAGGGGACATGGGTCAATGCCTAAAATGTTTTTAAAAATGGCAGTTTTTGCGGGAGCACTGATTTTAATGACGATTAAAGTGAAAAAAAGTGAAATATTCCTTTAAATATCGTGCCTGGGGGGTGTCTATAGTATGCCTGTGAAGTGCCACGTGTTTCCCATGTTTAGAACAGTAGCTGCACAAAATGACATTTAATAGAAAAAAAGTCATTTAAAACTGCTTGCGGTTTTAATGTAATATCTGGTTCCGGCAATATGGATGAAAATCATTGAGAAAAATGGCATGGGTAGCCCCCCTGCCCATTACCAGCCCCTTTGGGTCTTGTACGGATATTAAGGGGAACCCCGTACCCATATTAAAAAAAGGAAAGACGTGGGGCCCCCAGGCATATAGTCAGAACAGCAGTATACAGATGGTGCAAACAAGACAGGGACTGTGTAGGTTTGTTGTGTTAAGTAGAATCTGTTTGTAATTTTGGACTGGTACATTTTTAAAGTGTAGCTCCAGTCAAAAAATATATTTTTAAGCTTTTTGGAAAGCATAGGGAAGGGTTATCACCCCTGTATAATTTGTTTTGCCATCCGTCTTTTTTCATCTCACTTCCTGTTGTCTCCTTCCGTTTGCAAGTAGCAGGCGTTTGTAAGTTGGATGTTTGAAAGTAGGGGCCTGCCCTATATGCTCTGCAGAAATGGCGGAACAAGGTGTTGGTGTTGCCACAACATTGTAAGCCCTCAAAGTGACTCTTGGTGGGCGCTGGAGCGCCCTGCTGTGAACGATTATATCAAGAATTGTAATTACATGCCATTGTTGAACAGTGGTAGAAAAATTGAGCCTTTGGTAGTTGTGGTGCTGGTGCTGGTGCTGGTGCCACAACACTATAAGTCCTCACAGTTACTCTTGGTGGGCACAGGAACGGGCCCTGCTGTGAAATATTATATCAAGAATTGTAATTACATGCCCCTGTTAAAAAGGGGCTGAAAAATTGGGCCGTAGGCACTGGTGCTGGTGCCACAACACTGCAACCTCTCCCATATAATCTAGTTGTGGTGCAGGAATGAGCCCTGCTGCAAAGCATTGCATCAAAATTGTAATTAAACGCCCCTGTTAAACAGGGGCTGAAAAATTGGGCTGGTGGCATCACCCAGAACCAAAAATGTTCTTCCAACATATCAGCGGAGGAGGAAGAGGATAGACAATCAACATAACAGGACAGTCACTCAGCATCAGCATAGGCAGTCTTGAAGGGATGTGATATTTTAAAAAAAATTATTCGGTTACATCAGCTTCAGGTGCTTGGTAGCTGTGGGTGATCCAAGACTGATTCATCTTTATGAAGGTCAGTCAATCAACCGAGTCGGTGGACAGGGGCACCCTGTGATCGGTAACAAAGCCACCAGCAGCACTGAAGGTGCATTCTGAAAGAACGCTGGATGCAGGACAGGCCAGTAGCTCAATTGCATACTGTGCAAGCTCTGGCCAGTGATCCATCCTCAAGACCCAGTAAGCCAGAGGATTTTTGGTGGGAAAGGTGTCCAAGTCTGACCTTGCCCCTAGGTATTCCTGCACCATGTAAATCAGACGCTGGCGATGGTTGCTGGAACCGATCATACCTTGGGGCTGCGGACTAAAAAATTGTCTGAACGCATCGGTCAGACGGCCACCTTCTCCACCGCTCCTTCTGACCGATGCCTCAGCAACACGTTGTCCAGGACCAGGAGTTTGTAACCTCCCGGTCTCTGGGAACGTGTTGCACAGACCTTTCTGTAAGGCCTCCCGGAGATGTCTCATCCTCTGCTCCCTCTGCTACAGCAAGATAAGGTCGGTAACCTTACCCTTGTACCGTGGATCAAGGAGAGTGGCCAGCCAATAATGGCCCCTCTCTTGATCCGAAGAATACGAGGATCCTTCTGCAGGCTTTGCAGGATCAGGGAGGCCATGCAGCATAGGTTAGCTGAGGCATTCGGTCCGGAGTCCTCTGGGTCTCCTCTGGGTCACTAAGGACAACATGATCCGCAGCTACCTCCTCCCAGCAACGTACAAGTCCACGGGTTTCTTGGGACTGTAAATCATCCCTACAAGACTGCTGCTGCTGCTGCTGATGCTGAGTGCCAACCTCCACCTCCATGCTGACACAATCATCCTCCTCCTCCTCCTCGTCCTCTTCCTGTGTGATGGGTGGGACAGCAGGAACACTGTCTGGATAAAGGGGGCCTTGAGAGGCAAGGAAGTCCTCCTCTTCCTGCCTCTGTTCTGCCTCAAGTGCCCTGTCCATTATTCCACGCAGCGTATGCTCCATGAGGTGGACAAGAGGTATAGTGTCACTGATGCATGCACTGTCACTGCTCACCATCCTTGTGGCCTCCTCAAACGGTGACAGGACAGTGCATGCATCCCTGATCATGCCCCACTGGCATGGTGAGAAAAAAATGAGCTCCCCTGACCCTGTCCTGGTGCCGTAGTCGCACAGGTACTCATTGATGGCCCTCTGCTGCGTGTGCAGCCACTGCAGCATGGCCAACGTTGAGTTCCACCTGGTGGGCATGTCACATATAAGGCGGTTCTTGGGCAGGTTCAACTCCTTTTGGAGCTCAGCCAGCCGAGCACAGGTATTAAAAGATCGGCGGAAAGGCACACAGACTTTCCTGGCCTGCTTCAGGACATCCTGTAAGCCTGGGTACCTGCCCAAGAACCGCTGCACCACCAGGTTAAGGACGTGAGCCACACAGGGCACATGGGTCAGTTGTCCCTGTCGGAGGGCGGAGAGGAGGTTGGTGCCATTGTCGCAAACCACCATTCTTGGCTTAAGCTGGCGTGGCGTCAACCACCTCTCGGCCTGCCCCTGCAGAGCTGACAAAATATCTGCCCCAGTGTGGCTCCTGTCCCCCAAACAAACCAGCGCAAGCACGGCATGGCATCGTTTTGCCTGCGTACTTGTGTAGCCCCTTGAACACCTACGGAGCACCACTGGTTCTGAGGACAGAGCACTGGAAGAGGCCATGGAGGAAGAAGAAGAGGACGGGGCGGAGGAGAGAGGTGTGTCACAACCAGTAGTAGCCTTTTGGAGGCGTGGTGTCGGGAACAACCTCCAACACTACTGCACCTTGTCCTGCATCCTTCCCAGCTGCCAGAAGAGTGACCCAATGGGCCGTGAAAGACAGGTAACGTCCCTGTCCATGCCTGCTGGACAATGAGTCAGCGGTAATATGCACCTTACTGCTGACTGCCCTGTCCAGCGAGACAAGGAAATTGCCTTCCACATGCTGGTAGAGAGCCGGAATCGCCTTCCGTGAGAAAAAGTGGCGTTTGGGGACCTGCCACTGAGGAATCGTACATTGCACAAACTCACGGAAGGGGGCCGAGTCTACCAACTGAAAAAGCAGCAGTTGAAGTGCTAGCAATTTAGCCAAGCTAGCATTCAACTGCTGGGCATGTGGATGGCTGGGAGTGAACTTCTTTCGACGGTCCAGCAGCTGGGGCAGGGAAATTTGCTTGCTATAATCGGACGTGGGTGTACTGCTAGCAGAGTGCCCGCAAGCACTTGGCTGTGACACACCTAATTCTACACCTTCATTCCTCTCAGAGCAGGTTTCAGAGAGGACTGAAGGTCTAGTGGGGTTTGTTCTTTGGTGTGGGTCTTTGAGGTACGCTTGCCAACGAGCTGCATGGCAGGTCAACATATGTCTGGTCAAGCATGTGGTGCCCAAGCGGCTGATGTTTTGGCCACGCGAGATACGCTTGAGACATATGTTGCAAATAGCAGCGGTGCGATCTGATGCACTCATCTCAAAAAAGGCCCACACCAAAGAACTTTTAGAATAACGCGCAGAGGCAGTGCCCTGCACAGGCGGAGCTCTGCGGTGTGATTCAGTCGGTGTGCTGCCCCTAAGCTGGCCCCTGGAGGGCATCCTGCCTTGTTGGACACGTGCCTCCTCCTCCTCTCTCCTACCAGGCACCCACGTGGAGTCAGTGCCCTCATCATCCCCTCCCTCTTCATCGCTGGAGCAAACCTGGCAGTATGCTGCAGCTTGTGGAACATGACTGCCAGATTGCTGTCCTTCTTGAGCATCCCCTCTCTCTGCGCTAACGCTACTGCCTTCCTCTAGCTGAGTATCATCATCAGAGCCTACAAAACACTGGGCATCCTCCTGGAGCATGTACCCAACACTGTGCTCAAAGAGTTCAGGGGACTCCTCAGGAGGACGTGGTGGGTCTAGGGAAGGAGTCACTGATGATGACATTGAGATGAGGGAAGACGATGCGTTGGCAGCTGCTTTGCTAGTACTCTGAGCCTGGGTGAGAGAGGATGAAGAGGATGAAGAGGGCTTGGTCATCCACTCTACCAAGTCTTCGGCATGATGCGGCTCAACGCGTCCAGCTGCCGAAAATAAGGACAAGCGTGTCCCATGGCCACGTGCTGATGATGACGATGCACCGTGTCCACGACCAGCACTGTTGTCTCTAGACACAGAGCATGCTTGCCCTCTTTTATCGGTTCGTGCCTGTCTGCCTCTCCTTGTTGGCCTTCCAGACATGGTAATGGCCTGAAGGGAGATGGGAAAACCAGCAATTGGGTAGTGTATATTGTGCTGGAGGCACGCAACACCCACTAACTCCTGCAGATGCCTTTATTATAGAACAGAAATTAAAGGGTAGATACCGGTGTATACTGTGCTGTGCTGGAGGCACACAACACCAACTAACTCCTGCAGATGGCAGTTGGCTCAATTAGAGAAGAGCTATATAGGTGGATAATGGTGTATACTGCGGTCAGGGCACACAGACAACACCCACAATCTCCTACAGCTGACTGAAAGCTCTATTACAGAAGAGCAATATTGCTAGTTATATAGGTGGATATAATGGTGTATACTGCGGTCAGGGCACGCAGACAACACCCACAATCTCCTACAGCTGACCGAAAGCTCTATTACAGAAGAGCAATATAGCTAGCTATATAGGTGGATATAATGGTGTATACTGTGGTCAGGGCACGCAGACAACACCCACAATCTCCTACAGCTGACTGAAAGCTCTATTACAGAATAGCAATATAGCTAGCTATATAGGTGGATATAAGGGTGTATACTGCGGTCAGGGCACGCAGACAACACCCACAATCTCCTACAGCTGACTGAAAGCTCTATTACAGAAGAGCAATATTGTTAGTTATATAGGTGGATATAATGGTGTATACTGCGGTCAGGGCACGCAGACAACACCCACAATCTCCTACAGCTGACCGAAAGCTCTATTACAGAAGAGAAATATAGCTAGCTATATTGGTTGGATATAATGGTGTATACTGCGGTCAGGGCACGCAGACAACACCCACAATCTCCTACAGCTGACTGAAAGCTCTATTACAGAAGAGCAATATTGCTAGTTATATAGGTGGATATAATGGTGTATACTGCGGTCAGGGCACGCAGACAACACCCACAAACTCCTGCATATTGCTAAAAGCTCAATTACAGAAGAGCAAGAACGCTAAATCGGCCGATAACGAACGGTGTATACTGTGTTGAAGGTACACAGAGAACCCCCACTAACTCCTACAGACGCCAACACACTACACAAGGCCTTATATAGTGTGGGGCGTGTACTACACAGCCTGAGCTATGATTGGCCACAGGCATCCTGCCTGTGGTCAATCATGGCTCTGCTCGCTGCCAGCGCGATGATTGGCCAAGCATGCCGGGTCACAGTGCATGCTTGGCCAATCATGGGCCAGTAATGCACTGCAATGGCGCAGTGCATTGTGGGCCGTGAGCGCCACACGAAACTTCTACTAACACGAAATCAGCAGAAGGACCCCAAAGGGTGGTGCACTGGTTCTTGAACTTCCTTTTTCTAGTCACGTTGTGTGTGCTGTACGCCACCGCTTCCTGAACGATCGGACTTGGTGTGTACGCACGACAGTTTCAGCAGAACATAGTGCCATCAGAAAAACTTTTGTTTCCGATGGGAAAACTGGTCGTGTGTACGAGGCATAAGGGATTCCCTAGTCATATCTGAATTTAAGGTCAATATACATGAAACAAAAATGAAATTCCTGGGAAGAAAAAGAAAGGGATGTTTTCTAGACATGTGCATTTGTTTTCGTCCGAATGCATTTTCGTCCGAATTTCTGGTATTTTCGTTTTCGTTTTGACAAACGATAACGAAAGTGCAGAATCCGAAAAGCAAAAGATCCGACATAAATAAATGCTTTATTTTAGTTTTTGTTATTACAATATTTCGATATAGAATAGGAGATTCGACGTGACTCTGACAATAACAATCTGTGTCTATTGAATCTGTGGTCGAATGTGACTAACCTTACCTCTATTAGTACAAGATTATACAGTGCCTTTGCAAAGCATTCGCCCCCCTTGAACTTTTCAACCTTTTGCCACATTTCAGGCTTCAAACATAAAGATATAAAATTTTAATTTTTTGTGAAGAATCACCAACAAGTGGGACACAATTGTGAAGTGGAACGAAATCTATTGGATAATTTAAACTTTTTTAGCAAATAAAAAACTGAAAAGTGGTGCGTGCAAAATTATTCGGCCTTTTTACTTTCAGTGCAGCAAACTCACTCCAGAAGTTCAGCGAGGATCTCTGAATGATCCAATGTTGTCCTAAATGACTGATGGTGATAAATAGAATCCACCTGTGTGTAATCAAGTCTCTGTATAAATGCACCTGCTATGTGATAGTCTCAGGGTTCTGTTGAAAGCGCAGAGAGCATCATGAAGACCAAGGAACACACCAGGCAGGTCCGTAATACTGTTGTGGAGAAGTTTAAAGCTGGATTTGGATACAAAAAGATTTCCCAAGCTTTAAACATCCCAAGGAGCACTGTGCAAGCAATCATTTTGAAATGGAAGGAGTATCAGACCACTGCAAATCTACCAAGACCTGGCCGTCCCTCTAAACTTTCAGCTCAGACAAGGAGAAGACTGATCAGAGATGCAGCCAAGAGGCCCATGATCACTCTGGATGAACTGCAGAGAACTACAGCTGAGGTGGGAGAGTCTGTCCATAGGACAACAATCAGTCGTACACTGCACAAATCTGGCCTTTATGGAAGAGTGGCAAGAAGAAAGCCATTTCTCAAAGATATCCATAAAACGTCTCGTCTAAAGTTTTCCACAAGCCACCTGGGAGACACACCAAACATGTGGAAGAAGGTGCTCTGGTCAGATGAAACCAAAATCAAACTTTTTGCCCACAATGCAAAACGATATGTTTGGCGTAAAAGCAACACAGCTCATCACCCTCAACACACCATCCCCACTGTCACACATGGTGGTGGCAGCATCATGGTTTGGGCCTGCTTTTCTTCAGCAGGGACAGGGAAGATGGTTAAAATTGAGGGGAAGATGGATGCAGCCAAATACAGGACCAGTCTGGATGAAAACCTGTTGGAGTCTGCAAAAGACCTGAAACTGGGGCGGAGATTTATCTTCCAACAAGACAATGATCCCAAACATACAGCAAAATCTACAAAGGAATGGTTCACAATAAACGTATCCAGGTGTTAGAATGGCCAAGTCAAAGTCCAGACCTGAATCCAATCGAGAATATGTGGAAAGAGCTGAAAATTGCTGTTCACAAACGCTCTCCATCCAACCTCACTGAGCTCCAGCTGTTTTGCAAGGAAGAATGGGCAAGAATTTCAGTCTCTCGATGTGCAAAACTGATAGAGACATACCCCAAGCGACTTGCAGCTGTAATCACAGCAAAAGGTGGCTCTACAAAGTATTAACGCAAGGGGGCCGAATAATTTTGCACGCCCCACTTTTCATTTTTTTATTAGTTAAAAAAGTTTCAAAAATCCAATAGATTTCGTTCCACTTCACAATTGTGTCCCACTTGTTGGTGATTCTTCACAAAAAATAAACATTTTATATCTTTATGTTTGAAGCCTGAAATGTGGCAAAAGGTTGAAAAGTTCAAGGGGGCCGAATACTTTCGCAAGGCACTGTATAGAGAAAATATTCAACAAATTAAAAATTTTTTTTACGTGGGGTTCCCCCTAAATATCCATACCAGACCCTTCAGGTCTGGTATGGATATTAAGGGGAACCCCGCGTCAAATAAAAAAAACATTGACGTGGGGGTCCCCCTAAAAATCCATACCAGACCCTTTATCCGAGCACGCAACCTGGCAGGCCGCAGGAAAAGAGGGGGGATAAGAGAAAATGCCTCCCCCCCCTGAACCGTACCAGGCCACATGCCCTCAACACTGGGAGGATGCTTTGGGATCCCCCCCAAAGCACCATGTCCCCATGTTGATGGGGACAAGGGCCTCATCCCCACAACCCTGGCCAGTGGTTGTGGGGGTCTGTGGGCGGGGGGGCTTATCAGAATCTGGAAGCCCCCTTTAACAAGGGGACCCCAGATCCCGGCCCCCCCAGTTTGAAATGGTAAGGGGGTACAAAAGTACCCCTACCATTTCACAAAGAAAGTGTAAAAAATAGTTAAATAAGATAAACACACTTTTGAAAAAGTCCTTATTAAAAAAAAAAAGTAAAAAAAGATTCCAGTGGTGGTAATCCACTCTTGCGATCAAGCGACGGATGATCATCTCTCTGGGGTCCAGCGATGGCTGATCTCATCCAGCGCAGCGAATCCATCCATCTTCTGTCTCCACGGAGGAGACACTGCGGGATCCCGGCAGCCTGATGTTTCTTATATGCGGAGGGCGGGGCCACCCGTCACCTGACCCCGCCCCCCTCTGACGCAAATGGGGAAGCCGGGCTTCCCCAATGACGTGTGGATGACCCCGTCCCCCTCTGATGTAACGGAAACCAGGGCCTGGTAATTGAATTTGGGGGAACCCCACGCTTTTTTTTTTATCAATGACTTTAAATGAGTGTTTTCTGTATTACGGGAGCCGACAATTCATTATAGCCACGAGTGATTTTAAATGACTTTTTTTCCTGCAGAAATTACACTTTGTGCAGAGACAGTTCTAAGCATGGGAAACATGCGCCCCATTCACAGGCATACTATAGATGAAATTTAAAGGAATATTACACTTTTATTGTTTCACTTTAATGATTATTAAAATCAATGCTCCCGAAAAAAATTCCGTTTTTAAAACTTTTTTTTGCATTGATACATGTCCCCTGGGGCAGGAACCAGGTCCCCAAACACTTTTTAGGACAGTAACTTGCATATTAGCCTTTAAAATTAGCACTTTAGATTTTGAACGTTGGAGTCCCATAGACTTTAATAGGGTTCTAAAGTTCACAAAGTTTAGGTCTGTTCGGCTCATCCTTAGTGGGGGAAGTAAAATAAAAATAATGATGATGATGAATGTTATATTCGTTATTATCAGTCACTCACTATCTGACACCTGACACTGTGAGACTTAGACCATTCATTCAACATGAACAATGGAGATTCGACAAAGCAACGAAAAACACACACGTTTATAATAATATTTGATGGAGCATCGAAACTGTATGACGCTGCAATCTTACATTTCTGGAGTCAAATGCTCTGCCTATAGGCTATATAGAGTTTAGCAGCTCTGTCGAATCTTCTTTATACATTCGATAGACACCTTAAAGCGGGACTGTACTGGGGAAAAAAATATTAAAAGCCAGCAGCTATAAATACTACAGCTGCTGACTTTTAATAAATGGACACTCACCTGTCCCGGGGTCCAGCGATGCCGGCAGCCGAGGCCGATCGATCGCTCGGCTCTCGGCTGCTGCCGCCACCATTCTAGGTGAGGGAATCAGGAAGTGAAGCGAATCGGCTTCACTTCCCGGTTCCCTACTGCGCATGCGCGAGTCGCGCAGTGCAATAGGAATTGTCCGCGCTGTCTCTGGGACCCGTGTGTGTCCCAGCAGACAACGCGGCAGGACAGGAAGAGGCATAGACTCCCACGGGAGTCTATGCCCGGAAGTGGGTGTAAATACCTGTCTTTGACAGGTATCTCCACCCCCCTCCCCCCTGAAAGATGCCAATTGTGACACCGGAGGGGGGGAGGGTTCCGATCAGTGGAAGTTCCACTTTAGGGTGGAACCCCGCTTTAAGCCTTCAAAGACAGATTCGACCGTAATTCATGTGGATTTTTGGACGAATGCAATTTTTGAACGAAAAACGAAATAAATAAAAACGAATTTCAGGAGTAACTAAATAAATGTATTTTTCGGACGAAAACAAAATTCTGAAACAAAATATTTCACTCTGCATATGTCTAACGTTTTCCCTGTTTGAATTGCATTCAATGCAATTTACTACTTAAATGTGATCATTACATCCATCCCGCTAGTAGAGAAAAAGTAGTAATTAATGGCTTTTTACACATGTCAATCCTCGTATGTGGTATATATCCTTACATGCCCTTGCGGTTTGGTATATATATTGGTGAGATAACCCAAAAAATCAAGGATAGAATAGCCCAGCATTGCAGCACGATAAGACTTAAACAGCCTAGTTTACCGGTATCAAGACATTTCCTAGAAAAGGGACATAACAATTCTGATCTGTGTTTCATGGTATTAAAGGAAGTATCCAGGGATAAAAGAGGGGGTGATAGAATTCTAAAACTCAAGAAAAGGGAGGTATGGTGGATTAATAAATTACAGTCTCTTCATCCTAACGGTATGAATAGAGACTATGATTTGTATCTATTTCTGTAATTAACAGATTGGGATTAAAGCGGAGGTCCACCCTAAAATGGACCTCCGCTCATCGGAATCCCCCCCCCTCCGGCGCCACAATCGGCACCTTTCAGGGGGGAGGGGGGTGCAGTTACCTGGATAATCCAGGTAACTGCACCCACTTCCGGGCTAGCTCTCTGCGGAAAGGGGCATACGTTACGCCCCTTTCCGCAAGCGCCCGTCCCCTTCAGCAAGTGCCCCGCTGCCTGCTGGGAAACACACAGCTCCCAGAGGCAGCGGGGACCGTCCGGATTGCGCCGCGCGGCTCGCGCATGCGCAGTAGGGAACCGGGAAATGAAGCCGAAAGGCTCCATTTCCTGATTCCCATACCCAAGATGGCGGCGGCACGAGCGAGCGATCGGCTTTGGGCGCCGACATCGCGGGCGCGCTGGACAGGTAAGTGTCACTATTTAAAAGTCAGCAGCTGCAGTATTTGTAGCTGCTGGCTTTTAAAAAAAAATAAAAAACGCGGAGTCCCGGTGGACTCCCGCTTTAAATGATCACATTCTTCGTTTCCCTAGATTTCATGGAAACAACACAGAATTTTAAATTTTCTTGAAGATGATCATATGAAAACAATGTCTTGATGTAGCAACATTTGATTTGGATTTTATTGTTGTTAGTGATTTATCCTTAGAGATAGGAGTGGGATGTTATATGTTTACAGTTTAGGATATAAAGATGTTTCCATATGGTTTATACATATATATAATTCCTCTCTCATTCTCTGTTAACCTATAGTTAGATTTTTGTTTAACTATGTTCTCTTGATTTATATTCAAAGGGAAAACACTGCGCTATAGTTAAAGATAAATAAGGGTCAGCAGCTAACACTCAAACAAACAAAGTTCAGTGGAAGTGGGATAACAAATAGTGTAGCGCTAAATAAGTGAAATAAAAAATGAGATATGAGAAATGTCAGTAATGAAGCTGACACTATATCACACATAAATGACAAAATACACAATTACGTGAATAAAAGTACAAATGTTAGTTCACTCGAAACACAGCATATGTGTGGGAGTGTATAGATACTGGTAAATATCAGTAACTAAAATGTGAGTCCCAGTGAGATAGTCCACATGTGTTGAGTAGTAGACAAATATTGATGTTAGTCTTCCCAACGGGGAAATCAGATAATCCACAAATCAGATGAAACTGGAAATGACGGCTTGTCTGGGGTAACTTCAAATAATAATTAAACACTCTTACCAGAGAGGGTGGACTCATCTGTCATACGACGGTTGAGTCAACAGCGCTTGTGGTCCAAAATGGTACCAATTGGATATAATGAGTTGATAGTAGTCCAGGTAAGTGGCTCAGCTATCTCCGGATTGGGTGGACTTCCAGTATTGAAGGCTGTAGCCTGCGTCTCTCGGGGCGGCAGGGTCCAATTATTCGCATTGGGGTGACACCCCAAATGCAGAGGATGGTCAGCAAATAAGGAAAAAAAAGGAAAAAAGGCTCCAAATGGTGCAGGTCAGATAGTAACCATTGGGTTTATTTGAAAAAAAGGGGTCATAAAAACCATAACATAATTACGACATGTGATCACAAAAAATAGATTAAAACGTAAAAAAAAGCAATGTGGGGTGCCAAATGCAAGCCGAGGCGTTTCGACAACAGAGGTCTTCAACAGGGGAATATTGTAACCCTCCACATTGCTATCAAATTTATAAACTACCCCATAACTGGCCCGCCTATTAAGGGGCGGAGTCAGAAATTAAGATCAAGATGTGTGCAAGATGGCCGTCCAATGGGAGCATATAATGGGCGGTTCACCTTGCACATAATGACCAATGAGCATCAGGTCATCAATCGCACAAACACCATATAAACACCAATAAGCTCAATACACTGTCGAAATATCAACAAACACCAGAATATTCAATGGTGCAATCAAGGCACTCACAATTGGGACCAAAAATCCCACATCCCACCCTCCTTCCGCATCTCAAGCAAAGCACTTACCAATGTGCCATGCATCGTCCATCAGGTCACGTGGAGACATGGGAGGCTATGGGGATGTGCGTGATCAATGCGTCAGCCAGTGTACATCAAGTGGACCGGGCGCTAGATACAAACGGCCATCTGAACCCGTCTCACATGGGGGCTAGGCGTTCACATCACACGGATAGCCCTCACTTAGCCAGCGATAATCCCACCCAGCCGGGCAGGTATCGCTGAATAGATCATATGGCGTCCGTGACCTGTGTGTCTCCGTTGCCATGACGCTGGTTGGGACACTGAGCATGCACCTCCTTGTTTCGGGTCACGTGACTCTCGACGTCAGCGCTCTGTGTAATACAGGACGCCGAGTACCGATGACACGGCGTCCATGACCTGTGTGTCTCCATTGCTATGACAGTGGTCAGGGCGCTGAGCACGCACTTCCTCGTTTCGGGTCACGTGGTTCTCGACGTCAGCGCTCTGTGTAACACAGGACGCCAAGTAGACATCTCCCATTCTCAAAACACGTGATCTCAGACGTCAGCGTTCTGTGTAATGAACACAGGCGCTCAACGGACATCCTCACTGGCAGTGGGCGTCGCCGCAGCCCGTGTCCCCATACACAACATTTAAACAAACAAAACTGCATTGTACGTCATGTGGGGAAAATAACTAATAGATACAAATGGAGAATATGCAGGTTATGACCTACAATGTAATCCATCTTATCTATGGTGTACAATGCTGTGGTATCAAGAGTAAATTTACAATGTCCTCTATATTTAAAATATTATACGGCTGAGCATGGAAAATAAATAATAAATAAAACCAAAGGAAAAATGCAAATATAGTAAGTAACACCCCATATAGAAATATAGGGATATATAAATATCATGTGCAAAAATTCAATCGCTGGAACAAGAATGCATATATACATAATGAAAAACCCTAAAAAAGGGGAATAAATACGGCTCTATGCAAT
This sequence comes from Lithobates pipiens, assembly GCF_037356315.1. Lineage (NCBI taxonomy): Eukaryota > Metazoa > Chordata > Amphibia > Anura > Ranidae > Lithobates > Lithobates pipiens. The sequence goes on along the minus strand of NW_027507758.1, from coordinate 308,744,638 downwards.
AACTGAATTTACATAGAGTCATATGTACTCCATACTAATAATTGTTTTAGAGTGTGTATTGTCTCTCTACGTAGGGGCATATGGTCCATATTTCTTATAACCAGCATAGAACACCAAAAAAATAATCTGGCTGTACACGGGGTATGTACATCAGATAGGGGATATATATCTCTATTTAAATATAGTTATGCTTGATTGATGAAGCAATTAATGTCCCAATCAGTGTTCATGCCGTGGGGAGAATAGCACCTCAACTCATGTATCCAAAAGGTTTTCGAGGCGCGATACACCCCGCAAGCATGAATCGCCCCTCCAATTAAGAATAAATCTATCTATAATTTAAAAATGAGTACCTGTCGGGTCTCTACCATGGTTCTCCAGGAAATGCCGGGGGACAGTATGTTTGTCACAGCCCTTTTTTATTTTTGCAAGATGTTCATTCACCCTAATTGAGAAATTTCTAATGGTACGGCCAACGTACTGTTTTTTACACGGGCACGTAATAAGATAAACTATGAATCTAGTTGTACAAGTAGTAAAATGTTTCATAGAATATACCCACTGCGTGGTCGTAGATGTAAAAGTATCACTCTTTCTCTTCCCCAGAGCATTGTGTATACACACATTGCATTTTCTGCAGGGAAAGAAACCCTTACATTGCGGGAAGAATTGGACAGGTTTTGGAATGTCAATCGCATTAGGGGCAATATCACTCTGAATAGAGCGGGCCCCCCTATAAATGACCCCTGCTTTCTCCGGAATCAAGCTTCCAATGATTTTCTCATTACGAAGTATTTTCCAATGTTTATTAATAATTTTCTTTATTTCATTATGTTGAGTGGAAAAAGTCGTGAAAAATGACCATTTGAATTTATCATTATTATTAGTTTTAGCCTTTTTTCCATAAGCATAGTCCTATTAGTTTGTAGAGCCGATATTATATCGGCATCTAAATCATGTGGTTTGTATCCCTTATCTATGAATCTCTGCCTGATAGTGTGGGCTTGAGATATAAAATCGCTGTCATTAGTACAGTTACGACGCAACCGAAGGAATTGGCCACGTGGGACAGATTTTAGCCATTGATGGTGATGGCAACTGTCCACAGGGATATAGCCATTCCTATCGGTTGGTTTAAAATAGGTTTTAAGCTCCAGGCGTTTCTGAGTGACAGTGATTTCCAAATCCAAAAAATGTATGCTAGTGGTACTAGCTTCAAAATTCAAGATAATGCCACGATCATTATTGTTGAGAGTTGCCATGAATGAATCTAGGGAGGACCTGGTCCCTTTCCATAGGAGGAGGATGTCGTCTATATATCTAGCCCATAGGACCAATTCGGGCCTATTTAGGGAATAGACAACATCCTCCTCCCATTGGGCCATAAAAAGATTGGCCAGGCTGGGAGCGTATTTGGCTCCCATGGCAACTCCCTTGATCTGTGAATAAAAAGTGCCCTGAAACCAAAAGTAGTTATGTGGCAAATTGCTAAAGTTCCATGACAAAATTCCTATGAATGAGAGGCGCTCCCTCTCATTCAGAATCTCTCGAAAGGAAGAATTCTACTGCGTTGAAACCCAAATGTTGTGGGATACAGGTGTACAAGGCAGATACATCAGCCGTAACCAGGATTAGGTCATCGTGGTATTGAACCTTCTCTAGAAGTCTAATCGTATCTCCAGTATCTTGTAGATAAGACGGAATGCGTCTCACTAGGGGATGGAGATTAAAATCGATATATTTACCGATTCGGGAAGTCACCGAATCGATGCCACTAACTATCGGGCGTCGGGGCGGGTTGACGGGATCTTTATGTATCTTGGGTAATTGATACATGATAGGGATACGTGGTGCCAATGGAATCATAAATTCTTTTTCTTTATGGTTAAGTATATTAAGAGCAAAACCTTTGTTTACAATTTGGATGAGTGCTTTTTTATATTTTAAAGTGGGATCCCCAGGCAGGGGGCTATAGGTAGTGCGATCTCCCAATAACCTATTCATTTCTTGAATGTAGCGTTCCTTGTCTAATACTACTATTCTGCCCCCCTTGTCGGCGGGACGGATAATAAGATCCTTCCTTTCGCAGAGGGATTTAAGACCGGTCTGTACGGCTGGATCATGATGTATCCTTTTATTAGGCAATTTGTCTAAATCATTTAGCACAAGATTGCAGAAAACATTAATCGATGGAGCTATAGTGCCCGGAGGGTTGAATAGGGAAGGGTTAGCTAATCCCGAATGTCTATCCGTATTGCGATCTGGGGCTATGATGTTCCCAGTTGGCATAGATAAAAAAATGTCTTTGGATATTGGGTTTACGAATGAATTTTTGCACATCTATAAAAGTGGTAAATTTATTTAACTTCCTAGGTGGGGCGAATTTAAGGCCTTTGTCAATAATGCATTTTTCACTTTCAGACAAAGTCGCTGTACTGAGATTAAAGATACCAGTTCCTATTGTGTCCGCTTTCTTTTTCCGTTGGATGCGCCACCCCCCTCTGGAGCCTCGTTTGGGTTTGTATTTCCTGCATGGTTGGGGGTAGGCCTGTGAAAATCCTGGTATTGTGATGGTCCAGGATAGTTATGGTTATAATTTTAAGGAGTCCTGGGGATTTGTTCATCCCCATGGGTCATATAAGAATAAGGGTCACGGTAGGTGTCATATGGGCCCTCGTCCCTAAGGGGCATATAGCGGTTATGTGTACATATGGGGGTGCTATAGGAATAGTTATCCCTCCTATGGTTGGATCTATCATCCCGACAAGGTCTAATGGTCTCCTGAGGGGCTTTGTGGTGGTATCCATTATTGGTTTCACTATAATGGTTATCTCTACCACGATTATGGTTACCTCTACCTCTGTTTCGGGGTTTCGGACCGTTTCCCTGGTAATTGGAGTGTTGGGCCTTGTTCCGTGGTGTGTGAACATATTCCCCAGCACCAATAGGGCATGGGGGGGCAGTTGGGATGGAAAAGGTTCATAAATTAACCTCCTAGGGGGGGCGTGTCCGGATGTGAGGAAGAGCGGACGTGTGTTTGGGGAGCTCCGGCCATCCGCATTCTAATCCTGTGCCATCCTGCTAATTCCTCGGCCTAAAAGGAGTGCTTTCTTGCCCGGAGGGACTACTGCCCTGCTGCAAGGTGTCCTGAGTGGTTATTGTGGAGTGGGGGACCGTGGAGCCTGAGATACGGCCGCTCATCCTCCTCGTGCCGGACGCCATCTTCCCAGCCTGTGCGGGGCAAACGGAGCTGATCCGGGGCCTGTGGGAGAGGTAAGGGGCTCCTCTTCATTCATCCGCTGCCCCCCTTGTCCCCCTGGGCTGTCCCGTTGTTCCACGGGCCGCTGGAGCGATTTTCGGGCCTGAGGCCTAGCGCGGCCTAGTGAAGCCTGCCGCAGACCGGACTCTCCTGGCCGGCCGGCCGGCGGGCGAGCGCCGCGATCGGCCAGCGGAGCGGCGGAGGCGGCTGTCGTCCGGTGGGGAGCCGAATCCTGCATCACAGGCCTGGCAGGAGCTGGTGGGGAAGCTGTGGAGCCATAAAAACTGCCCCGGCCTGGTCCGGCCTATCGCAGCCTGGGCATCATTTGCAGCCTGTACCCAGTGGCTGGGGGGGATGTGCTGTGGTCGGCCTGGCCCCTGTGCTTTGGTAGCTGCTCCTTTCCTTTAGTTTTGGACACTGCTTCTCATTGCAGGGGGGGCTGTTCTGGTGCACTGACTGAGGGCCCTGGCTATACTCCCTTGCTGACGGACATTGCATCCATCCATCCAGCTCCCTGGGCCCTGCCATATTGAGTCACTGCCTGAGCCTTGCTACCTAGAGACTGCAGCTGTGAGGAGCGGAGGCACACGGACGCCTGCGGCCCACATCCCTTCATGGGCCCTAAACATCGGCCCAAGAGCTCTTCTGCGTTGAGCTGTCCTGCTCCTGATCCGCCCGCTCAACCAGATCCCTCTCTTATTGGGAGGGTGCAGTCGCTGCTTGCGGAATTAGCCATGGAGTCCGGTTCCCCCTCTGGGGCGGCTTTGCCTACCCCTCCCTCCCAGGACAGTACTGCGGTGATACTGGCTGCCATTGAACAGAGTAAAGCCTCTATGCTGGTACGAATTGACCGCCTTGCAGAAGAATGTACTTTTATTAGGAATGACCTGGACAAGATCAGGGGCAGGCTGACTGAATCAGAATCATGGATCTCTGCAGCTGAGGACCTCACGGCTACCCATACCAACAACATAGCGGACCTGCAACGCACGGTGCAACTGCTTGTCGCTAAGGCTGATGATGCGGAGAATAGAGCAAGACGCAACAATATCCGTGTCTTAGGTCTGCCGGAGGGGGAGGAGGGTGATCGGCCAGCAGAGTTTGCTGAAGATTTTTTCAAGAAGCTGTTGAGCCTCCCGGAAGTCTCCCCGACATATGTTGTTGAGCGTGCTCATCGGGTTCCTACAGGACGTTACATCCCAGGGGCGACTCCCCGACCCTTCCTGGTCCGCTTTCTGAATTTTAGGGACCGGGATAGGATTCTCTCCGCAGCCCGTAAGCTCCCTTCTCTACCATACGGCAACTCCTCAATCCTACTGTTCCCGGACTTTTCGGCAGATTTGCAGCGCAAGAGAAGGTCCTTTAATGATGTCCGCAGGCGCCTACGGGACAAGGATATTAAATACAGCATGTTATACCCCAGCCGCCTTCGGGTGCCTTATAACGGATCAGTGAAGTTCTTTGACACCCCGGAGGAAGCAAATGACTGGCTGATCACTCTACGTTAATCTTCTACAGCTTTCCCTACGTTGATGGGGGGTACTACTACTTGCCTGCATTGTTATCCTGCTGTGGGCTCCTGGCCTTTTTTGTTTTTTGTTCTTGTTTTTGTTTTTTTGTTTTTTCCTGGCGGGTTGTTGACATGGCAGCTGCGGAACTCACGGGATGCTACTTCCCAATGGATGGGTGGACGCCTTTGTTTCATCCTTCCTGCCAGCGGATGGCGTACTGATCTCCGCCTCTCCTAGGGCTGCCGCGGTGCCTTGCCATCTCTCAAGTTGATCCTGCCTGACTCTGCTTTGCTTTTTGTTTTTTTTGTTATAGGTCCTTTAGCTACCTCCTTTTAGCTCGGAGCTCCCCGGACGTGGGACACTTAAGGACTTATTAGTTTTTCCCCTCATTACAGGGTTTTTGACCTGACAAGAATAAGCGGCTTAGAGCGGCCGCTGCTTCGGAACTTTTTTTTTTGACTAAAGTCTGGAGGTTTAAGTTTTGGTTAGGTTTTGGGTATCAAACTGGTCATGTTTTTTAGTGCCCGATTGGTTTTTGTTTTTCCCCAATCGGGGCACTCTTGGCTGGCAGGGAGTTGTGGGTTTTCTTTTTTTCTTCTTTTTTGTTGTTTTAATTATGTTGCTGTTTTCTTGTTCTTTTTTCTTTTTTTCACTGTGCGCTCTGAATCCACTGATAAATGCACCTGTTTTGAATGTTGTGCTGACCTGTACCATGCTCGCTGGCAGGATACTGGGATATTGTATGTGTATTACTGTACTATCATAATTATTAATTGCTTCCATGGCGTTGAGACTAGTGTCTTGGAACGTGCGGGGCCTTAATGATAAGGTAAAAAGGGCGTTGATGTTTAAATACCTGAATAATCACAGACCCCATGTACTTTTTCTTCAGGAGACTCATCTCCTGGGGAATAAAATCCTTGCCCTGCGCAGGCCCTGGGTGAGACAGGCATTTCATGCCACATACTCGAGTTATGCGAGGGGAGTGGCCATCTTGCTAAACAAATCTCTAGCTTACAAAGTTGTTCACCTGCATACTGACCAAGGGGGTAGATTTATTGTCCTACTGTTAGAGATTGGCCAGGTGGTTTATGCTTTGGTCAACGTATATGTGCCCCCCCCCTTTCAATCCACAGATTTTGTATAAGATTGCTGAACTGCTGGCTCCCCTACAGTTCTCCAGATTTTAACTCTATTTTAGACCCATCCCTGGACTCGTCCAACCCGAATAGGGCTTATTCGTCAGATCTACTGCAGTGGGCCCAAACGTTTAACTACACTGAGATCTGGAGATGGAGGAATGTGGGCGTTCGGGCCTATTCTTTCCACTCCTCCACACATAAATCGGGCTCTCGGATTGATTTGGTCTTCGGCAACTCTGGGGCCCTGACGTCGGTGAGGGGGGCCCTGTACTTGCCTGCAGGTCTCTCTGACCACGCACCTTTGGAGGTCACCTTGCAGTTGTCGGACACCAGGGGTACAGGTTGTTGGCGTCTGGCGTCCAAATGGGTGCAGGACTTGCGGGTGGGGGAGGAGGTCGCTCCTAAGCTGAAACAATATTGGGATCTGAATGAGGGCTCTGCCTCGGTACAGATGGTCTGGGATGCTTTTAAGGCCAATACCAGGGGGGAATACATTTCGGCTATCGAGGCGGGTCTGTTCTGAGATGTCATCTCGGATGCGGCAGCTTGAGGGGAGCGAGGCCGAGGCGGCTGAGGCTTTTTCCGCCTCGCCGACCCCGGAGCGCTTTACTCGGCTGGCTGATTCAAGACGGGCCTTATCCCTTCATCTTGCAGAGGCCACACACTTAGATCTGAAGTCTATGGCAGGAAAAATCTTCGAATCCGGGGACAAAAATGGTAAGCTTCTGGCAAATTTAGTAGCTGACTCTAAAATGCAGACAGTTGTCTCGGAGATCTGTGGGTCGGATGGTCAGTTGGTGTCCGCGCCTGACATGATACTTTCTGAGTTCTTCTATGAACAACTGTATGCTGAGGTCCCAGGGGGGTCGGTGGAAGCGCAGAGGGAATTTCTTTCCTCCTTAAATTTGCCCACTCTATCACAGGAGGACCGGGAATTTCTTGATAAGGACTTTACTTTGGAGGAAGTGGAGGAGGCAATTCGCTCACTCCCTGGTGGGAAGACTCCTGGACCTGATGGTCTACCTGGCGACTGGTACAGGATGTATGCCCCACTGATTGCTCCCAAGTTGTTAAAAGTGTTCTCCGATAGCAAACTTCAGATGGGGCTTCCCCCATCCATGTATCAAGCACATATAGTGCTTATCCCTAAGCCTGGCAAGGATATCTCCCTGTGTGCTTCCTATAGACCGATCTCCCTGCTAAATTATGACCTGAAAGTCTTGACGAAAATTCTGGCCACCAGGTTACGGACGGTCCTGTCATCCCTGATTGATATGGACCAAACTGGATTTATGACAGGGAAGTCCACAGATATAAATCTACGACGGGTGTTTACACATTTGCAGTTGCCGGCCACTGAGTCTTCTACGAGGGTCATAGTTACACTAGATATTGAAAAAGCTTTTGACTCTGTGGCCTGGCAGTTTATGTCCTTAGTTTTGGAGGCCATGGGTTTTGGAGTGGGATTTTGTAATTGGATACATATTTTATATAAGGAGCCCTTGGCGCAGATTAAGATAGGTGGCGCCTTGTCAGAGCCTTTCGCTGTTAGGAGAGGAACGCGGCAGGGTTGTCCATTGTCACCGGCTCTGTTTGCCCTGGCAATGGAGCCACTCACGTCGGCCCTCAGGAAGGCGGAGGGAGTTAGAGGGACCTGCCACTCATGTGGACAGATACATTGAAATATTTGGGGATTTACATTTCCCCCTCTACCTCTGATTTTTGTGCCCTCAATCTGGATCCACTGGTGCGGAGGATGAGGACTAGACTGAAGGCATGGTCGCATCTCCCTCTCACTTTGATTGGGAGAATTAATTTATTTAAGATGAAGCTTTTGCCTGCTTTTCTCTATGTTCTCAGACATGCTCCAATCTGGATTCCTAAAAAAATATTTCGCACGATAAATTCTCTTTTGGTGTCCTTTCTCTGGGGCGCTGGTCAGCCACGGTTTAAGCTCACGGTATTGCAGAGGCCTTGGGGGGAGGGTGGTTTAGCTTGCCCGGATTTGCACTCCTACTATGTGGCGGCTCTTCTGTCCCATGCTCATAATTGGCTGGTTTCAGACGAGTCCAATGCGGCGGTGGTCCTGGAAGCGGCGTGGTTGGGGTCGTATGAGGCACTAAGATACTTGGTGTATCGCGGTCTACGAGCCCCTTTTCCTCTTACTGCTGCAATGAGGGCGGTTATAAGGGCATGGAATGCTGCCAATCTGATGCGCCCCGTACCCTCGGGACACATCTCCCCGCATAGTCCTCTTTGGTTCAACCCGAATTTACCGGAATTTGGCTCTATTCCCGACTCTAGTGTATGGGCAAGCAGGGGTATCAAATATATTGATCAACTCTGTGTTGAGGGCAAAATACAGACCTTTGATAGGCTGAAACAACAGTATACACTGCCCAACTCACACTTATTCAGATACTTACAACTTAATCATGCCTTTCGAACGCAGTTTGGAAATGCCCCCGTCGCATTTTACACCTCAAGGTTGGAATCTCTGCTCAGAGATGTTGATCTGTCCAAACCGTTGTCTGCTATCTACAAGGTGTTACTCCCAGGTGTTCATACCGGTTTGGAACTCCAAAGGGCAAGGTGGGAAGCTGATTTTCCCTCCTTGGATACGGAGGACTGGGAAGATGTATGGGAGTATCCTTTCCTACAGTTAGTGTCAGCCAGAGATAGATTGGTGCAATTCAAAATAGTACATAGGGTATATTACACTCCGCAACGTCTTCACAGAATCTATCCATCTGTCCTTGATTTTTGTTGGAGATGCAACTCACTTTTGGCGGATTTCATACACATGTTCTGGAGCTGTCCTCAGATAGCTAGGTTTTGGGTGGAGGTGACTAATTTTATTCTGGCGGTTACCACCGTTAACATACCTTTATCGGTCGAGATATGCCTCTTAGGACTGGTCGAGCCGCTGGCTCCACGCCGAGCGCTCAGAACACTCCTGGGCTTATTGCTGTACTATGCCCGTAAGTCGATTGTTCTCAAATGGAAGGCCCCCGGTAGCCCCCTCTATTAATTTTTGGAAGCACTTAGTGAATACGGCTCTCCCTCTTTACAGGGCCACCTACCTTTCGCGAGGCTGTGGCACTAAATTTCATAAAGTATGGGGCATTTGGACGGAGTCGCGTGACACCAACGCTGACTTGAATCCGCACTGATGGAGTTTCATTAGTGATTAGTGGAAGAGTTCTAAGTTGTGTGATATTCATGTAACCCTGGGTCATTATTTACGTGGGCAATAGGGGATTGGTAGGTGAAGGGTGATGCTTGCATATTTTATCCTGGGTCTGAGTGTGGACTGCGGTGGAGCATGGGCGAATTAAGTAACTGTCCTGAGTAATGTGCAGTGGTGCTGGAGCGTACAGGGGGAGGGGGGGTTTTCTTTTTTCTGTTTGGATGCACACGCCGGTGGCGGTGTATCGGGTGGGGGGAGGGTTATTTGGTTGTTCCCTGATTGGTTGACTCAGGGGGGGTTTTGTAATAATCAGCCTGGGTATGCCCAATAGGCTGTAGGTTGTTTTATTGTTTACTTGCAAATTAATAAAAATAATTAAAAAAATAAATAAAAAATTAACCTCCTATATGTGTTCGGAACCTCAAGTTCTGCGGTTTCCATCGGTAAAGTACATCCTGATTCGGTAACAATTTTTTTCTGCCAGTTAAAAACAAAATTAGTTTTATAATCGTTAATATCATGGTTATATTTTTCTGTTTCTTACTTCGCTGTTCTTTCTCCTCTTTCTCAAGGTGATTTTTTAAATTTGTAGATAATGTGATATACTCTGATGTACCTAATGAGGGGGTCAGTTTTTCTTTCAAATCTTTGATCTCTTTATCAATAGAGGGTAATCTCGCTTGTTTCCTTTCTACCAGGAAACCTAATAATTTAATCCCAACCTCATTAAAATAATTAAACCATACATCAAAATCCAATTCACCTTGTTGCGGGTGAACTTCCCAACGGAGTCCTCGTGGGACCATTTTTTCTTTGATGTATTGTTTTAAAAATGCAATGTCCCACTGAAGATGTACCTCAGAGACCATCACATTTTTTAATCTTAGAAAGAGACCACTGACTTCCGTGTCGGTGGAATTGGCTATGAAGACACCATCAGTGTTAAAGGACCTAGAGGTCCTATATTCAAAAACATCCATGTGGGGATAAGTAAATTAAGCTGCAGTGAATGGTGTGTCAAAAACAAATGAAAAATTCAAAGGGAAAATACTGCGCTATAGTTAAAGATAAATAAGGGTCAGCAGCTAACACTCAAACAAACAAAGTTCAGTGGAAGTGGGATAACAAATAGTGTAGCACTAAATATAACCCCACCGGCCGAGTGGGATTATCGCTGGCTAAGTGAGGGCTATCCGTGTGATGTGAACGCCTAGCCCCCATGTGAGACGGGTTCAGATGGCCGTTTGTATCTAGCGCCCGGTCCACTTGATGTACACTGGCTGACGCATTGATCACGCACATCCCCATAGCCTCCCATGTCTCCACGTGACCTGATGGACGATGCATGGCACATTGGTAAGTGCTTTGCTTGAGATGCGGAAGGAGGGTGGGATGTGGGATTTTTGGTCCCAATTGTGAGTGCCTTGATTGCACCATTGAATATTCTGGTGTTTGTTGATATTTCAACAGTGTATTGAGCTTATTGGTGTTTATATGGTGTTTGTGCGATTGATGACCTGATGCCCATTGGTCATTATGTGCAAGGTGAACTGCCCATGATATGCTCCCATTGGACGGCCATCTTGCACACATCTTGATCTTAATTTATGACTCCGCCCCTTAATAGGCGGGCCAGTTATGGGGTAGTTTATAAATTTGATAGCAATGTGGAGGGTTACAATATGCCCCTGTTGAAGACCTCTGTTGTCGAAACGCGTCGGGCTTGCATTTGGCACCCCACATTGCTTTTTTTACGTTTTAATCTATTTTTTGTGATCACATGTCGTAATTATGTTATGGTTTTTATGACCCCTTTTTTAAAATAAACCCAATGGTTACTATCTGACCTGCACCATTTGGAGCCTTTTTTCCTTTTTTTTCCTTTTTTGCTGACCATCCTCTGCATTTGGGGTGTCACTCCAATGCGAATAATTGGACCCTGCCGTCCCAAGAGACGCAGGCTACAGCCTTCAATACTGGAAGTCCACCCAATCCGGAGATAGCTGAGCCACTTACCTGGACTACTATCAACTCATTATATCCAATTGGTACCAATTTGGACCACAAGCACTGTTGACTCAACCGTCGTATGACAGATGAGTCCACCCTCTCTGGTAAGAGTGTTTAATTATTATTTGAAGTTACCCCAGACAAGCCGTCATTTCCAGTATCATCTGATTTGTGGATTATCTGATTTTCCCGTTGGGAAGACTAACATCAATATTTTTCTACTACTCAGCACATGTGGACTATCTCACTGGGACTCACATTTTAGTTACTGATATTTACCAGTATCTATACACTCCCACACATATGCTGTGTTTCGAGTGAACTAACATTTGTACTTTTATTCGCGTAATTGTGTATTTTGTCATTTATGTGTGATATAGTGTCCGCTTCATTACTGACACTTCCTCATATCTCATTTTTTATTTCACTTATTTAGCGCTACACTATTTGTTATCCCTCTTGATTTATATGTTTGTTGATTGATTTGTTTTTCACGTGGTAGTATGGGGTTAAGTTAATTTTGGTTGTAATTGATTGGATGATTGGGTTGCATGTCTGTGGGGCACACCCTCTGTTTGGGATAAAGGTATAAGTTTTATGATAGTATGTTATACACAGCCAGATAAGCCTGACGAAGAGCGTTGTCGTTCACAACTGTACAGTGGCTTGCTTATAGATTTGTACATTTTTCGAAAGTATCAGTAAATAAGATTGAGGAGTACGAGTCCCGGCTTTTATATATATATATAAATATTATATATATATATATATATATATATATATATATATATATATATATAATATTTATATATATATATAAAAGCCGGGACTCGTACTCCTCAATCACATTGCTTTTATCCTGTCTTTTGTGATCACTTGTCATAATTTTTGTCCATTTTTATGACCTTTTAATAAAACCTGATGGTTAATATTTTTTTGACCTGCACCATTTGGAGCTTTTCCGTGAACCCCCTCCCCTTGTATTCGGGGTTGGAATCCCAACTGAGCTACACCTGATTCGGACAACCTGAGTTACATTCAGAGGAACATCCCGAGAGATGCCCCCCAAGGTCTTCCGTCATTTGGAGTCTCCTTGAAATCCGGTTTGATTACCTTCAATCTACCATCTGGTCCTATGTCTGGATCCCAAGCGTTTCTGACTCAACTGTCGTAAGACTGGTGAGTCCACCACATCTGGTAAGAGTATTCTACCTACCTTTTAGATCTCTTCAGACAAGTTGATACATTTGGTTACACTTGATCAGTGAAACGTCTATTTCTTCTGAAGAAGTGTTATCACAATTTTTTGTGCATCAGTTATATCACAGAGTACTCTATTCACTGTTTTTCATAGTATTTATGATTGTACACAGATTTTTTCTTGTGATTACACTATTATTTAAATTAGCGCTACACTATTTGTTGTTCTATATTGTTTAACTTGTTTGTTTGAAGTGTTGGCAGCTGTTTTCGCACGTTTCTGTGCTAGTTAGACATAGCGCGGTGTTTCCCATTTTCCTTTACTTAAATTGTATTGTAACTGTACTGTCTGCCCTCATGTTTTAAAGTGCTGTGCTGCGTAAACTGTTGGATCCTATATATAGATCCTGTATAATAATATAAATAATAATAATTTTGAAAATATTGAGTTGTGGGTTTCTGAGAAATTGGTTGCCAAGGGTAACCGCACAGGTATTGGCGAACCTGAAAAACAGAGGGTGCTGGTTAAGGTTGATACAGATAGTGAAGGGGTTGTTTCCTGACAGATGCGATAGGAGTAGACCCCCTACAGTTCCAGGAGAGTAGTCGTGGGAATAGTAGAGTGATCAGTGGGAGCCGAAGGGTCAGGAAGAAGTGCTTGTGGAAGCACAACCGGAAAAAGATGTGGGTGGGGTTCCTCTTTAAAAGGAAGGACAGCATTCTGTCTCTGTACTGTAGCAATAAAGTGTTATTAAGTTAAACAATAGTCACACAGAGCAAAATTATAAGCGCAACACTTTTGTGTTTGCCCCTATTTATCATGAGCTGAACTTAAAGATCTACGATCTACATGACTGCCAATTTGTGTACCAATGTTCTTCCCTCTCTGTAGGCTAATTTTCCTGCCTTCTTCAACCTCAGAGCCAGAACCATCATCTGAAATGGCTATGCATCAAGAAGCAAGTGGCTGATGCTCTCTTCAAATAACTCCGCTGACTCCTCCATGCCTGATGCTGGGGCTATGTCAGGAATAACATATGTTCACAGATACGTGACCAAACCTGTGTTTCACTTATGTGTCTTATATGGTTTAAGTGACATAAATTACCATAACAATTACCAAATACCACAAATATTAATTGAACAATTTCAATATAAACATGTGTATAAAAAGGAAAAATAAGTATCGCTCATTAAGCTCAATAAAGTCCTTTCCTAAAAGAGCAATCAAAGTCCCCCTCGGTGCAAAAAGGTAGAGATGCCCTTCAATCCTCAGGGTTGAGATATGCAAAACACCCTTGTGCCAGTACCACCACCTAGGACAGATGTAGGCTTACCGGATATAGCTGACCCGAAAGAACATATGTTCCAAGGGTCAATCACGCTTTAGTCTGAGGCGACTGTAGATAAATCACACCAACGAACACTGGAACTTAGAACTCAATAACGAAGATCTCTTCCAGGACATAAATGCACACAGAACCAGTAACCTCCGATCACAGAACAGGCCAAACTCCCAGAAATGGACATACGGGATGAAAAGATGGAGCCATATAGCGTAATTCCATAAAACAACTCAATTTATTAAAACAAATATCAAACTTACATTTAAGTAGTTGATCTAGCGCTTTCCATTCAAACAGGTAATATTTATTGAACATTAGTGCAAGAGTACAGTCATAAAGGTACATATCAAACAGTAAAGAGGTGTTACATCATAGCCATAACAGTAAAGGAAATACAGTTCTCCAAACCAGTAGTCACCATACATCACAGACAAAGAACAAAGGATCCCAATAGTGACATGTTATTCATCGTAACAGAACATCAAATTCCCTCATCACACGTGGCAACCTCCTGCAACCATTTATCCCAGATTCTATGATATTTAGCTGGACAACCCCTGTTTTTATACAAAAATTTTTTATATGGGAGAGTAAAATTAACTTCCCGCTTCCAGTCCTCAATTCGGGGTGGAAGGGGCCTCATCCACTGTCTAGCTATCACCTTTCGAACAGAAAACAAAGTTTCCTGTAAGAAAGTGCTAGTAATTTTATCCAATACGTCAGGAAATATCCCTAGTAGACAGGGTTTGGGATCGAGAGCCAAAGGGGAACCCATGACATCATGTAGAAATGACACCACCTGCTGCCAGAGTTCCTGCAGTTTGGGGCAAGCCCATATAAGATGGAAAAACGTCCCAGTCTCAAGGGAACACATTGAGCAGAGCGTTGATTGATTCGCATTATATTTAGCAGTTCTGAGTGGGGTGAGGTATGCTTTATGTACTATGTAGATCTGAGATAGCCTGTCCTGGAGCCTAGGGGACACCAATTTGCACGTTTCCAGAGCCTTCTCCCATTCCTCGTCTGTCAGAGCACCCACATCGCCCTCCCTGCGGGACTTGAGAGCATACGCTAGTCTCGCCGAGACGGGGGCCGTAAGCATACCATAGAAGCACGAGATTAGCTTTTGGGGATCATTATCCTTCACTATGGCGACAACAGAATTGGGAGCAGGCCGAGGCAATGACTGCGAAAATTGTGCTTTAAGTGCATGCCGAACCTGTAGGTATTGAAATAACATAGTGTTTGGAACATTAAATTCCTCCTGCAGTGCCCGAAACGTTTTAACAACACCCTGGTGAATTAGGTGGTGTAGGTAGTATATTCCCCTCGATACCCATAGCTGTATACCCTGGAGCTTTTGAAGTTCCGGCAAATGTTTGTTATGCCAAAGTGGGGTATAGTCATTCGGCGATGCCACATTCAGTTTAGTGGATGCCAGATCCCAAATCTTTCTGTAATGAAAGAGCATGGAATGTTTACCGGGCTCCATGGCAGAGTTCCCCGCTCCCGTCAAGATAGCCGCAATCGGGTCATCTGCAATTTGTGCCCAAGTGGGGCATAGAAGAGTTAGAAAACGTTGTTTATCAGTCTTGTCTATGTGAAAAAGTTGAGACAGTTGTGAGGCAACATAGTAAAGATTCAGATCTGGAAGGGCCATGCCCCCCATATCAGTCAAGCTTTTCAAAGCCTGCCAAGCAAGCTTGTGTCTAGCAGTTCCCCACACAAAGGGCTTAAGGAGACTTTCAAGGGATTTAAAGTATTTCAATGGCAAATATACTGGGGCATGCCACAATACATACAATAGTTTAGGTAATAGGACCATTTTAATCAGATTAACTCGTCCCCAAACCCCTAGGGGGAGACGGGACCAGGCCTGAATCTTGGTACGTACCAGGGCAAACAATGGTTCTACATTCAACACAATGTAATCAGCTGGGTTCCTAGAGACATAGACCCCCAAATATTTAATAGTGCCAACTCGCTGAAGAGGCAGACTGGCCTGGGACTCTGACTGTGGAAAACTGTCAATAGGTAAAATTTGGGATTTTTCCCAGTTTATGCGGAGACCGGAAAAGCTACCGAACCATTCTATCATGCGGAGGGCCTTTGCAAGGGAAGGGCCAGAGTCCGCTAGATATAGCAGCGTATCATCAGCGTATAGACTGATTTTCTCGATAAGTCGACCCATCGCCAGTCCCCTGATCTCAGGGTCTGCCCGAATCGGCACCGCTAAAGGTTCAGCCGCCAAGGCATATAGTAGCGGGGACAGTGGGCACCCCTGTCTGGTACCCCTACCGAGGCCAAACGCCCGGGAAGGCCATCCATTTGCCACCACCTTAGCCGTTGGGTGATGGTACAACAGTCTCACCCACCGAATAAAGTTCGGGCCGAAGCCGTACCCTGCTAGACACTTCCAAAGGTACTCCCATTCTACTGAGTCAAATGCTTTAGCCGTGTCAAGTGACACTACCACGCGCTCACCCATCTCCTCATGGGTTGCCTGAAGGTTTATATATAGCCTACGCAGATTGAATGACGTATTCCGCCCCGGCATAAACCCCGCCTGGTCAGCCTGAATCAGACTGAGAATCACTACGTTCAATCTGGTAGCAAGTATTTTGGCCAGAATCTTAACATCTACCTGTAATAGGGATATTGGGCGGTAGGATTCCGGGAAACCCGGATCTTTTCCAGGTTTGGGAATCAAAACTATCGTTGCCTCCCTCATAGACGAAGGCAATGTTAGCGTGTCAAAAAGATTCCTATAAAGGTCGAGAAGCCTAGGCACCAGCATATCTTGGTAACGGGAATAAAATTCAATGGGAAGACCATCTGACCCTGGTGACTTGGATTTTGCAAATCCCGCAATAGCTTCTACTATTTCATCGGTGGTCAGGGGGGCCTCCAGAGCCTGCACCTGCTCCTCCGAAACCTGAGGGAGGGAAACCTGAGCCAAAAAACGGTCCATCGGGGGTGGTGTCATTTGAAACTGTAGTGGTGTATAAGTCCGCAAAAAAGTCCCGAAACCTCTCTGTTACCGCAGAAGGGTCCGTGATGCTCTCATCACCCTGGCCCCGCAAAGAAATAACAACCGGGGGTCTGTCTTCCCTGTGGACCAAATATGCCAGCAACTTACCAGCCCTTTCTCCGGATTCAAAATATTTTTGTTTGGAAAAAAAAAGTTTCTGTCGGGCCTTGTCATGGTGCAGCTGAGAAACCACTCTCGACTGTAATCTAAGGGCATCTGCATTCGCCGTAGACGGGTCATCGACGTAGGTGCGTTCCCTGGAGCTCAGTTCTGCTTCAGCCTCAACAATAACAGTGGCCGAGTCAGCCTTGAGTTTATTAATGCGGGCAGTTAGTACCGATCGGGCGTGTAATTTAAACGTGTCCCACACTGCCGGAACTGATGCCGTGTGATCATTATTCTCAAAAAACGTTTTCCATTCCGTCTCAATAGTATCATCATTGGGCAGTAATGTCAGCCAGAACGGATTCAGTCGCCACGCCCGTGGGGGTCTACCTAGGGGTACGTCAAGCACTACAGAGTAGGGGCTATGGTCCGAAAGTAGTCTGGGGCAAAACAATACTTCCTTAAGTCTGGGAGTGAGTTGTTTAGATATTAGTATAAAGTCAATCCAGGAAAGAGAGCCGTGCGTGGGTGAGAAGCATGAATACTCCTTCTTTTGAGGAAATTTGTATCTCCAAGTGTCCACAAGGTGAACAGTAGTTATAAGCCTGGACAGCCTAGTGGACCCAGCTTGCCCCATCATCAGTTCAGGGGGCTTGAGCCTATCAAGAGAGGGGTTAAGCGTAGTGTTGAAATCCCCCAGCCAGACAACAGGAACCGCCTGGTGCCTGGACATAAAAGACAGTCCTTCAACCACCAACGTCATGTTAAATGGGGGGGGGGATGTAAAAAGCCATAATAAGGTAGGGTTCCCCATAGAGTTTAGCATGTAAAAAAACAAACCTGCCCTGTGGGTCAGTAAGAATTTCGCAAAGTTCAAATTGGACAGACTTATCTACAAGTACCGAAACCCCCCGCGAATGAGACGTGTAGGTGGAGTGAAATGCCCACCCAATCCAAGGGCGTTTGAGGGCCATCTGCAGTCCACCCTCTACATGCGTCTCAACCAGAACCATCACCTCCGCCCTTTGTTTTTTGAGGAACGTGAAGGCTGCCGCGCGCTTAAATTTGTCACGCAGGCCCCTCACGTTCCAAGTAAGAAACCGTATAGACGCCATATGGATACAGAAAAAGTAACAAGTGCGGGCAACCCACCGCCACACCGCCCTCCCATAAACACACCCCAAAGCAGTTGTGCTAGGACAAGCCCGAGCAGAGGCTTCATAGACAGCAGTAGTAAAAAACATTCAGGGAAAGCAACACTTAATTTAGATACATACTCTAACACATTTATAGTAACCTTCTGCATGGAAACCCCAACCAACTCACCCCCCTCCCCCCACCCTACCCTGCACCAACCCCAACTCGTGCGGGTATATTCCCTGAAAAACCAAACACGTCTGGCTGGGAAAACCAGTTTCATGGAATCAATAAAACAGTTAAGAACATTAAGTCTGAGAGAGGGCTGTGGCCACCGGTACCAGAGGACAAGGTAAAATAGAACCCCCTGTATAGTGGTACACAGTGTTGAACAAAAAAGAGTGTCTGTTGCTGTCCAGCCCCGGTGACCATCACCCTCATAGCAAAAAAGAGGCCCAGCAGACAATGGAGCAGTCTTCCGCTGCACCGTGCAATTAGACCGTAGGTCCAACATGTCTCCCCTTGCTCCGAGAGAAAAAAGAATAAAAAAAGGTAAAAGTATAAACCAAAAAAGTTTTTAAACAAAGCAAACAGGAATGTACTGCAGAAAGGGTCCCTCATCAGGGACACTAGACAAAAAAGGGAAAAAATTGATGCATATACGTTGACACCAGCAGCATGTGCATATGTTCCAGATTCAAGAAGTTCAGCAGGTCATACTGCAGTAAGAGTTTAAAGAGAGAGAACATACGCCCCGGGTGCAGGCTCCCTGAGCAAAAATAGAACAGTACAAAAAGATCAGGCAATCTGTCAGAGTTCCAGGAGCCCAGGGGTGGGATAAGAAAATTGGTAGCTTACATGTCCCAAGGAGTCTCAGGCGGCTCCATCACGAGGCGCCCTGCGTTCCAGCCATGCTATGACCTCTCTGGGTTGTTCAAAGAAGAGCGCCCGGTCCCCTGCCTCCACCCTGAGGCGCGCAGGGAAAAGCATAGAGTATTTCACTTGCTGTGCACGCAATAATCGTTTGGCCTCCATGAAACCCTGCCTGCGTTTCTGGACGTCCGCGGAGAAATCAGGGAATATTGCAACTTTAGTATTGCCCACCGGGATATTACCCTTTTCCCGGGCCATGCGGAGGGCAGCATCTCTGTCCTTATAGTTCAGGAGTTTTGCAATAAAGGTGCGTGGAGGTGCACCCTGAGGTGGAGGCCTGGCAGGCATGCGATGTGCGCGTTCAACCGCCAGCATGGGGGAGAAAGACTCTCTGCCATAGGTACTTATCAGCAATTGCTCCAGAAAAGTTGTGGGGTCCTTACCTTCAGCCCCCTCCGGAAGACCAATCAGTCGGATATTGCATCTGCGTATGCGGTTTTCCATTTTGTCCTGTTTAGTAGTCAGGAGGTCTATTTGCTTCTGCATGTGGTCAGTGTCATTTTGAGAGGTGAGAGAGCATCTTCCACATGGCTGATACGGGTCTCAGTGTCCCTCAGCTTCTGGAAATCTTGTCTTAATAAAGAAATGTCCATTTGCACCTCCTTAATCTGGGATGTAAGGGACGTGCGGCATAATGTAATTGCTTCAAGAAGCCTGTCTGTGTCTCCCGCCACACGCGGCCCTCCCGGGTCCTCCGCGCCGCCATGTTCCTCCCCCTCCTCACTCACATGTCGGCGGTACTGGGACAGCCGTGCCGCCGCTGATCGCTGAGATTTTGAGGGAGACATATGCTCCGGACTGAAGGGATGCCTGCCAGAAGTATTAAGGTATCGGTGCTGTGGTGTCACAGGATCAGCGTGGGAGACAGGATTCCTCGGCGGAGCTCCGGAGACACGCGTCCTACTCCATGCAGGTTCAGGCCACGCCCGATCTAGCGCTTTCACATAAAAAATGGCAGCAGTGGAGTACTCCAGACGCATTTCGTCTGCATAGACATCGTCTAGGGTGTGTGTCAGGAATAGCTGTGGACAAGGAGGCAGGTTTTGCCACTCTGGCAGCTGCGCACTAGTCTCTGCTTGGGTGATAGAGGATGAGGACGTTTAAGTAAGAAGTCCACCACCTCCTCTGCATGCTGTGGCTAACACAGGCAACATCCCTACAGAGGAAATGATGCCCTGCCTGCGGACTGACCATGTCCACCTTTGCCTATGGACACATATGCTGCTGGCCCTGTTACTGTGTCATGGGAACGTCTGCCTCTCCTTGCTGTTCTCCCAGACATGATGGGGGGAGTGGGGGTGCTTATTAATAAAATGTAATAAAGATGTTTAAATGTGAATGCACTTTAATCAATGGAAAGTGGTGTTTGTTGCACTTTAATTTGGGTATTTAAGACACAGACACACTCCACTGCAATATACTGCGTCAAAAGTGCAGTAACGCACAAAACTATAAGGCGTTAAACTTGCAGTAACGCAATGAAATATACAGCGTTGAACTTGCAGTAACTCACACAAATATATGGCGTTAAATTTGCAGTAATGCACAGAACTTAATGGCATTGAACTTGCAGTAACGCAATAAAATATACGGTGTTAAGCTGGCACTACTTTGACACTAATGAAAAGATGAATGGTGGTCACTACACTCACAATGACCGAACTATCCCTACATTCACACTAATGTAAAGATGATTGGTCGCACTACACTCACAATGACTGAACTATCCCTAAATTTACACTAATGTAAAGATGAATGGTCACACTAAACTGATGTTCTACACTGACAATAGAATCAGAATAGAACACTATAGCCCACTGTCTAATAACACTGAACAGTGCCCTGTCCTATCTCTCTCCATGCTGCTATCACACTACAAATGGGTGTTATGGAAAGAATACTTTTATAGCGTGGGGCAGGATTAAGAGCAATGAACCATGATTGGATAGTCATTATGATAGCATCCAATCATGGCTCTGTGCCCTGATTGGGCAAAGCTTTCATTGCTTCAGCCAATCAGGGCTTTTGATGCACTGTGCGGCGGCGCAGTGCATTGGGATCTTATCATTTGGTTGTTCAGAGAGTTTGCAAAGAGCCAATATTTGGGCCGAACCGTTCCGACCATCCTTACTTAGGATCTGTTACTTCATAATCACTATAATAATATTTCCATCCCTATGGAATATTAGTCATTGGTACTCGCCCTTTGTACTAATAGACCAGTAGCTTAACAGGATTTTATTGAATATTCCTCTGGACCAAAATTAGTTTGTATGTTTTTACACAATGGCTTAGTCAAGCTGTCCATAGCCCTGTTCACCATTGCTATTCTCTAAGAATCGTCCAAAGGCAACCAGCTAATATTAACTGTCAGTCCATATGTATGCCCTCATGTGCAGCATGGAGCGTTTGTCCACACAGCCAGCAGTTTGTTACATTTAAGATATGAGCTATTCCTTTAAGTCTCGAGGGAGACATTTTTCTGTGCTGTTCCACTGAAAGTGAGGCTGGTCATCACCTGTTGCTATAGTAATGTCCTCATGACAATGTTAGAAACCTGTGGAGAGGAACATAAATCATTTGGTCTTCCAGTTCAATCAAAACTAAAGTTGATGACCCGGTCCCCAGGCCACAATTTCACCTTCTTTCCTTTAAAGGAGAAGTCCAGCCAAAGCTCGTTTGGCTGGACTCCTCCTATGGATCACAGGAGTGCAATTCGTTTTGCACTCCTGTGATGTTTACAGCAGAGAGTGGGCTGAAGTCCACTCTCTGCTAACGTCACAGAAATCAGTCCAAGCACTGCGTCATCCCGACAATGGGAGTCAGAATCCACCAGGTGCCTGGACTGACACTGCTGAGGCTGCTCCCTGCCCCTCCACAGCTCAGCGCTCCAGTGAGCAGCTCTCTGCCAGGGAGCTGTGATCGGCAGTGTTCAATTGCTCGGTTCTTAGTGCAGAGGCGCTGGGGGACAAATGGAGCACTGTACTGATTCTTCACCCACCTAGGTAAGTATATTTGGGGGAAACAAAATAATCCTTTACCTCTTACCCTCTCAGCAACATTCAGGGCTACCCAAAGCTTAGTCTCTAAGGCTACTTTCACACTGAGACATTTTAGCGCATGTAAACTGTCTCTCATGCTTTCAGGTTTTCACACTGGGGTAGTGCGCTTGCAGAACGGGAAAAAAAAAGTCCTGCAAGCAGTATCTTTGGGAGTTATACCCCTGCTTATTGGAATGAATAGGCAGTGCTTCCAAAGCGCCTGAAACATGGGCACTTTTAACCACTTTCGGCAGCTAGTGGCCGAGAAGCACCACTTTACTGGTAATGGACCCGCTGCCCCAGTGTGAAAGCAGTCTAATTCGGCATAATACATTTTCCCATGTACCTTCAAATGATTGGGTATTATTACGATCTATCTTATTTGTGGTTCTTTTTAATCAAACGTCCCATTTCTAGACGTACTATAGTAATATTCTCTCTCAGTGCATCTTTTTTCACTTCTGTAGTTCACTTATATCAAATCATGTGAGGTATAACTGTAAAATGCCATTGTGTACTGATAAGTAAGAGTTAAGGCCCATACACACGATCAGACTTTTTGACAACAAACATGCAAATTAGCAGTTTTGGAGCAACATCCGACCGTGTGTACGCTCCATCGGACAAACTTTTTTGGTTTTCATCTGACTTTTGTTGGCTATGCGAACAGACAAACTTTCTGGCAACAAAAGTCAGATGGAGCAAAGTCTGATCATGTGTACAGAAAACCATAGGACTTTTGTACAAAGTACAAACAGGCATGCTCAGAACCAATGCAAAAGATCAGACAACAATACAGAGGTTGACCAAAGGTGGCGGTAAAGAGCAGAAAAACCACATGATTTGGTGAAAGTTGGCTGAAAAAGTCCTGCTGTGTGTATGCAATACAAGTTCAGGGCCGACACCCTTTGTACAAAAATCCAAGGAAAAGTTTGTACAAAGTCCTATCGTGTGTATGAGGCTTTAGGGCTCAGATTCACTTCCCCTCCCACATATTGTAGCATTTTAACTGGTATAGGCTGCGTTATCGGGTTTGTTGGTCCTTTTGTAGTTAGTAATTTTCCATTCTCCTGCATGTTTAGTACCATTTGCTATGTGGGAGTGCTCTGTCCTACGAAACTGCGTTGTGTACCACCTTATCCCATGTGTGTAGGTGTTAGTTTTCATATTTTCTCTTTAAGCAAACCATTCATTCTCTCTACTAAACCTGTTGCTTGTGGATAAGGGATGTGAAACACAGAGTGTACACCATGGTATTTCACCCTTTAACAGCTTCTCCTGTAAAACTTATGCCATTGCCTGATTGGACTTCTTGAGGCATCCCATAGTTAGAAAGTGCAAATTTTAAGGTTTTGAGCTGCATATTTAATAACATAAAATTGCAAAAGTCCACAGCCATGGATCAACATTTCATACTGCCTCTTCCTCTCAGCTGTCTACTTGTGAGACTTACCCTGGTTGCTGTCCTCTGTAAATGTTTCCTGGCATGGGTGTCAATAATGGCCATTTCTTTGCATCTTGGCATAGGGGACACTGGGCAACAAGATCTTTTGCCCAAGTTTGAAATAGAAGTATGCCTTTGTGCAGCTCTGTCTCCAGATTTTACCAAGATTTCCAGAAGTGCTGTTCTCCTGGTTAGCAATAGACACTTGGGCTAGGTCATAAACCTTGTCATTGTTAGGATCTCCACTATTATACAGGATTTATATAGCACCACCAGTTTACGTAGTGCTTTACAATTAAAAGGGCATCGATTTAAATGATTCATAACCCCCTTGCCACAGAAACTCCCAGATTTGAGGTCCACTCTAGTTCTTTTCCATTCAATTACCTTGTTTCAATGCTGAGTCAATTAGTCGGGGCTTTAAATACTCTCCAGCTATAAGTATAGTCAAATCTCTTGGAATATCTTGCACCATCATACACACACGGGTTGGAGCTCAGAGTATTGACTTGGTCCAGCCTGACCACTTAGTGGATCACCATTTCAGTACCTGGCTGGAAAGCTGCTGCAATCCATATTCTACCAAGGGGTGATTTTGGCTGATCCATCTGTAAACCAGGCATTTTGGTTGTCTTCAAACTCAGCAAAAGGAGAGGCCTCTTTAAAGGGTGATTCTGCCACTTGCATTGGAGGGAACGCAGGAACCTTTGATTCAAAGTTAACATGCACAGACAGTAATATCTGACTGGGATCCTTAGATGAGACGTTAGCCCTCTCACTCAAGTACCATTTCCATAGTATCTGTTTTTGTACCACACTGATGTAAGTTTGCAAGGCTCCCTTCATATTGCCCCACCCAGAAATTGCTAGGTGAATCCTCACTGTCACTGACGGCTGCTTTGTTGTTTCGGCAGCCAGGGTGGGTGGAGTTTCCGTTTTTTTTTTTAATTCTTTATTTGTGAAATAACAAGGTGATAACAATTGTCATACAGAGGACATGAATCATTTGTTGTTTACAAGATCTATAAAACTCAACAATGAAAAGCCCAAGTATGGCCGACCTGATCTTCCTTCAATCTTGGTAGCCTTGTGATCAGTCTAGGTCCCCAGACACTTGGTTAGGGGGCTCCTTGTGCCCCTCGTGATAGAGATCAGTGTCATTGATGATACTGGATAGTTTGAGGACAGTAGAAGTTGGCCAACCTTTTTTTTTTTTAAAGAAATCAGAAAGAAAGACAGCGAGAAAGGGGTGAAGTAGAAAAGAGGGGGACAGACACATAGGGGAGAAAGGGGGGGGCAGGAAGGAACAGGAGGGGGGGTACTAGGGGAGGATTTGCCCATCCGCACACGCTGAGATCCCTACTGAGGGGGATCTGATCTCCCTCTACTTATGTGGTCAACCTCGCATACTCCTCATAGTAGAATTCTAGCCAGTAATACCATTTTTTTTGAGGCACTGATCCCTGAGGCCTCGCTCAGTGGCCACAAGGTCCTCCATTCAGTGAATGTCGGCTATCTTTTTCAACCACATCGCCACTCCCAGGGGTTCCGTCTGCTTCCACAGAAGGGAAATGCAGCTTTTAGCTGCCGTGACCAGTGTTGGGACGATAGATTTCAAATGTTTTACCCGGTAGATTGTGGTGAAAGAGCCCCGGGGTCCTGGACAGAACCCTCTCTAAACTTTTGTGTAATACGGTGAACCTCCATTCAGTATGGGTTCAGGATCCCACAGGACCAGAAGACGTGAAGGAGGCTGCCTGTCTCCTCTCCACACCTCCAGCAGCGGTCCAAACTCTGGGGAAACATCTTATGTAGCCTTACTGGGGTGTAGTACCAATGTGATAGGACTTTATATCCAGACTCCTGTTGGTTTGCGCATACCGATGTTTTGTGTGGGAAGCGAAGTATTCTCTCCACTTGTCTCTTCAACAGCTGTATTCCCAAGTCTCTACCATTTTGTTATGTACGGAAGAGTTTCCAGTTCTTAGATGGAGTGGCACCCAGTGTGGTCTTCTGTCGCAAGGTTCAATGTGTTGTGCCTTCAGAGATGGTATTCTGCATACCTTGGTTGTAACAAGTGGTTGAGTATTGCCTATCATCTTAAACCAGTCTGCCCATTCTCCTCTAACATTAAAGAGGAAGTAAACCCTGATGAGTTTACTTCCTCTTTCATTCCCTGCAAAGGTAAAGCATAATGGACTACTATGCACTGCATAGTAGTCCATTATGTGTCACTTACCTGACACAGGAGCCAGCGAAGTCACCGCTGGCCCCTGTAGTCCGGCGCATCCATCTTCTCGGTGGGTCTCGCTGCTCTGCCGCTGTCATTCGGCGAAGCCGCAATGAAATCACTCCCACGCATGCGCACGGGAGCCGACACTCGCGGCATATCGCCGTTGACCGCGGCACGCTCGGTGCGCCTGCACGCCGCTGTCTATGGCACATGCGCCGTAGACAGCGGTGCCTGTCTTTCAGCAAATATCTCCTAAACCGTGTAGGTTTAGGAGATATTTCTTGGACCTACAGGTAAGCCTTAATCTAGGCTTACCTGTAAGTCAAAGTTGGTTGTAAAGGCTTACAACCACTTTAAGGCCTTTTCAGCCACACAACTTCCACTCATTGGATATTTTCTCTTTTTTTGACCATTCTCCGTAAACCCTAGAATAGTTGCGTGTGAAAATCCCAGTAGATCAGCAGTTTTTGAAATGCTCAGACCAGCCCATCTGGCACTAGCAACCATGCCACTTTCAGCGTAACTTAAATTCTCTTTCTTCCCTATTCAAATGCTAGGTTTGAACTTCAGAAGCAAGTCATCTTGCCTAAATGCACTGAGTTGCTGCCAAATGATTGAATGATAAGCAATTGAACAGGTGTACCTAATAAAGTGGACAGTGAATACACTCAGTCAAGACTGGTTCAGGAAAGAAAAGCAACAGTAAATTGTTACAACCAAGGTATGCAGAATACCATCTCTGAATGCACAACACATAAAACCTTGAAGCAGGTGGGCTATAGCAGCAGACCACCCCGGGTGCCACTCCTGTCAGCTAAGAACAGGAAACTGGCTACAATTTGCACAGGCTCACCAAAATTGGAGCGCTCTACTCCCAATCTAGGTGGCTGAGGTAATTTTCTAGCAAAAAATAATGATTTTAATTTGAAACCAACAAGCATAAGAAAAAGATTTAGTCTTTAAGTGACTATACTTGCCTCATTTACAGACCAAAGATAATTCCTTTGATCTAAAGAACAAAACATTCCAATGTTTATAGTTAGCTTAGCGGCTGAGGAATGTTGTGAAACTTAGCAGACTGCCTGTTTTTTGTTTTTTTTTTTTACAGCTGACGGTTTGAGCATGGAACTCTGTAAATAATCAAGAAAATGCTTTAAGATCGAAAGGGGGAAAGAATCGCAATCTCGATTAACGATTAATTGTGCAGCTCTACTTCCTGTCACTGCTTAGCAAGAGATAGATATATAAAGGACCATTTATAAATGAGTTTTTATTTATTTTAGGGCATTTCTGTCATGCTTGTAACAGAGTGTGTACTTAGAGCTATGCAAATACACTCATGTAGCAAGTGTCAAAGGAATGTCTTGATATAAATAAAAACAATTTATGAATGGCCCCTTTCATAAAGGTCTATTTTAGTAACTATTTTAAACTGTTCTTTTGTAAACTTTTATATTTTATTCATGAGTATTTAAGCCCCTGATCTTGCAAGACCAGGAGCTCAAAACTTACTTGCACTACACATCACAGCCGTTCACCATTACCATTCACTTTTTACTCATAGAAGTGCTAGTGTTAATATTCCGTCTCTCCTCAGAGCTTTATATGCAGTGAAGGGCCACGATGTGTAAAGACAGGCCACCTTGTCAGTTATTAGACATATACCATAATTAAGTCAAACCAATACCAAAATGTATATTGTATGTACAGTAGCAGTATGTGGGCTAGCTGGCTATGATGTAAGATATTACATGTTGCTGGACATATGAATTCATCAATTTTAAATTGTGCATAGCGTAAAAGCAGCTAGTGAAATTACTGGTGTTTTTTTTTTTTTTTTTTTTTAGCAAGAAAATAAGGACAGTACTTTATTAACAAGACAAGACATTTATCTGTTGCCTTAAAGAACATTGCCGTTAAGAAAAATAAAATAAAAAACAATACTAGTATTCTGAAAATATACAGTACAAAGTAGTTTTAATACTCTTTTACTTTCATAAGCAAGAAAAAGGAAAAACCATGTACACATTTAAAAAGTAGATGGGGAAATAGGAAAGGGGGGGGGGGGGGGATTCATTTTCCGCACCTATGTAGCCATAATGTGTCTCTAAAATGAGACAAGCCCTTAAA
The DNA here is from genome assembly GCF_037356315.1 of Lithobates pipiens. Lineage (NCBI taxonomy): Eukaryota > Metazoa > Chordata > Amphibia > Anura > Ranidae > Lithobates > Lithobates pipiens. Next base: position 308,716,926 of record NW_027507758.1, on the reverse strand, counting down.
ACTCATTGAATTTAAAAAAAAAATATTATGCTGCTCTGTGGATTCATCAGCGTTTACGACGAACAGGTGTTGATGATCTGCAAAACAAAAATAAAAAGGGAAGTATTAGTGTGATCTAGAGAGGTAAAAAGTGCCCTTTTGGAAACAAAGTTAAAGTTAATAATAGTAACTGAAAGCATCAATTATTATACAATGTATATGCAGTTACAAATTGTAAATAAAAATATTAAGCAATAGAAAGAAAAAGTGTACTACCTTGATCGGGTCTTAGACTTGTGTTTGCGGCTTGCCTTCTTACCAGACCTTTGAGATTTCTCCATCGACCGTGACCGGCTTCGCTTGCCTTTCTTAGATTTTTTATCCTTGTAAACGGGTGATTCTGAACTGCTTCTTCCACTAGAGGACAGTTGCTTCTTCTGCTCCTTTGTAGAATTTTTTTTGCTCTCATGCCTGGAGTCCTGCCGGGACACCTTGGAGGAAGAGGACTCGCTGCGGGAGAATGTTCTTTCACCCTCTCTCCTACTTTTAACTCTATCATCTTCCAGAACATTAAACCTATATTTTTCATCTTTCTTTAATTTCTCCTTTTTTCTTTCCTTTTCAGATTCTCTTCTCTTCCTATCCATTTCAAAACTTCTACTCCTTGCTTTCTCTCTTTCCCTACTACTGCCCCTATGCTTGTGTCTGCTTCTGCTGGAGCTTCTGCGGTGTTCATCAATTTTACGTCTATCTCTGCTTCTACTACGAACAGCATGTCTATCTCTAGAGCGGTTTACCCTTCTCTCTCTGCTGTGACTACGCTCCCTTCGCCATTCTCGATCCATGCTATTTTTACTAGATCTCCTCCGCTCACTAATTTTCCCTCTGCTTCTACTTCTGTCTCTACGATTCTTACGTGTGACACTCCTGCTCCTGCTACGCCTTACTTTGCGTGTAAGTGATGGGCTATGACTTCGTCTCTTTTTCCTCTTGGGTAAAGAGGGAGTTGAACTATGGCTGCTTGAAGAGCTGGTACTGTAATCACTACTACTACTACTGCTACTTCGTTCTTTGCTACTGCTGCTACTACTGCTGCTGCTACTACTACTCGAGCTCCTTGATTTTCTAGCTGGAGGCCTTTCCTTTACATCCTTTTTAGGCTCAAGCACAGGTAAAGCCTCCACCTTTTTCTTTTCGCTTTCTAGCTCGTCATTTACTTTTCTTTTCTCATGTATTTCTAGGTCATCTGTAATATCTGTATTAGGCTTGTCTACTTCATTTTTTTCATCATTGTTGTTGTCATCATCATCATCATGTGGTTTCTCCTCTAAAATTTTGGGGAGAGGGGGAAAAAAAAACCCTGTCAATCTTAGGTAATCACCAAAACAAATATAAAAACTGTAAAATTAAATGCAAGTGGGAAAAGGTTTTTAAAATTAAAAACCCAAACACCAGCCAAAGCGTCCCCCTCTTCCTCGCCTTGAGAAGAATGAACACTCCTGATTTTATTAAAAAGCTAATGCACAATCACATATTGCCACATCAGAGGAGCGCTTTGTAAATAACCTGAAGACATTCACAATGCGGCCTGTGTTGTAGGATTAGGCATTTTGTTCATCTGGAATCACATGCAGAAACAAGCAAATCTGCCTGCAATTCCAGATCACACTATTCATTCTTAAAGCAGGAGTCCGCCGTTTTTTTTTTTTTTTTTTTTTAAGCCAGCAGCTACAAATACTGCAGCTGCTGACCCACCCAGCGCGCCCGCAATGTCGGCACCCGAAGCCGATCTCTCAATCGTCTCTCGGGTGCTGCCGTCGCCATCTTGGGTATGGGAATCAGGAAGTGGAGCCTTGCGGCTTAATTTCCCGGTTCCCTACTGCGCATGCGCGAGTCGCGCTGCGCTATAAGGATGGTCCCCGCTCTGGGATCCGTGTGTTTCCCAGGAGACAGCGGGAAACCTTCGGAAAGGGGCGTAGATTCTGCAGAAAGGCGGAAGTGGGTGCAGATACCTGTACTGTACAGGTACCTGCACCCCCCTCCCCCCTGAAAGGTGCCAATTGTGGCGCCGGAGGGATCCAATGAGCGGAAGTTCCACTTTAGGCTGGAGCTCCGCTTTAATGGCACCCCAAATGCAGTGCGAATGTTGCACAATAAAAACGTGGAAAAAAAACGCATGACGCTTTTTGGCATAACAAGGGGCAGGAGCTTCCTAGGCGCGTTTGTTGCATGCAGGGCATCAAGCGAATAGGCTACCCAATGCGTGACCTGCCATCACAACCCCGGGGCTGTCAGAGTAATCCACTGGTACAAGCCTGCAAACAGCCTGCTGTGAGCCTTGTGAGGGAGCCTTTCACTTTCCCCAACCTGTCAGCACACACAAGGTTGGAATCAGCTTGGAGTTTAGAGTTCTGCCGCATACACACGATCGGAATTCCGGCCAGAAAAAGACCAATGAGAGCTTTTCATCGGAAAATGCGACCGTGTGTATGCTCCATCAGAATTTCCGCCAGCCAAAAATTGATAGCATGTTCTCAATTTTCCCGACTGAAAAACTTTCTATCGGAAATTCCGATCGTGTGTATGCAATTCTGACATGCCAAAAATCATGCATGCTCTGATTCAACTACGAGACAGAAGCTATTGGCTACTGGCTATTGAACTTCCTTTTTCTAGTCCCGTCGTCACCGCATTATAAACGATCGGAATTTGGTGTGACTGTGAGTAGGCAAGACAGTTTGAGCCGAATTCCATCGGAATTCCGTCGGGAAAATCATCAGAGCTTTTTCCAACGAGAATTCCGACAGTGTGTACGTGGCATTATTCTACACCACCAGTCGTGTTGCGAGAGTCTTCAGGCCAAGTACAAAACTCTTCTCTGATGTGGCAACACGTGAGGGCATTTTATTTAATCCTATAAAAAAAAAAAAAGTGTTAAAATGTGCTAGTTCTTTTAGTTGCCCGTTTTCTTTTATAATCAAGCGTTTTGCATCCCCATGTGCATGATTTACTTTGGGATAGCTGCAGATAAACAAAGAGGGTCTATTTGGTGCAAGAATTGAGATTTAACCCTTGGATTGCTGGTGGTCTCATCCTAAAAGAAGAGTAACATGGATGGTGTCAAGTGTATTTAGCTGGAGTTCAGGAAGCCATGATGCACTTGCAATATTTTATTTTGCCATTTCCCATGTTAATTACGAACCTTGTAAGATGCCCAAGAAAAACAAAAAGGTTCATGTTATACCCCTTAAAAGGAACATGGCCTGATGTAAAAGTATAAACGGTTATAAAATGCAAATACCTGTGGTGGTCCTAAAACCAATTCCTATGAAAACTCTTGGATTCAAGTTCTAGGGCATACACACGTACACTTCTCTCCAAGTCTAAGTTTGGCCATTATAATCTTGCTAAACTTTTCCCTCAATCATTAAACTGTCAAATACCAGTGCCCCTACTGCCTCCAGACAAATCAGTTATCCACCTCTCCTGATCCCCAATTCACTAAAAATGTCTGGGGAAAAGAAAAAATAAAGTGTTACCTTCTTGCTGTCTTTCAAGTAACTGTTGCTCTTTTTCCTTTCGTTTAAAGGCTTCCAGCTTCTGTCGTATCCTATGGCGGAGTTCCTCTTCATCAGTATCAGAAGACTCTGAACCTCTTTCACTCCTTTCATCTTCGCTTTCTGCAGATCCATAACCACCCAGTCCACCTGTATGCATAAAGCCTAGTCCATCAAGCAGCAATGAGAGATATCAACTTACTGCCTTCTTAAGTTACACAGCATGCTGGTACTAAAATAACCGTTCTGCTGTTTTGTTCACATGCATCTCCTTGTTTAACGCTTTAGAATCTACCACTGAAGTTAACTTTTTTTGGGGGGAAATATAACATGTATACAAAAAACGTGAATAAAAATGCAAAACTGAACATCTAGTTTTGCAAATAAAATGCAGGCATTTATTTATTTTTACACATACTTGTTAGTGGAGAATATTAAGGGCCGGTTCACACCACAATTCTTGCGTTCTGCATGTGGGTTTTTGATGTGTATGTGTACCAGTGCACCCCCCTCCCCCTTTTATTTCTTCATCTCAATTTAGGACATGCGCTTTCCAGTGTGTTTTTGATGCATTTTGCCTCATTCCAGATGTGTTCCATACAGAAAAAAATGCAAAACGTTCTACTTTTCTTGATGGCCCTGGAACACACTGCTCTGGTGTGAACTAGGGCCAATGGAATCCAGGTTAAACACTGTCCAATGCGTTTTTGAAGCAGAAAATAAAATGTACTGGAGTGTACCTGGTTTATACCAGCCTTAAGGATAATTCAAAGCATTGTCATCTATGCATAGTTAAATTAGTTCAGCCTGGCTGATGCTGCTGGAAATCATGGAAGTAGACAATGCTACTTCAGCATACCCCAAAAGCATGTGCCACGCCGAGCAGACAACTTAATGCCTTGTGCATACAGGAGGTCGGCAGCTCAACACAGGCACCATTCAGAAAAAGCAGTCATTCAGAAAATGCATAGCAAAGAGTTATCTGATTGGACAAGGTGGAGAGTGCAACATCAGTGCTCCACCTCGTCCAATCAGGGAAAGTTTTCATTCATTCAGAAAATGCAAGCTATTCTTTGAATGGCACCCATGCTGAGCGGCCAAGCCTCCTATAGTCACAAGGAATCAGGTTGATGGCTAAAACTGGTCCCAGAAGCAAGTAGCAATCACTGAAGCAGTGTTTAAAATGCAGAAAAATGTATGGGCACAAGAAGTTCTTGTTAATATTGTGAATAGGTCCAGTGTATGTTCTTGTCAAAAACGTACACTGGACTTATTCACAATAATCACTGAAAGTAACTAGGGTGTTTAGCCTCCTGGGATACGAAGATAAATTGAGCTCTGTTCTTGGAAAAACAGCAAGAGGAGGAGTGCTAGTCTGTTTCTTTTTTTTTTTTTATCTACTCCCCCCAGGAGCAAGTCAGTAAGACTAATGTGTTGCACTGCACTGAAAAAAGAAATGTAAATCTTGTCAATGCAAAGCGCATTAGCACATGCATTTTGGTACAATGCCTATGTAGTTGACAAAGATGCTTTTAAAAAAGCCAAGTAAATCACAATAAGTTGGATAGTATAGTGCAATAAAAAGGTATTAGAAGGAATGAGTTGAGTTTCTTGTATATAGATCACTCACCTCACGGAAGTTTTAAAGTCTTGCATATGACCTTTCAGGTCCTGCCATCATAGATCTTCACTTGCCTGAGTCAGACTGTCAGACGACAGCTTCCAAAAATCAAAGCTGAGGAAATAGATGGCGGGACCGGAAAGTACCACCTTTAATTTTAAGTTGATGAAAAGGTGGTAAATATTTGCAGAGAATTCAATTGCTCCCACCTATCATTACTAAACTTCATTTAAAGTGTAAGTTCGCCTTTACAGAAAAATCTGCCGCCCTGCTATAGCCGCCTCATGGGTCCGCAGCTTTCACTGTACTTCCTCGCTGACAGGATGGACTAAGCGAGTTCTGATTGGTCGGCATTACCTATGTGATGGCGCCAACCAATTAGAATGCTCCTAATCCTACATCCTGACGGGGTACGTTTTGGAGATTAAGCCAAGCCCAGGACCGTGAGGCCACTACAGCAGGGCTCAGAACAGGAGATCGCTGTGCTCCAGGTCAGCAGGAATGGGGGGGTGGGGGGTGTTCCTGTGTAAGTTCACCGGTCAGATTTTTCTGTAAAGGGTGAACTTAACCTTTAATAACCCAATTGAGCTCATCATTAGAACATACATAAAATTAAAATGGCATATATTTAGCCGATAGTTTAAAATAAAAAATACCAAATATTTTCTTTACAGAGATTTTCTTTAAGCTATTTAAATATATATATTTTTTCTACACAGTGAGTAAAGTTGATTGTATATATTACATAAAATAGAGACATATATAAATGCAATACAACTGATATACATAATGGGCACACTGTATAACATCATATTTTATTCACTTTAGAATACTAGTGACCCGAAAGTAAAGATTATCTGTAAAGGACAACTATACCTTTGTCCTGAAATCCAGTTACTCCCCAAATTCCAAAGCAAAAAATAAATAGTACAATGTACCAATCTTTAAAATATAGTTATATCCCACACCTTAAAGTGGACGTAAACCCGATTCAAGAAATTTGAGCTGGGCACATATAGCAGTGTTTTCTGATCTCTCTTCAAAGTACTATGCCCTGTAGCTGTCTCCTGCTCTGTTCTTCTGTTATCAGCATGCCAAATTCTCCATCACATATGATAAAAGCAGCCTGTATTTTGTGTTGGGGAGGATGCTGTAAATAGATTAGCAGAGCCCTTAACCATTCAAAGAGCTGAAAGTCCCTCCTTATAAGAAGGGATGTGTGCCTTTCCTTCAATCAGCTGTCTTGGGTGTATGCTATGCCCAGGCTTCACTGCAATGCTAACCAGAGAGAGAAAATTCAAACACAATGTGCACTCTCTGAAGTATATATACCGATAAAGACAGCAAATATACATGTAAAACTTATGTAGGGAGATGCATTTCATCTCTGTGTATCATCTTAGGCTGTTCACTTCACTGGGTATATGTGAGGGTTTACATCCACTTTAATGCATGGTGTGCACATTCAGTAATGCCTTGCCTCCATAAAACACAATTGTATTTATGGAGAGGGGAGTGCTGGATGTAAAAGGACAAACAAAAAATAAATAATAAAAAAAAAAAAAAGATTCTAGCTTTATCCAGGGTACACTGTGCTACTACTAATAATGAGGTTAGGCTCTGAGGGGGGCACTAGTAGATTTTTGAACAAAGCTGCACTCAGATTTTTATCATCAAAATGCAGATACTAAACACTAAGAAAATAAGACATGGTCTATACTACTGAAACATATCCAGTACATTGCACCAAACAAAATGTAACTTGTTTGCTACTTTCGAAACTGCATAACTGGTAGAGTAAGCCAGCAGATGATTTTTGTAGCAGTCTAAAAAAGCTGATCTGAATTCACCAGTGAAATATTGCGAGGTAAACTGTCATTACATTGCATTTCATGGCAGATACTGGACATGCTTTCATGAAAATCATGCACACGTTACAGAAATTGTCTTATCCCACAGAAATCCCACCCATCCAGTAACTGTGGAACACACTTACCGAGTCCAGTGAGGGAAGCCAGTGCACTGGACTGTGCCAGCTGCCTTGCAGGAGCTTTGTATCACAGCAACAACAGGAACAACATGTTAACACAAATAGTCACGACCTCAAAGTCATGAGCTTCTATGCAAAATTTATTACTATTGCTGCTATTTGAGGGGGGAGAGAAGAAAGGTTAAAATACAAAATCCATACAAACTGACAAGCAAAATTAATTTAACACTCCTAAGCTTACTATTAAAACTTTGATGTGGTAAAAAGAAATAGAGGGTTCATGTCTATTCTTAAAAATAAGGCTAGGAACTTTGCCAAATAGTTGAAAGCTTCATCATATAAAATAGTTAATCTGAAATTAGTTATACAAGGGTCTGTACGAGTTTATGTAGATGCAATGTACTAAAACTACTAAAAGACAGCTTAGGGAACACATGTAAATATGTCCAACTTCTAGTTACATGAAATGTGCCTAAATGAAATAATGGTTTTACAGGGAGCATAACCTCCTCCAACAAAAGCCGATTATACATAAAAAAAACATGCGTTATAAACAAACTGGCTACCTTTGGTTGCTTTACGATGGGTCTCTTTAGCAATATTATAAATTTCTTCATTAGTCACATCCAGAAGAATTTCTGTTAGCAGCATTTTTGTCAAAAGCATCTAAGGTGGTAAAAAACAAAAATGGTTTAAGTGGGTGCTATTAAAAAAAAAACACAAAAAAATAATATATAAAATTACTCGTCTAAGGCTCACCCGTCCAGGACAATATAATATAAATGCCATAATAGTGGGCCTGCATCAAATATATTCTTAATTCTGTGGTGCAGACATATGAACAAAACACGTACCATTTGATAAGCCCTCTCCTCTTCAGTTAATTCTGACTCACTGTTCTCTTCCTGTGGAGCTGGGGAAGGACTTCGGCTAACTTTCGGACTAACTCTGTCCTCTTCATTTTCATCATCTTCCTCTTCTTCATCGTCACTGTCCTACAGAAGAAATATAAAACCCAAGTCATTTACACTGAAATATCTTCCATCAATTACATTTTCTCTATGGAACTAGGAGCCATATCAGATTTCAGCTACACGCCACTGCATGCAGGAATATATTATATATGAAGGTCTTACTTAAGAGACCAAGGGGGAATTTTATGAAACCTAAAGCAGCTGCACCAAAACCAATCAGCATGTAGCTTTAATTTTCAAAACTTAAAGAGTTCCAGCCCCCATATAAGAAATTAAAAGTCAGTAGCTACAAATACTTTTTTTGCAATAGAGCACTGCATCGCCTTAACTGACAATTGCGCAGTCTTGCGATGCTGTACGTAAACAAAATTGATGTCCTTCCCCCCCCCCCCCCCCCACAAAAAAAAAACCACAAACACTAAATGTTGTACTTTTTGCTGTAATAAATATCCCCAATTTTTTTCTAAAAAACTATTTTTTTCCCTCAGTTTAGACCAATATGTATTCTTCTACATGTTTTTGGTAATAAAAACTGCAATAAGCGTATATTGATTGGTTTGCACAAAAGTTATAGCGTCTACGAAATAGGGGAAAGTTTTATGTCATCGTTATTACAATTTTTTTTTTTTTACTAGTATTGATGGTGATCAGCGATTTTTTCGGGACTGCGACATTATGGCGGACAGATCGGACACATTTTTGGGATTATTGATAATTATACAGCGATCAGTGCTATAAAAATGCACTGATTACTGTGTAAATATCACTAACAGGGAAGGGGGTTAACACTAGGGGGCGATCAAGGGGTTAACTGTGTTCCCTAATGTGGGGGATGGGAGTGACTGGAGGAAATGACAGATCGTTGTTCCTAGTTAGTAGGAACTCACAATCTGTTTCTCCTCTCCTCTCAGAACATGGATTTGAGTGTTTACACACATGCCCCTGTTCTGTCACTCATGTCCGCCACGTACATCAGCATCCAGGCAGTGCAGCGGGCGCTCGCCTGCTATCCCGCTTAAAGGGTACAGCTACAGCAGTTCGCAGGATTGTGCCGACATACTGCAGTACGCGGCGGCTGGTCGACAAGTGGTTAATATTGCACTTACCTGTCCAGAGTTCCCACGATGTCGGCACCCCAGCCAAGTTTCCGATTGGCTCACGGGTGCTGCCACCACATTCACGTTTTGCCTTCAGGGTCAGTTCCTTACTTCGCATGCGCGAAGTGTGCTGTGCTTTCTAACTGGCCCGTCGGCGGAGGAAGGGGGCTGAACTTCCGAGGGACAGCGTTGCAGCATAGTCTCCCAGAAGTGGGGAAGGGTACCTGCCAAAAACAGGTAACCGTTCCCCCATGAAAGGTGCCAAATGTGGCACCGTAAGGGGGGAGGAAGCGGAGGTTCCACTTTTGGGTGAATCTCAGCTTTAACTGAATCGAAGCAGTTTGGGTTATTATGCACAACTGCTCTAGTTTTAGTAAATTTGTCCCTATAGCTCTTAAACCTACTAGTCTTCAATACCCATTATTATTAGAAAAATGCTGTTACTATTCCACACTCTCTAAACTAAATATATAAAGCTCACAAAAAAGCTGGCACACAGCAGTCACGTATGGCATTTCACAGAAACAGTATACGAAGAGCCATTGTGATTTGTATACCTTTATCTATAATCTACTAATCCACTAGCTGCAAGTTTCTGCATTTTTTTTTTTTAACTTACAAATTTGCTTTTCAAAGGTAAACGAGGACCATCACCCTCTTCAGCATCTTGACTCTTCTGTTCTTGCTTCATCTGAGCACGCTGCTGTTCCATTCGCTCACGTTCCAGCTTCTTTTGTTTTTCTCTTTCCATTTTCTCTAAACCTTCGCGAATCCATGCAGGCAAAGTCCTGCGTTTGACAGCATCTATAATGAAAATAAATTATGATTTTTGTACTCTTTTCTTGGAAGTCCACTGAGGATACAGGGCGACTCGATATATTGCACTGATGCCTACAGGAGGACTTGGGTTCATGTAGATTTAGTGAAGCATGCGTTGACAGAAAAAGGGTAGTACCTGATTCTTGAGACCAAAAGCTTGAATAATGATCTGTCTGAGCAACCGAGCAATCGTTAAACAAGAAGCCAGTTTACCTTACGGGGACCATCTGGTATGTAAATGACCAACAAGGCTGAAAAATGAAGTTCTGCCCAGGACAGGATCTGCTCTACCGTTCTTGCCATGACAAGACCCCAGCCCCCAGAATCAGGATCAGTTGGGCCCTGCAGCCAGAAGGACCAGCGCTGCAGGAACTCTGGCTTGAGCTGTGTCTAGGACTAGCCCCAAATATTGCTAGTCTGTCCTACGCTGATTTCTGAAGACATGAACCCAGCCAAACCTCTTTTAAGGTCTGGAACAGATGTTAACAAATTCTCTCAATCTGGTGAGCCCCTGGTTGGAATGTTTGAGGGGAATTAAAAAATGTATTTTGCTTAAAACCAAGTTCACCATTACAAAAAAATCTGTAAGGTGAAGATGAACTTACACAGGACCCCCTCCTCACCCCTCCCCTCCCGATGACCTGCAGTGCGGCGATCTCCTGCTCCGAGCCCCGCTATCGCCACCTCACCGGCTTGGGGCTTATAAATTCCCTCTGCATTCTCTCTACTTCTTCCCCGCTGACGGGACGGGTTATGTGGGATCTGATTAGTCAGCGCCACCCATGTGATGACACCAACCACTTAGAATGCTCAGAAACTTACCCGACGGGGGGATGTTTTGTAGATTAAGCCGAGGGATAGCAGGGCTCAGAACGGGACAGGGGTCAGCGGGAAAGGGGGTATGTGAGGAGGGAGTCCTGCATAAGTTTGCCTTACAGATTTTTCTGTAAAGGTGAACGCACCCTTTAAAGTAAACATAATACCAAAAATGGCTTAGGATTAATGTTATAAAGAGATACTACACTATGGATACTACACTATGGAGATAGCCTTTTCTTTTTGATATGCCCTTCCAGCCAAGCAATCAAGGAGACTAAGTGAAATGAAGATCCAGTGCGATACTCTTGCAAGTGAGAAGGTAGAGGTGGATTGCAGATCTGGCATACCCATCCCTTTGGAAAAAGCCTTTTTTGACCCACTTGTGATCAAAGGGTCAATACATTCTATTGAGTTACCAAGGGTTGTGACAAAAAAATTAACATTTTGGAAGAGAATTGGGAAACATAAAATCTATTTAAATTTTTACAAAGTACACTATTGACTACACTCTGGACATTCATCTCACAAGTGACTTATTGATTTATTTAGCAATTAATATTTTATGTAACAGGTAGTACAAAAATAAATCAGTCCAATTACTGAAGATTTCACTACTAAAACAGCGCTGTAAGCAAAGTCCGAGATAACACCATCAAGAAAAAGTCCTTAATGTGCAGGAAAGGTGACAATAGTGGTTTGATCAGCATTGCAAGGTGATATGTGTTTATTTCGAGTGCTGTTAATATGCCATCCACCAGATTTTCACAGGTATTCACCACATGTAGCACGTCTCCCCCTAGGGGGTTAAACTCACCAGACAAAGCTGAAAAAAAAAACGCCTTTGAGGTATTACCTCTCTAGATTTTACCACATTTCCATTGCCATCCACTAGGGTCCAGCTGCCAAAAGTGCTCCAAGTCATGTGTGGTAAAATCTAGAGAGGGAATACTTCCTTAAAGGCGTTTTTTTCAGCTTTGTCTGGCGAGTTTAACCCCCTAGGGGGAGACGTGCTACACGTGGTGAATACCTGTGAAAATCTGTACCCTTGAGCTATTGAGGAAGTCCCCCATCTGTCTTAACGCTCTTCCTGCCAGACCCTTGAGAACTGTAGGGGTGTTCCCCCTACTCGAGCGAGCAGGGGCTCCTCCTCATAAGGAGGCTTTAGTATTTTGTAGGTTTCCTCCCCAAGACTTCTTTTGTCCCGGGGTTGACCCTGAGGATTACCTCTTGAACTTGATGGTGGAGGCCGTTGCGACTGCCTGGAGGCGGATGTCCCTGGCACTGGTGAAAGACCTTTCTTAAATGGCAAAGGGGTACTTTTTCCACTGGAAAATCATCCCCAAACAACCATTTCACTACAAAAAAAAGCAGACTAACCAGGAGCTTCTTGCATGTCGCTTAGCGAAAGGCACGAGGCTAGAATCTCTCATAGCGACTATTGCAAACAAAGCTGCTAGTAGCTTGCCAGATCCTGAGCCCGCTGAACAGGATAACCTTGAGCACCTGTCTAACTGGTCTCTCAAGGATTGACCAATTACTGTAAGCGCAGGCAGAAACACTCAACCTGGCAGAAAAAAAAAAAAAAGTGTTTTTTAATAGGAATTGCAAACATTTTATGGCCCAGATGCCCATTCTGACTAGCCACCCCCTCTAAGGGGTGGATGCCTTTCTGCAGGAGGTACTACCAGAAGATATCGGATCCACTGCTTGAGCTATAGTCCAGCAACTGCTATTAACGCTCAGCCTGATGCATTTAGTAAATGTCCAAAATAAACAATTGAATGAGACTGGAAATATAATCCAAGATTGCACGTGTGAGAGTTCTGACCAAAACACCTCTTGACGACAGTGCACCACCACCACATAGATTGCGCTTACCAGAGGCAAGCTAAAAGGAAGCCCGCGTAAGCCAATACTCAGCCAGGGCCTTTTCCACAAGGAAGTTGACGCCACAACCACCAGCAGTAAGAAGCCCGACTCCAAATGGCTAAAGATCGAACGTCAGCCAACATGGTATAATAAAAGTAATGACCAAAAGATAGAGAACTCCATAGTGCAGACTGTACCACAATAGGTTTATTTGAATAAATATAGTACACTTACATTGTGAAGATAAAGACATATATGTCACTGAGAAGCGTGATGACGTCAGTACTCCCACTTCCTCTTCACGCATCTCAGCGACAGGTGTTCGCTTGCCAGACAGACATTTTTATATGTCTGTCTTTATCTTCACAATGCAAGTGTACTATATTTATTGAAATAAACCGCTTGTGGTACAGTCTGCACTATGGAGTGTTCTCCTTTATCTTGTGGGCATTACTTTTATTACACCATGTTGGCTGATGTTCGATCTTGAGCCATTTGGAGTGTGGCGTCAATTTCCTTGTGGAAAAGGCCCTGGCTGGGTATTAGCCGCAGGCTTCCTTTTAGCTTGCCTCTGGTAAGCGCAATCTATGTGGTGGTGATGCACTGTCGTCAAGAGGCGTTTTGGTCAGCACTCACATATGTGCAATCTTGGAGGAGACCTGTGACAAGCCGCCATGCAGGTGTGGTGGAAAAAAAATGGAGTGGCATCGCTCCCACCCCAATCTTGCATGCTTCTGCTGACACAGCGTGATCTTTGAGGAAAGCATGACAAGGTACATGCTCTACACAGCCCCCAGTGGCGACTCTTAGGCATGACAACATTTACTTTTTTGAAGAAGACATTTCAAAAGAAAATTTAAAAATTCCAAAGAAAACCTCCACTTACCTTCCCCGTCGCAGGGATTTTTGTGGTAAAACAGACCCAATCTTCACCCCTCACGGTGGGCTACGTTACCAAACCTTGAGGAACCGGGGACCCTCGGGGAACCCATACTCCTGGACCCGTAAAGCACCCCACCAGTAAAAACGTTATGGGTGAAAATACCAAAGCACTGGATCCTAGGGCCCAGCTCTCTAAAAAGAGAAGTGTTACGGGCTAAACTTCATTTGTTCTGCCACGAGGCCTGGGTACCATACAATTCAGCCTAAAAAGACACTTTGAATGGATCGGGCTGCATAGCTAGCCCCAGCAAGGATTGCTCCAGTGGAGCTCAGCACAGCACATATTTACTCGTGACCAACACCTTAGACACTGGCGAAAAACCTGAGGTACTCCCAGTAGTGGGAGGGGTTATATAGGGAGGCAACTCCCTGTTTGGGGTGTGCAAGTGTCCATCATCTGAAGGTGGCCTATAACCCACATAGTAATTAATATGGCTCTGTGTGCTGTGATGTATGATTAAGAAGTGTGTGTACACACACACACATATATATATTTGCTGAGCCTATCAGTGGGTTCCAGTCACAAATCATTGGGCAGGACACGGTAATTGGCTTGTGCTGTAGCGAATGACAGCACAGCCGGGTGATGGGAGCGAGCGCCTCCTGCCCAGAAATGCAAACCACATATTTATGTGATCCAGTGCAGTAGAGCTGCACTGTAGCAGTAAAGCTACAGGAGATAAACTTACCAATTTGCAGAGGCTCTTGTTTGGGTGGTATTGGCACAGGTGAGCGTTGTCTCTCTCTGAAAGAAGGTCTTTCCCTTCTATTTGGAGGTGGAGCAGGTGGACCCGGGGGACCAGGGGGGCCTTGTTGCCAGTATGGCGGATGAAATCCACCTTGAGGGGGCCCATATCCACTGGATCCATGCTAGGGTGAAAAAGTACAACATTTTGGCATACAATATGTACCAAGATGCAAAGCTATTATCCATTTGTAGACAAAGGAAATTTAAACAACTTAACAGAATAGTTGCAAACAGTATAATTATTTCTCCTCACCTGGTAATCAAATTGATTCCCTGGCCCCATGGGGAAGTTTTCAGGTGGTCCTCCAAAGTTATGATTGTTCTGGTTAAACATGTGTCTATTATCATTGGAAAAATCACCACTGTCCTGACTATTACTATCTTCAGATGGGGGGACAATATCCATAGGTCCAGGGACAGGAGGGATCCATGGCTGTTCTGGAGGAGGATGGTGTGGAGGTGGTTGATGATGCATTCCACCCCACTCTGGTATTTATACAGATAAAAAAAAAAAAAAAACATTAGAGAAAGACAATGCTCAGGTTTATTACATGTATAAAGCATTACTTAAAATACTGCATTCCCTATATAATACAGCATGTATAATACAAATAAGCCAGATTTACATCCCATCAAGCATTCAAAATGTCTCATATACTGTTTTAGCACAGGGATCTTGCAGCACAAATGCAAATTACACCCCCAAAATAAATGTATGTGTGCTTATGAAGCCCCTAAATGTCATATTCTTACTTTACACAAGGCCTCAGCTCTGTTCCTGTGTGAAAGGGGGTGTGTCCCTTCCCTCCAATCAGCTGTCCAATGTGTAATGCCAGCTCTATTTAATATCTACCGTAATTCTGGACTTTGAACAGATGTAGAGAAAAGAAGACTGCAGATAAATCCTCCTACATAAGTTGTAACAGTTTGATTCAACTCTATATCACCTGAGGCCAATCACTTCACTGGGTATAAGGGTTTACAACCACTTTAATGCAGACATTTGGGTAGTATTCAAGATGCTTATTAGACCCAATAGGTTCACTTTATGTACGTAACACAGCTATTCAAGATGCATTTTGCATATACATACAACCAACTAGAAAATAATAAAATTAACTTGCAACCTAGCTGTTACCTGGCTGCCACATTCGATTAAAATTTGGATCATTTGGAAAATTATGGTTGTTGGGAACAGGTTCCATTTGTGGAACTGGAGGTGGTAGGTCCTGCCCATTGGGAATCATGCCTTGTGGCTCCACCACTTGACCCGTAGCTTCACGCTGAGCTATCCAAGCTTGGGCTAATGCTGCCCAATCTATCTGACCTAATAAAAAAAAATAAAAAATTAAGTCAAATACAAGAACGGAAATCATAAACTTGAGGCACATTGCTACAACACAAATTCCATAAAAAGTAAAGGGCAAAAATCCAGGTACTCACTTCCATTTAGCTCTCCTAAGAGATACTCACTTGGATCTTGTTGATGCTGAAAGGATTCCATCCACTGCTGCTGATTGAGTGGCCATTGCTGCCAAGGCTGTCCACCTTGATCCCACATATCTGCCACACCTTACAGTAACCACTCCACCTGTAACCAGACAAAATTATCCCCGTTTAGTCACACTATGTATTCAGAACACAAATACATTTATAAATTGGTGCTAGTAGGAATGACATTAGAATAAATGTATTTTTGTAATCTCTCTCATATATATTATATACACACACATTTCTCTCAGGCCGGCTGCCATACACACGGGCCGAATGGCGACGGCTTTTTATTGAAAAACGAAACCTAAAAATAGACCTGGAGAGTGGCAAACTCCCGTCATGAGCCCTGGTAAAGCTGCATCGCTGATCCAGGGCTTAGAAATCCCCTGGACTTACTCTCCAAAACGTACCCCCATCAGGAGGTATGTTTAGGAGCATCTTAATTGGTTGGTACTGTCATCGCTCTCATCAATCCTAGCGGCTGACCAGTTTTGTTTGGCTGTCCACTATGATCTGACATCACCTCTAGTTTACCCGGATGTAAACACTGCCATTTTTTTTTTTAAAAATGGAGCGCATTCAAAAACACTGTTCTCTGTGTTTTGAATGCTTTTAAGGGTGGGGGGGGGGGGGGGGGGGGGATTTTTTAATACATACCGTATAACACACACTCCCCCCCCCTTAAAATAAGGGGAATATCGTGGGTGCGTTACATCTCAGCGGCTTTCAGACACTTTCGCCAGTGTTCTCAGTGGCTTTTGGCTGCTCTCGCAGTCCCACGTGAGCCGCCGAGAATGGCTGAGAGCTACCTAGATACACAGGACATCCGGCTCTGGAGGAGGGGGCAAAGGAGAAGGTGGGGAAAGGAGAAAAGGGGGGGGGGGAGGACCCTTCCTCCAGTCGCTCCCTCGGTCTCTCCGCTACTGTCCCGGTCCTTCTGGACACTAGGCATTCATGTCACCAGCCCTTCGTACTCCTCAGAGTAGAAGAATTCAAGCCAATAGAACCATTTTATGAGAAACTGTTCTCTAAGTCCTCTGTCAGTTGCCAGGAGGTATTCCATTCTATGTATCTCAGCTATCTTCCTCAACCATAACGCCACTCCCGGAGGCTCAGTTCGCTTCCAAAAACAGAGGGATGCAACTTTTCGCGTCCGCGACCAGCAGGGGGAGGATTGATTTCCTGTATGCTTTGCTCTGTATTTCATGGTGATGTATGAGGAAGAAATCGGGAGTGTTGGATAGGTTCCTATCCGTGAATTTCTGTGTGAAGCGGTGGACCTAAGTCCAGTAGGGGGTCAGTAGCCTGCACGACCAGAATACATGGAGAAGAGTGCCAGCCTCCTCTCCACATCTCCAGCATCGGTCTGAGCTCTGAGGAAACATCCTGTGTAACCTAACTGGAGTATAGTACCATTGTGAGAGTATTTTAAATCCTGCTTCCTGTTGGTGAGAGCGGGCTCGACAAATCCCAGGCACCAGGTAGCCATTGCGACTGGAAATTGTGCCCTCTTGCCTGGGTTTTTGTCACTGACGTGTGCCTCTGTTGCTCTGTGTCTGGTGCCTCCAGACACAGAGCACTGTCTGGTAGTTGGGATGGAGCAGGAAGAGAACGGCTCAGCAGTCGCTGACATCCTCCTCCCTTCTCCACACACTGTTGGCAGAGCAGCGCCGCAGTGTCTGAAACTGTATGTAGAGAGGAGCTGTCAAAATTGAGGCTGAATGTCGGGGTGGGCGGGACTCAGCTTTTCAACATCAGCCAATGGGATGAGATCTGGGCGGGCCGATACATGTATGTGGCCCCTCCCCTTTCTTAAGCAGCCCAATCATTGGCTGGATAGCTGCCGGATCCGCCCACCTCTGAATGTGTCAGCTCCTCTTTCTCCATACAGTTTCACACAGTGCAGCACTGCAGGGAGCATTCAGTTTCACAGTTACACTATCGGCTGTGAAACCTGCCAGTGCCATCTGCCAATGCCAGTTAGTGCCACCTGCAATCGCCAACCAGTGCAATCCAGTGCCACTTGCCAATCAGTGCCAGTTAGTGCCGCCTGCCAGTGCCACCCATTGCCACCTGCCAATGCCAGTTAGTGCCACTTGCCAATGCCATCTGCCAGTGCCAGTTAGTGCCACTTGCCAATCTGTGCCACCCATTGCCACCTGCCAGTGCAATCCAGTGCCACCTGCCAATGCCAGTTAGTGCCACCTGCCAGTGCCAAGCAGTGCCACTTGCCAATGCCATCTGTCAGTGCCACCTGCCATTGCCAGTTATTGCCACCTGCCAATGCCATCCAGTGACACCTGCCAGTGCAAATCCAGTGCCACCGGCCAATGGCAGTTAGTGCCATCCAGTGCCAGTTAGTGCCATCTACCAATGCCAATCCAGTGCCACTTGCCAATCTGTGCCACCCATTTCCACCTGCCAATGCCAGTTAGTGCCACCTGCCAGTGCAGTCCAGTGCCACCTGCCAATGCTGCCCATCAGTGCCACCTGCCAGTTCCCATTAGTGCCACCTCAGTGCTGCCTATTGGTGCCCATCAGTTCCAACCTCAATGCCCACCCCATCAGTGTCCATTAGTGCAGCCTATCAAAGCACATCAGTGAAGGAGAAAAAATACTTTTTTTGCAAAATCTTATAACAAAAACAAAAAGGTTTTTTTTTTCTTTTTCATTTTTAAATATTGTCTTTCTCTTGGCATCAGGCATGAGCAATTCTTATTGTCCGATGAACCAGACATGCAGTTCTGGGCGATGGGCAGATGTTTTAAATAACTGGCTCCTAACTTTTTCAGCTGGCTCCTAGATTCTAAGCAAATTTGTCAAGCCCTGGGTTAGAGCATATCAATGTTTTATACGTGAAGAGAATAATTCTCTCCACTTGTCTCTCATTCAACTGTATACCCAGATCTCGTTCCCACTTAGCTATATAAGGAGGTCTGTATCCCTTTGGCGGTGATATAAGAATTTGGTACGTCACCGAAATGGTGTGGCGTATTGGCTCCTGTTCTGAACAGAGAAGCTCAAAGGGTGTCAACTCTCTTAGGAATGGCTTCGGGGGTGGCTGTGAGCCAATAAAATGCACTAGTTGGGCTTTTTTGCCAGAAGGGAAGGCCTACCAAGCGGGAGTCTTCCATTACGTTGGCTCTGGACATTCACTGCATGTTGTTAATGAAGTGTCTAAGTTGATATCCATCTAAGCCCTTCAGAGCCTGAAATCGGCATCATTTTGTCCCGGTTTAAAATCTAGGTTTCCTACTAGAGGGGTAAGTGACGATGGTAAGGGTGCAATCAATAGCTCTATATAGGTCTCCAAGTCTCACATACCGCATATACTCACATATAGTCTGTCTCTCTGTGTATATATATATATATATTTTTTTTATCATGAATTTAAATTAAAATGAATTTATTGCCACCCATTATCAACACCTTTAGCGCACAAAAAGCAAAATAAATAATAAATAAATGCCTTGCTTTAACCAGATCCCGCCCACCCTATAGCAGATTAACGGTCGGGCAATAGATCAGTTAACCTGATTGGGCTTCATATGACGTCCTTCAGGATGCGCCGCTTATGTTCGCCTATCAGGGATGAGACGTGTCCCTCGGATCAGGGTAAACCACGTTTGCCATGTGATCAGCTGTGTCCAATGACAGCCGGTCACAACTGTAAACACAAGAGAAGTCACTAGCTGTACCCAGTTTCTTCTCCTCACACACCAATTGTGTGAGAATTAGAGAACAAGTTATATTTTTTTCACATTACCACATGCCCACCCCCCCAAAATAAAGAGAACCTGTCATCACCAGATCTGTCACACAGCTCATAAGCCACCGTCAGCATATCTGTCACAGCCCATCAGTGCAGCCTTAATCAGTGTAACTGCTAACATCACTGCCGCCCATCAGCAGTGTACCTATCACAGCTTCACATCAGCTACCATGTCCAAAAGAAATTTTTACACCTGAGGAGGTATATATATTATATATATATATTTTTTTTTTCCTTACTATGTTGGATGATGAGAGCAGCAGGGAGTGCTCACCATCCGATTCTGAATACAAGCCATTAGAGCAGGGCTTGACAAACTTTGCTTGGAATCTAGGAGCCAGCTAAAAAAGTTAGGAGCCGGGTCAGTAACGACGATCTGGACCTGTACCTGGCCTGACATGGAGACTAGTGAGGGGAAGATAGCGCCCACACCCCACCTGTCTCCAAGTCATTGCCCATAGCTCTTAGAGGGACATTTTATTTAGTTATTTTTTTTTCAAATGACAATTTTTTTAAATTGCATTTTAGTGTAAATATGAGATGTGAGGTCTCTCTGACCCCAGATCTCATATAAGAGGTCCTGTCACGCTTTTTTCTATTACAAGGGATTTTTACATTCCTTGTAACAGGAATAAAAGTGACATTTTTTTTTTTTTTTTTAAAGAACAGTGAAAAAAATAAAAGTAAAAGTTAAAATAAGAAAAAAAATAAAACTTTTTTAAACGCACCCTGTCCCGCCCGCATATGAAAGCATCGTTCAAACCACACGTGAGGTATCGCCGTGATCGGCAGAGCGAGAACAATAATTCTAGCCCTCGACCTCCTCTAACTCTCCACGGAGACAGGATACCCCCAGCTGTGCTGCCCCAGGCGTCAGGTCGCTAAGTCTAGTCGCAAATGCGACCGGGCGACCATGCGACCTGGCGCCCGGGTTTTGTCGAGCCCTGCATTAGAGCAGTGGACCAGGGACCGAATCAGAGGAGGAAACAGTCCAAAGACCTGCCTACCACCAGTAGCACCATACACCCCAACGGCACCAACACTAAACAGAGCTAGACCCCAGGAAGAAGAGCCCAGTACCAGCAATGGAATAATGCACCAGACCCGAATAATACGGGCCTAAATCTACCTTCCCAATGCCCTGGCAAACCCACTATGACTGCCTTTCAGCTCAGGGTCAGCTACAATTCCCCCTTTCACCACACAGCCAGGTGTACAGCCCAACACTCATAATTTTTCTGAATTCGATTATTTTTTTTCCCCTCAAGATTTGCTGCAGTACATGGTGGACAGCAACATATTGCCACCAACCACAATTTGTCCTATGCTTGTATGTTTCATTGGCGACGTCTCCAAGTGGATGAATTAAAATTGGTTTTGGCCCTTATGTTTAATATGGGGCTTACAAAGAAAAACAAAGTGCGATATTTTCTGCTGTCATGTCCAGGAGACGCTATGACATGCACTTCCTGCATTTCAATAATTCACATTGCCCTCCCGAGATCATCCCAACCATGATAAATTATATAAAATACGCCCACTAATAAATTATTTTTCCAAGTGATTTGCTGAAATATATGTTCCAGAACAAAGCATTTGTGCGGACGAATCCCTTTGTCCACTTCACTGGCCGACTGCAATTCAAGCAATATATTCACAGTAAGCACTCCAGGTACAGATTAAAACTCAACAAACGATGTGAAAAAGCCACAGGATATGTGCATGCCTTCTGTGTGTACAAAGACAAAGGCTCCCAGCTCCAGTGCCCAACGTACATCGGAACCAGCTGAAAGTGGCATTTTATCTCTTCCATATGGGCATGTAGAATTTGTACATCATTTATCAAAAGTCAACAGAAAGACTCAGCACCTTCCTCAAATATATTAAAGAAAATCTACCAGCAAGGATCCCCCCTCAGGAAGCATACTTTATGAGCAACTTTTTCCAGAAAACATTCCTCCCACAGAATCAGGAAGAAGATGCCAAAAGAAATGTGTATGCAGCAGAGGAGTTAGAAGAGACACCAGTTATTGTCCCCAATGTCCCCCCCAACCTGGCCTATGCATCGGAGAATGATTCAGACGTTATCACACAGCCCTCAGATATTAGTTCCCCTTAATTTTAACATCCTGTCATTTCCCCATTTCCAATACCTGTGCAGGCCATTTCCTGCTACCATGTTTCTACCTTCCACGTAAGGCTGGGATCACACCGCTGCGGCAGCGAGAACCGGATGTGAT
This sequence comes from Lithobates pipiens, assembly GCF_037356315.1. Taxonomy (NCBI): domain Eukaryota; kingdom Metazoa; phylum Chordata; class Amphibia; order Anura; family Ranidae; genus Lithobates; species Lithobates pipiens. Next base: position 308,695,005 of record NW_027507758.1, on the reverse strand, counting down.
TTGCACCGCACTGCAGTGCAAATCACATCCGATCTCTCAGCCATACAGATAGTATGGCTGAATTCGCATCGCACCCGCCGCAAACTCGCACGGGACCCTTTTTTTGGTCCGCAGCAGAATCGGATCGCAATTCCTGTCCGAGTTTGCAGATCCCACTGCGAGATATGCGAACTGATCTGGGGGTGTCATTAACATTTCACTGACACTCCCAGCAGTCCGCATAGGGCAGTGTGAACTGCCGGCGGGAGGCATACGATGCGGGAAAACGCCGCTGATGATGTGAACCCAGCTTTAAAGTGGAAGTAAACCCATCCAGTAAACGGTTAAAAAAAAAAAACAGTTACATTTCCGGCACGTGGCGGGAATACAACTGTTGTTGTGAGCTCAACCAAACTGTCAAACTATCCAATGTCTGGTGTCATAACTGATCACATGTGCAGCATCATGGCAGTTGTAGATTAAACAGAGGCCAAGATGGCAGCTTCCTTGGCTGAAAACAATAGAAGGGTTTACTTCTACTTTAACTGACCCTGGCCTGTTTACCTCCAATGCTTCTGCCTACCGTATTGATGGTTTCTAAACCACGCTTCTGCCTTCCATGTGCACTGACATTGGCCTGTTTATCAACCATGTTTTTTTGGCTGCATGCTTAAATTGATGTTTTGCCCTGCTAGCAGCACGTTTGGAGTGGTGTATACCGCTCCTCCACCACTCCTGCCTATTGATATTAATGGGCACCACTGCCGAAGTGCGTGCATGCAATGCGATTTGCCAGCGGTGCTTCACGGGCGCATTTAACCTCTTCTTCGGCCGCTAGCTGGATTATATGCGCCCCACTAGCAGCTGAATAGCACAGCTAAAAGGATGGTAAAACAGGTAGTCAAAAATGTTGGACTAAAAAAAACAATGGGCTAACTTTACTGTTTTAGGTTTTTTTTTTTTTTTTTTAAATCATTTATTGTATTTTTTCCCCAAAAAAATTGCATTTGAAAGACCTCTGTGCAAATGCCGTGTGACATAAAATTGCAACAACTGCTATTTTATTCCCTAGGATCTCTGCTAAAAAAATATATATACTTTTTGGGGGGTCTAAGTGATTTTCTGGCAGAAAATACAGGATTTTTACTTGTAAGCAACAAGTGTCAGAAAAGATTTCGTCTTTAAAATGGTTAAACTGAGAACTCTACACACAGAGTTGAGTTTATTCATTCAAGTGTAAACATTGTATCTTTTTGATCTTTTCTTGGGAGACTGTCCAGAGAGGAAACAAGTGCTTCTATGAAGACTCAGGCAACTTACACTGACTTCTATTACAGAAGTCATTTCCAAGTCACGCTGTAGTTATAAATATTATAAATGTTATAAATATTTTATCAGCTCAATCGGCTGATGCCGATTAAAAAACTGCAAATATCGGCCGATATTTTTACTATCGATTTAAATCAAATCCACCCTGCCATAAGCACAGTAAAATCACAGCAAAATCACAGCAAAATCATGTGTGTTTTCTGCATCATTATTGCTCACTATTTCTTTATCGTTTTCGCTAGAGGTGCGCATCTTCATTGGTCTCACGATTAGATTATGATTATCTTGTCAACGATTTGATTAGATTCTGTGATGCATTACGATTGCTGATGATGGTTTTCATCACAAAAATTCTAACATTTACATCCTTTTCACACTGAAACATTTTTCAGGCGCTTTTGGGATAAAAATAGCGCCTGTAAAGAGACAGAAAAATGTCTCCTCTGCAGTCTCAGCGTAAAAGCCGGAGGGCTTTCACACTGAGGCAATGTGCTGGTAGGACGTTAAAAAAAAAAAAAAACTCCTGCAAGCAGCATTTTTTGAGAAATGAGTGGGCAGCGTCACCGAAGTGCCGCTTTACGGGTCTCATTTTAACCCTTTTTCGGCTGCTAGCGGGCAAAAACTGTCACAGAACCGCCACTAAAAATAGCCACGCTTTACAGCTGGCACCCCAGTCTGAAAGCAGCCTTAGAAGAACATTTTTTAATTTTATCTGCTTAAAAAAAAAATAAAAAAAAATAAAAGGACAATGCCCGCATATAGCAGCACAAGGACATGGAAGAGTCCAGGATATGAGGGAGGGGTGGCAACTGAAAGATGGAAGAATTCATGAATAAGAAAAGAAGGATAGAAGAGTCTGGGGATGTTGGAATCCATGAATAGTGAATGGAAGGCCAGAGGAGTCTGGAGATAGGAACTGAAGGATGGAAGAATCTAGAGATGGAGATGGATAGGAATAGACGCATGGAAGAATAAAAGTGTATAAAAAATGTTGGAAGAATCAAAAGTAGGATGTAATGATTGTCATCATGGAGTCCTTCAGGTGAGAAACATCAGAGGTAGAGGATCCCCTGTGGTGTGTACATGGCAGGGTTTGGAGGGTGATGGTCTCCTCCTGGAGTCCAGGGTTGGGGATGTCATTGTGCTTTCTGTATAAACAGAATTCCACCCAAAAGTGAAACTTCCACTTTGAGGCCTGACCCCCTAACATGTCACAACTGGCATGCCATTTTTTGGGGGGATTTTTGAAGGAGTGGGTACCTAGTTTTGACAGGAACCAAGCGGCCCTTCTGGGACACATCATAGCTGGTCCCAGAAGTTTGCCCAGCTATGCAGGACAATGCAGTGAGACATGCGCACCTGGCTGTGAAGCTGCAAGTAATACAGTAATATTGCCAGTGCCGTGGACAGGCGGGGGAGAGAAGGGAAGGTTTGGGTGGCCACATCACTGGATCGTGGGACAGGCGATTGTCTTTTTATTAAAAGTCAGAAGATACACTTTTTTGTAGCTACTGACTTTCAATAAACAAAAAGTTTGCAAGCGCCGCATGAATTAAAAATAACCTTGCTTCCTTAAAAAGTGCTCTAATCTGGAGCACTACAGGGTACAGGCATTCACACACACACTGCTGCTGGGAGCTCAGGAGGGGTTACAATCCACAGCTGACAAACAGCCCTGTGAAGTTCCCTGTTTTGTCTCTACGCTGACAGTTCCCTGGGCTCCCCCGCTTGCATCTTCCAGCACGGAGTGTGTATGAGGTGCAAGTAGAGTACAAACACATTTGTACTCTACTTACTGCTGTTAAAATACCTGCGCCTTAATACATTCCAATCCATCAAGTGTCCCGCTGTATGTGTGCTTTAAAAAAAAAAAAAAAATCTGGAGCTACGTACCGCATTTTTCAGTGTGTTCACATGGAGTATACATGCCGCTCATGTGGCTACCTGGCCCGCCTCTCATGTTTCTCCTGATATCAGTGGGAAATTCTCAACCCCACCCACTGACTGTAGCCATCAGATCAGAAAAGGGGCTGAGAATTCCCTGCAGATGTCAGGAGAGAAGTGAGAGAAGAGAAGAAAGAGGTGGGGGGCAGTCACATGAGTGACATGTACACTGTATGTCAGGGCTCGACAAACCCCGGTCGCCAGGTCGCATTTGCGCCTAGATTTCGTGTCCTGGCGACTGGGGCAACGCTGCTGGGGTATCCTGTCTCCATTTGGACCCCGAACTCCGCCGCGCAATTCCATCGTGCCGCGCCGGCCAGTAATTGAGGCCGCGGCTTTGCGGCCTACTAAAATCTTTCGGTAGTCTGGCGCCATCTTGTGGTGGATGTAGAAATTACACCCTATTCCAATAATGAAAATTCCTAATGGAGTGAAGCTCCCTGACTGTTTTTCACTGCCCGCCCATTTCCTTCCCCTAAATAAAATAATTTTTTTTACTTTTTACAAAAAAAAAAAATAATAATAAATATTATATATATATATATATATAATTTAATTATTATTATTTTTTTTTTTGTAAAAAGTAAAAAAAATTATTTTAATTAAGGGAAAAAAAAAAATATTATTTGTAATCCTCCCTGCTTGACCCCTTTCACAAGGGCTGTCTGATCAGGTTCACCTGTCAGTTTTTCAGGCGGACCTGATCTAACCCTTAGCGGGGATATGACGTTAAGAAGCGGGAACATGGCGGAAATAAAAGTCACATTCTTTTGTTAACCACTTCGTGCCCGCGCTATAGACAAAAGATGTCTACAGCACGGACACCAATTGCCAGGAGGGCGTCCCTGGACATCCTCCTGTTTAACTTCCCCTCTGAACGCCGCCATGGGCGCACATCGGGGAAGTTCTGTGTTGGCCGTGTCCCTTGGATACAGCAAATCACAGATCATGCTAAATGGCCAATCACAGCGGCCATTTAGCACTCAAGCGGTGTGTCCAATGAGAGGTGATCTCATATGTGGGGGGCTGGAGGCCATCTTCCCCTCACTTGTCTCCATGTCAGGCCAGGGACAGGTCCAGATCGCCGTCACGGACCTGGCTCCTAACTTTTTTAGCTGGCTCCCAGATTCCAAACAAATTTGTCAACCCCTGCTGTATGTACACTCACTGAAAAATGCAGTACGTAGCTCCAGATTTTTTTTAAAAGCACACATACAGCGGGGCACAGGATTTATTAAAACACTTATTTTAACAACTATACACCCAGGGAGCTCTCCCGGGACGGACAGGGCAAGTCGGGATGACGTCACCCGGCAGTCATATGCATCGATGGCACATCAGGGACAACAGAATCGCAATGAATCAATGCAGCAATTCATTTCGGCACCCCTAATTCTTTCTGGCTCAAAGTTCAGTGCATATCTACCTTTCACACCCCTACTGTGGTCACAAGGTTTACATTTCTTTTGACAACAATAAAAAGATAAAAATTTATAAATAAAAACGCAACAGAGTAAAAGAAATTAAAAGTTCCCCTGTGCAAAAACTATTGCGGGCATCAGTCCTGCACACACCCAAACAAACAATGATCGCCCTACACATATGTGAGATATCGCCATGAACGTCAGTTCATGGGCAGTAATTCTAGCACTAGACCAAATATATAGTGGTAACCTGTATAGGCTTTTAAAATGTCACCTATAAATAGTAAAAATGTACCATAGTCACCTTTGCACAAGCATGCGCAATTTTAACCACTTCTAGAGAATACAATAGCGGTTGTTGCAACTTTTTATCTCGCATGGTATTTGCGCAATTTTTCTAACGCTTTTTTGGGGGGGAAAGAAACAGTTTTGTGCTTTGAAAAAACAAAAAAAAAACCCAGTAAAGTTAGCCCAATGTTTTTGCATATGGTGAAAGATGAAGTTACACTGAGTAAATAGATACCCAACATGTCACGCTTCAAAATTGCACATGCTTGTACAATGGCACCAAAGTTCGATACTTAAAAATCTCCATAGGCTACACTTGAAATTGTTTTTACTGGTTACATGTTTTGAGTTACAGAGGAGGTCAAGTGACAAAATTATTGCTCTCACTCCAACGTTCGTGTCGATACCTCACGTTTGGTTTGAACGCTGTTTTCATATGTGGGCAGGACTTACGTATGCCTTCATTTCTGCGTGCAAGCACACTGTAATAGGAATATGACATGACAGGTCCTCTTTATAGTGAGATATGAGGTTAAGACCCCACATCTCACCACTAGCCTAAAAGCAAAAAATAAACCAATCACGGCTTCTCAGCCGGGGAGGTTGGGGTTTTTTTTTTTATTGCAGAGGCCGGGCGTGACATAACGTTGCGCCTGGCTTCCGATGATCATAGAGACTCCGGCGACCATCTGGTCCGCCGGAAATCTCTATGATCAACATCCGGGGCCGGTGGATCCTGTGTCTGACTCACCAATTGTAGCGGTGAGTCGGTAGAAGCACCGGAGGGGGGACGTCCCCTCTCTCCTCCCGTAAGAACGATCAAGCGGCAGAACAGTCGCTATGATTCTTCTTTTGGTGTAGGGAATCGCCAGCTGAAAACTGCAATATCTGAATAATGTCTTTAGCTACAGGCATCATTCAGATATTCCCGCTCAAAGTCTATCACATCATATGATGGTGGGCAGGCGTGAGGTGGTTAAAACATGACATGCTTGGTATCTATTTACTCATTGTTACATCATAATTTACAACAATTTTGTTATGTATTTTTTTTTTCATAAAAAAATAAAAAAAATGGGTTTAAAAAAACCATGGTGTGAAATAAAAAAATAAATAAAAAAATTGAAAACCACAAATTTATTCTCTAGGGCCCCAGCTTTAAAAATATATATAAAATGGGAGTTTTAACCACTTCGCACCCAGGCCAATTCTGACATTTCTCTCCTACAAGTAAAATTCATAATTTTTTTTACTAGAAAATTACATACAACCCCCAAACATTATATATGTTTTTTTAGCAAAGACACTAGAGAATACAATGGCGGTCGTTGCAACTTTTTATCTCGCACGGTATTTGCGCAGCAATTTTTCGAACACTTTTTTTCAGAAAAAAAAAGTTTTATGCTTAAAAAAAAAAAACAGTAAAATTAGCCAAATTTATTTGCATAATGTGAAAGAAAAAGATACTCCGAGTAAATAGATACCCAACATGTCACGCTTTAAAATTGCATGCGCTCGTGGAATGGCGTCAAACATTGGTATTTAAAAATCCCCATAGGCGACACTTTAATTTTTTTTTACAGGTTACATGTTTTGGGTTACAGTGGAGTTCTAGAGCTAGAATTATTGCTCTCGCTCTAACGTTCGCGGCGATACCTCACGTGTGGTTTGAACACCGTTTTCATATGTGGGCGGGACTTACGTATGCGTTCGCTTCTGCGTACGAGCTCATGGGGACAGGGGCGTTTTAAATTTTTCTCATCTCTAGGCTGGGAAGCCTAAAATCGAAAAACAAAAACGATCCTGGCTTCCTAGCCAAAACAGCGCTGTTAATTTGAATCCAGAGGCTGGGCGTGACGTCATAACATCGCGCCCGGCCTCCAAACGATCATAGAGACTCCGGGGACAATCTGGTCCGCCAGAAATCTCTATGGTATCATCCGGGGGCCCGCGGATCCCGTGACCGACTCACCGATGGAAGCGGTGAGTCGGTACAAGCACCGGAGGGCGTCCCCTCCCGCCACCCGTAAGAACAATCAAGTGGCGGAACAGCCGCTATGAACGTTCTTATGGTGCAGGGAATCGCCGGCTGAAAACTACGATATCTGAATGATGTCTGTGGCCTCAGACACCATTCAGATATACCGCCACAAAGCCCACGACGTCATATGACGTAGTGTGGGCGCCAAGTGGTTAAGTAATTTTCTAGCAAAAAATACTGACTGTTACACGTACACAAAGTGCCAGAAAAGGCCTGAAGAAGCAATAGATCCATACATTTTTGTGTGAATTGGAGACCCATAAGTTGACTGTAAAGACATAGCAGAGGCACTTTGATTGACATCATTCAGCATAATCAATAGGCACTGGATAGACTACACCAAGCATTAACATTTTTTAATTGTCACCTATGGGGATTTTTAAGTACCGAAGTTTGGAACCATTCCACGAGCGTGTGCAATTTTGAAGCGTGACATGTTAGGTATCTATTTACTCAGTTTTACTTCATATTTCACATTATGCAAAAAACGGCCTACGTTTCCTTTCTTAGATTTACCAAAATCAAACCACAAATAAGACTGAATTTTTCTTAGTTTCTGTCAGTATATTTTGTAAATAAGTAATTTTTCTCCTTCACCGATGGGGGCTAATATGCCGCACTTATGGGTGGCAGTGAAAACCAACACTGACTGGCATCATTAATGGCCACTGATTGCTGGCACTTGTGGGCACTCATTGCTGATGATCAGTGCCCCGATTACATACCTAGAAGTCCCCCTGTGAGATGCTGCTGTTCGGCTCTCCTCTCCACACACTGTCAGTGTGAAGCGAGGTGTGCCGATTGCCGGCATCTCCATGGTTACATGTGACCAGCTGTGATAGGACACAGCCGATCACATGGTTAAAGAGCCGCAGCTCTTTACAGAGATCGGGGTTGTGCCCTCTCCTAGCAACACGATGCGGCCAAAATGAGAAGCACAATTTTTTTTCTTAGAATAAACAGATCACAATTCTTGCAACGAAAAATCTTTCACATTAAAAAAATAAAAATAAAAATAAAAAAAAGGGCTAACTTCACTGGTTATTTTTTTTTTAAACTCATTAAAGTAATTTTTTCCAAAAAGACCACTGAGCAAATACAATGAGACATAAAATATTGCAACCACCATTTTATTCTCTAGGGTGTCTACTAAAAAAATATAATGTTTGAGGGGTCTAAGTCATTTTATAGCAACAAAGAAAAAAAAAAGAAAAATGATTTTAACTTGAAACCAACAAATGTCAGAAAAAGGTTTAGTGTTTAAACTTTTTTCACTTATAGTTTATTCCATTGACAAATTGTTACAATGTTTATACTTAAGTCAACTGATAAAGAATGTTTTGATTCTTGGCAGACTGCTTCTCTTCCTTTCTTTTGACAGCTGTGGCTTCAGAAGAGCAGAGAGAATTCTTTCCCGATTCTATGCAAACACTTTAGTCAAGATAAGGATTCGTGGCGATTAATCGTGCAGCTCTATGGCGCTGCCACGTTCACTGCGCGCCGTGAGAGCGATCGTCCTGTAAAGCCATCACATGACGTCCACCCAGAACGAGAGCCGCACCGCCCAGCCAACATTTGATGGTGGGCGGCAAGTGGTTAATTACACAAGATCGCTGTCTGATTAAGGTAGTAATTAAACTCACTTGGTGCCTTATCTGCATGAAAATAGCCTCAGAACCAGTGTAATACATATGTGTCAAGGGATGAGGTGGCAAGCCTACCCGAAACATATTGCAAAATGCCATGCAATTGCCAGAATCGCATTGCATGGGTGTAAACATCCACACGATGCAATTTAGGTGACGAAAGAAGCGCCCTGCACCATTTTGATGAGAACGGCTCACATCGCACATCACATGTGATGTGCACAGGAATGCGATTCGCATGCAGTGTACCGCACACACTAGTGTGAACCCAGGCTCAAGCATTACATATATTGAACATTACGTGCGGACCTTTGGGGATGACAGGGGCCACATGAAGCTCCCTTTAGCTCATACATTTGATATCCTCAGAGCTAGAATACCCCCAACACATGTATATGAGGGCAATCCTGCCTAAACGTGACACACAAGCAATGAATGAAGCCTAAACTGCCTGCGACCCCTTCATCCTCCATTCATAGGCTGTCCAGTGACCGGGAGGCCTGGTACACAGCCCACGCTGCGGCCTCCCGCCCTTTCCCGCTATTTCTCCTCAGCTGCCCCCTTGCACAGCTTGCCGCCTGCACAGATCAGGTCGTTATATCAATGTGGCTGTGTGGTAATACGAGACACCACATATTCTTCCCCTCCCCCGTTCTCAGGGCCGCTTCGGTAACAGCACAAGCGTCCGCGCCTGCGTACTAGGCCTGAGAAGGACGGCTAACTGCTGGGCGCAACGCTACAAAAGGGGGCCTTCCCCTATTCACTTACATGCAAAGGACACGATCCTGCTCGATATTAACCGTTCTCCGATAATATACTTCCGCTATAGGCCGCCCGGGAATCTCTACACGTCCCACAACGACGCTCCTCCCGTGGTAACCGAATCTTCCAGCCAGACAATATGGCGCTGTTACTTCGGCCAGCGGAAGTGATCACCAGCAAGTGTAGAGGTAAGAGTGAGCGACGCTGTGAAGGCTGGGGCACTCTGCTGCCATCTAGTGGTCGCTAGGCTCAATTCACAAAACTCTACCCTAGGATAAGTATGTTTAATAAAGTGGTAGTAAACATGCTTACACCACTTTTACCTACAAGTAAGACTTACCTGTAGGTACTGGAAATATTTCCTAAACCTGCACAGTTTAGGAGATATTTACCATATACGCTTGTGTACTGAAGAAAGGGCACAATCGTACCATTTCTAAAGGGCCTATGCCATGACCGGCGGCTCTCCTCCGAACAGTCACAGCGCCGGAGTCTAGAGCCCCGGAAGGAGTAGTGAAGATGGATGCTTCCACCAGTGGGGGGCTTTGTTTGCAGGTAAGTGCAACATAATGGGCTAGTATGCAATGCATACAAGCTCATTGTGTTATTACTTTGCAGGGGGGGGGGGGGAGAATAAATAAATCCTATCAGGGTTTACTTCCTCTTTAAACCCCTAAACATAATATATTACAGCTTACCAATTAGACTTTTTTTTTTATACTCCGCCCCCCCCTCCTTAGTTCCACCTGGTGATCCTGCATGTAACACACTTCTTGTCTTAGGCCTCATGCACACAGCACATAAGGCCCATCTCTCACAGACACCTTCCATTCTGATAGCAGCGTTCTAGCAGGAAAAAAAATAATTTGACACTTGAAAACACATCTAGGCACATCAAAGCACTTGGGCATTAAACTCTGTTCACATAAAGTTGTGCTCATAAGTTTACATACTCTGCCATAATTTATGATTTCTTGGCCATTTTTCAGAGAATATGAATGATAACACAAAAACATTTCTTTCACTCATGGTTAGTGTTTGGCTGAAGCCATTTATTATCAGTCAACCGTGTTTACTCTTTTTAAATCATAATGACAAAAGAAACTACCCAAATTACCCTGATCAAAAGTTTACATACCCTGGTGATTTTGACCTGATCGCATGCACAAAGGGGTTTGAATGGCTATTAAGGCCTGATTCACACCTATGCATTTTTAGTGCTTTTTGCATTTTGCAGCTTTGCTCTACAGAATGCTTTCCATTGGAAACCATGTTAAATGGACTGTAGAGCAAATATGCAAAAAGCACAAAATATGCATAGGTGTGAATCAGGCCTAAAGGTAACCATCCTCACCTGTGACTGGTATGCTTATAATTAGTGTGTGTGTAAAAGGTCAGTGAGTTTCTGGACTACTGACAGACCCTTGCATCCAGTGCTGCACCAACATTTCTGAATCCTTGGGAAAGCAAAATAATTGTCAAAGGATCTGTGGGAAAAGGTAAGTTGAACTGTATAAAACGGGAAAGAGATATAAAAAGATATCCAAGGAATTGAGAATGCTAATCAGCAGTGTTCAAACGTTAATCAAGCAGTTGGAAATGAGTGGTTCTGTTAAAACCAAACCACGGTCAGGTAGACCAACTAAAATTTCAGCCACAACTGCCAGGAAAATTGTTCGGGATGCAAAGAAAAACCCACAAATAACTTCAGGTGAAATACAGGACTCTGAAAACATGTGGTGTGGCTGTTTCAAGATGCACAAATAAAGAGGCACTTGAAGAAAGATGGGCTGCATGGTAGAGTCACCAGAAGAAAGCCATTACTATGCAATGCCACAAAGTATTGCGCTTACAATACGCCAAACAGCACAGAGACAAGCCTCAAACCTTCTGGCGCAAAGTCATTTGGAGAAATGACACCAAAATTTAGCTTTTTGGCCACAACCATAAACGCTACATTTGGAGAGGAGTCAACGAGGCCTATGATGAAAGGTACCCCATTCCTACTGTAAAAAACAGTGGTGGATCGCTGTTGTTTTGGGGATGTGTGAGCTACAAAGGCACAGGAAATTTGGTCAAAATGTATGACAAGATGAATGCAGTATGTTATCAAAAAATACTGGAGGAACATTTGCATTCATCAGCCAGGAAGCTGCGCATGGGACGTACTTGGACATTCCAACATGACAATGATCCAAAACACAAGGCTAACTCGACCTGTCATTGGCTACAGCAAAATAAAGTGAAGGTTCTGGAGTGGCCATTCCAGTCTCCTGACCTCAATATCATTGAGCCACTCTGGGGAGATCTCAAAACATGCAGTTCATGCAAGACAGCCCAAGAATTTACAGGAACTGGAAGCTTTTTTCCCAAGAAGAATGGGCAGCTTTGCCATCTAAAATAAAGAGCCTCATCCACAAATACCACAAAAGACTTCAAGCTGGCATTGATGTTAAAGGGGGCAATATATGGTATTAAGAACTGGGGTATGTAAACTTTTTTGATCAGGGTCATTTGGCTAGTTTCTGTTGTCATTATGATTTGAAAAGAGTAAACACAGTTAATTGATAATAAATGGCTTCAGCCAAACACTAACCATGAGTGAAAAAAAAGTTTTTGTGTTATCATTCATAATCTCTGAAAAATGGCCAAGAAATCATAAATTCAGCCAGGGAATGTAAACCTGACATAGTTACATGCAACCTATGAGCACAATTGTATATGTGGTGCGGGAAAGGCTGCAAATCCTGAGCATTTCCTGCACTGCACTGAAATTGCACTCAGTTCATGTAACCTGCCACTGGCGTCAATGTTAGAGGCTCCAAAATGGCGGGGGATCGGCGTATAACACGCACCCGCATTTTCCCCCTGATTTTAAGGGGAAAAAAGTGCGTGTTATACGCAGATAAATACGGTATCACTCAAGCACTTGACCCACCTAGCATTAACACGCATTTATAGGCGTCGAGAATTATTATTTTTTTCTGCCAAAACACGGGGTGTTTAGAGACATAAATATAATTTCCCAGATGTCCGTAAGAGCAGTTAAAACGTCCAGTGTGCATGAGCCCTAAGGGGTCTGCATTCTGAATAGCATAGTAAAGCAGACACCTTTTGGACAGCAGCATTGTCAGTCTGGAGAGAGGGTAGTGTTGGACTAGCAGATTTAGATGGTATTGACCAATACAGTGGTCTCCAAATTTGCATCCCTTTGCTTGCTTTTATCTGGCCCATGAGGCACACTTACTCCCACTGATACAAGCCACTAGTCTTGCTACAGACACCAACGATGGGGCACTATTCCTTCCACATACACCAAGAGTGGGGCACTGTTTCTCCAACTGATGCCAATGATGGGACACTATTCATCCTACTAATACCAATGATGGAGAACTATTACTTCCACTGACACCAACAACGGGGCACTAATCCTTCCATCTAATACCAATGATAGGGCAATATTCCTACCACTGTTAATGATGGGGTACTATTCCTACTGCTATTACCAATGATCAGGTACTATTCCTTCTACTAATATAAATGATGGGGCTTTATTCCCCCCAATAATACCAACGATGGAGCACTATTCCCTACCTTTTTAATAGCAGTGATGGAGCAATATCTCCCCCCCCCCCCCATGCATACCAATGATAGGACACAATTCCCCCTATTAATAACAAAGATGGAGCACTATTCGATCGATTCCCACTATTAATACCAATGATGGGGCACTATTCCCCCTAATTAATACCAAACACGGCAGCTATGTAATTTTTAATTCCCACTGATAAACAAGCCTAAAACACTTTCTACTCCCACTTGCCACAGTGGGAGTAGACCCCTTCAGTGGTATGCACACTGTAACAGCATTGTTGACAGGTAAGAAAGAATCACCTAGTATTTTTGACTGTTGCTGTGTAAAACAGAGCTATATTTGAAATGTTTTCACTTCACAGTGTAAACTTTTCAAACTTGGCGGTAAAATTGAACCACTAATTTCTCCATCTTAGGTGGATAACCTGATGTTGCATCACACCACTGGTCACACACTTTAAAGCAACTTCTACCTAGAACCCTTATAAGGTACAAAGGCACTTCCACCCGCTCTTTTGCTACAAGTATGGGTTTTTGCTCACTCCTTCCAGACACACTTGCCCGTTTTCCCCACACTCTACTGTATGAGTACCCCAAAGCGTAAGAAAAATACCTTTTACTTGTAGCTATGAAGGAGACCAGGCAAAAAGGAGCCAATTCTAAACAATAGGTGTACATTCACCCTGCCAAAGGCCCTCAACACTCAAATTCAGAGTGACGATGCATCCCTTGCACCGAATCAGGTCTCAGAACTGAATTCTTGCTCATATAGCAAGCAGCTTACTTGATAAAAGCAGAATTTTCTGCATCCACGTCACATTTTCTCGAATTGCCGCCTTAATTCAGCCATCTCTGTCCAAGGGTCTGAAATGCCCTGCATCTCTTTCTATTCCCTTTTCTCAATGGAATTGGACCCTATATGCTGGTCCTAGAGGATGCTGAATCAAAGGGGAAAGAAGAGGGCGTTGAGGCAGTGTTGGATGAAGCTGCAGAGGATCTAGCTACAAAACATTCCTTGTTCATGAACAGATATACTGAGAAGTTTGACACCCTTAAGAATTCCCTCAGGGAACTGTGTGGAAAATGAGGGTGCTTGTGCCCAATTCATGTACTTGTCAATACATGAATTTGTCATTGTCTACAATAAGGAAGGAGTGTTCGCGTTGGATACTGCCCCTGGCCACTGTGCTCATCACACTGACAGGCACATGGCCAAAGCCTGATGAGAAACTGAGAGACTAGTTCCCCATCAAGTCTGCTTTACTTTTGATTGACCACACACGAAAGTGGCAGATCCTTAGCAGGTATTCTGTCTAATAGTAGCTTTGGAATCCACCCACTGCTGTGCACCATCAATCGCAAGCAAGATCGGCCTAAGAGTTCCCCATCAGGCTCTGCCCCCCCCCCCCCCCCCCCCACAGATGGACCGTATTTGAGTTGTTGGGTGGGTGAAGCCTGATGTGGAAATCTGAGACTAGTTCCCTTTCAGGTCCACCTTACCTTTGACTGATAGTAATGTACACACAAGCCACCCCACTCCTTTTCTCCTGTATGTCTATTTTGGGTTGTCCTAATTGTTTCTTATCTGTGAACTGGCATTAATTATTTTAGAATTTGCACAGCCATAGTGACAGATTCTTAAAAGTGTAGTAAAATTACTTGAATCTGGTGCACGTGTTTGTTCTTGTACCAAAACTAGAATAATGCTTTCATGAATTTGGCACTTGTGTGACGGACTGGGGTTTATATGGTCACAAAACAGACATCCCAAAGCAAAGTACATATTCGTTTTATTTTATTTTATTTCTAAGCAAAGAAATACCTTCCTGCTAGTCTATCAATAACCAGTAGATTGCAGAGAAGGTACACAGAGTCTATATAAGGCCACACCATGTGACTGGAAATTAAACTACTTCCAGCCATAACGTCAGTGGTCATATCTCATGCTGTTTGTGTGATTTCTTTTGCAGGTATGTACTCTAAATCGTTCTCAATCTGTATTAACCTGTGATAGAAAGATTCCTAAATATCTTGAGCAGATGCAGGAAAAGTCTCAGCAGATTTTATGCTATAGTTTTATAAATTAGTAAAAATGCGGCGCTACCAAAAAATTTGCTAAATAAAATCAGTGTATAATAATCTCAAATAAATGTGAATCAAATAATATACACTAAATATAAATACAATAAGTAATGAATAAATATCAAAAAATGTAAACAAATATACGTGTATACAATAAACGTGCAAAGATAGTGAATAGAAGTCCGTGATAAAATATTCAGACACCTAAACAGTCCACATAGACAATCCAGATGCAAACAAACATAATAGAATATCCAAAAAAATATTAGTGAAATAACGTGAAAAATAAATAGATATTTAGTCCATAATTAAAGTGCATTAGTGACTGATGCCATTGCAAAATTAATGGATAAAGTTCATGCAAAAAATGTGATCAGACGATTCCCACAAGTGCCAAATCACTGCAAGCTTCAGTGCTTAATGGGTGCACCACCTATTTCCCCCAGCCTCTCACCTCCAATAACTGGTATACAGGCACTGTATAAAGGGTAACTGCTGGCTTCTACTTTGTTCACACTGCTTCACCGCTGATACTGTGAGGATATCTATTACTTGCCCTCCCAATAGCTCCAGGGTATCCAGGCCATACAGGATAAAAAAACACAGAGGGCTCTCATGTGCAGTAACTTCGCTATTTAATTGAAAGAAACAGTAAAATCCACACTTACATTTAAAATATCAGCAAAATGTGCAGCAGACGCGGACTTCCGGTTTCGGCCGAAAACCGGAAGTGATGGGTCCGACACCGAATTCCTTCCCTGACGCGTTGCGTTACAGAACGTAACTTTTTCAGTATCAGCGGTGAAGCAGTGTGAACAAAGTAGAAGCCAGCAGTTACCCTTTATACAGTGCCTGTATACCAGTTATTGGAGGTGAGAGGCTGGGGGAAATAGGTGGTGCACCCATTAAGCACTGAAGCTTGCAGTGATTTGGCACTTGTGGGAATCGTCTGATCACATTTTTTGCATGAACTTTATCCATTAATTTTGCAATGGCATCAGTCACTAATGCACTTTAATTATGGACTAAATATCTATTTATTTTTCACGTTATTTCACTAATATTTTTTTGGATATTCTATTATGTTTGTTTGCATCTGGATTGTCTATGTGGACTGTTTAGGTGTCTGAATATTTTATCACGGACTTCTATTCACTATCTTTGCACGTTTATTGTATACACGTATATTTGTTTACATTTTTTGATATTTATTCATTACTTATTGTATTTATATTTAGTGTATATTATTTGATTCACATTTATTTGAGATTATTATACACTGATTTTATTTAGCAAATTTTTTGGTAGCGCCGCATTTTTACTAATTTATATATCTAATTCTGGTGCAGAGAACACTTTTTTATGCTGGCTGCTTCCTAGATACATTATTTCTTTCCTGTAGGTTATCTCAGGTGGAGCGCACTAGCATTTTCTTATTATATTTATGCTATAGTTTTGCTGTAATTAGAAGTTTAGAACAGCATGTGTGAGAAACAAGTGAAAAGGGCATAAAAACATGAAAATACTGCATTAGTCAGAACAAATGTCTATTATAAGCACTAAACCATTCTAAATAGGTATATTTAAACCTGATTTATGAAAAATTACATCGATTTAGAAAGCACATGTTGAAAACTGTTATTAGAATGGGTGAAAAAAAAAAAAAAAACTATTGTATGTAAAGCTTATGAATTGCTTTATAAAGACAGGCAATGTGCACCATCTAGTGCTTAAAAAAAAAAAAGAGTACTACCGAAATAATGTCTATTAAAGCAATGCATTGCCAGTATGATTATTGCACAGTTAGTGTACCAGAGAGATAAAGATAATTAGAACACTGAATATCAGAAATTATGTTATTACAATATAGTAATGTACATTGTTGTAACTACATTTTAAAATACTTTAGTTAAAATCTGTATTATATATTGTTAATGGTTA
Organism: Lithobates pipiens; assembly: GCF_037356315.1. Taxonomy (NCBI): domain Eukaryota; kingdom Metazoa; phylum Chordata; class Amphibia; order Anura; family Ranidae; genus Lithobates; species Lithobates pipiens. Next base: position 308,677,975 of record NW_027507758.1, on the reverse strand, counting down.
TAAACATGTGACTATAAAAATGTAAAAGATGTATTGTTATGTAAAAATGAAACTACTTCCAGCCATAAAGTCAGTGGTCATATCTCATGCTGTTTTTGTGATTCTTTGCAGTCCACGCCAAGCTGATCACCTTATCTCACTGCGTCTACAATCATCGGCTCTCTTAATTCACATTTTGAGGCCGGTAACACTTGCATATCAAAAGGTGCCATATGGACAGAAGAGTGACGATACTATTTTATGGAATTCCGCTGATAATGTACAGTCTATATTGACTGGGACATTTTTTTGCTGCCAAAAATCTTTGATAAACTCTACCCAGTGAAAAAAAAAGTTTGCACAAAAAATGTGGTTGAAACTGCTCACAGAAATGTATTTTTTTTTTTTTTTTTAAATCCCTTTACCCTGGCAGTCCTGGCCATGCAACTAACTCTTGCTGTTGTTTCTGTATATCAAACTGAGAATAACTGAGCTAGGACAATGTATAACGAACATATGATTGTCTTTAAACATCATTCTTTTGCAGAGCAATAACTGCCTTCTGCTCTTCTTTTCTGTGTACAGTATAAGCCCTGAAACACCTCATGGGACAAATATCCAGAATGGAAAGGCACCTCTCATGTATGCCTTTTCAAGGAAGTCGTCTGTTTGGAAAGGAGCTTAACAAATGTTTTGCTTTCTCAAAAGTGACAAAACTCCCCTCCTCCGCATCTCCTAGCTCCTGTAAACACCTCCATGTTCTAACCAGACTTCTACTTCAAAACCTAAGTTTAGTCCTTTCTTTTTGCACACAGTCTAACCCACAAAAACCACCAAGCTCCCATCAAAAGCTCTTTTCACAATGAAGGGGCACCCTCACGCTTAAAATGGTTGTAAAGGCGCAAGGATTTTTACCGTCATGCAATCTATGGATGAAGGTAAAAAACTTCTGTGTGCAGCAGCCCCCCTAAAGCCGCGTACACACGGGCGGACTGTCTGGCCAACTTAGTCCGTCAGACAATCCGACGGACAGTCCGTCCTACTTTCGAATGAACGGACTTGACCACACACGGATGCACAAACAGTCCGTCGAAAGTTTGCGCGATGACGTGTACAGCACGTACGACGGGACTAGAAATAGGAAGTCCAATACACAGCAATGCAACCTTTCGCCGTGTAAATCCTTTCTGAGCATGCGCCATACTTAGTCCGTCGAACTAGCCTACTCACGAGCGGATTGTCCGCTGAAACCAAAGTCTGACGGACAATATTACGGAAATTCCGAAATACTTAGTCCGCCAGACTGCACGCTGAAAAAGTCAGCTGAAGGCCACACACGAGCGGACTGTCTGCTGAAATGTGTTTCGACGGACTAAGTTGGCCAGACAGTCCGCCCGTGTGTACGCGACTTAATACTTCCCTGAGCCCTAACTCGATCCAGCGATGTCCACAGGAGCCTTGCCTCTCTGGGGACTCGCACTCCTGATTGACTTTTGACAGCAGCCGAAGCCACTGTCTCCCGCTGCTGTCAATCAGTCAGTGAGCCAATCAGGAGACAGAAGGGGTGGGGCCAATGCGTGGCTCCATGTGTGAATGGACACACACAGCTGTAGCTCAGGAGTGTCTTCTGGGGTGACCCCACAGCAAGTTGCTTGCTGTGGGGACACCAAGCAGGAGGGAGGAGTGGCAGTGTGGGACATGAGAAGAGGAGGACCCGGGCTGCTCTCTGCAAAACCACTGCACAGAGCAGGTACAGTAGCTCACATTTTTGTAAATATTTTATTATATCTTTTCCTGTGACCACACTGAACAAATGAAACTTTGCTACAATTTAAAGTAGCGAGGTTACAGCTTGTACAACACTGTAAATTTGCTCTCCCCTCAAAATCACTCAATATACAGCCATTCATGTCTAAACTGCTGGCAACACAAGTGGGTACAGCACTAAGTGAAAATGTCCAAATTGGGTCCAAAGTGTCAATATTTTGTGTGGCCACCATTATTTTCCAGCACTGCCTTAACCCTCTTGGGCATGGAGTTCACCAGAGATTCACCGGTTGCCACTGGAGTCCTCTTCCACTGCTCCATGGTGACGTCATGGAGCTGGTCGAAGTTAGAGACCTTGCACTCCTCCCACCTCCCATTTTTTTTTTCTTCAATATTTTTTAATGAGTATTTAATTTAAAACAGAAAATGTAATACAGGTCGTATAACACATTCCATATACAACAAATGCATTTGAATATAACTTTGGTCTTGATTTGTAGTAACATAGTAAAATCTAATCAGAAAAATAAACTGAAGAGCGCATACCCGTATGATTTACGATATCATCATTGTTTGTTAGTATATTTAGGCCATATGGACCATCCTTTGTCAAAGATGTGGCATTGCATAGAATTAATAGCTATAAGACGTTGGAATGTGTAGTTTCTATGGACTGCTCTAGTGATGTCTGTAGGGTTTATGGAGGTTTTGGTTTTCCAATTACAAAGAATTAGTGCTCGCGATTCTAAAAGGATGTGGGTCACTACTGGTCTGAAGGTAGGTGGGAGATTCTCTATACCTAAATGTAAAATTGCCAGAGCTGGTGTCAGATGGGTTAATACACCTGTCAGAGAGGAGATTAGTTGGAATATTTGTTTCCAAAGGCTTCTAACATTAGGACAGTGCCAGAGCATGTGTAATAAGTTTCCTGTTTGTCCGCAGTCCCTCCAGCATTGTGCAGATGAACCTGGGAAGTAGTTGGCCATTCTATATGGGGTGTAGTGCCACCTATTTGCTATTTTTATTGTAGTGTTGCCATTGGTCGTCTGATGATGTGGTGCCTAAGTCATCCTCCCATTTACTGTTTTTTTTTTTTTTTTTTAATGTAAGCTTGTTACCTATAGGATTATAGAAAAATTATATACCTTCCCTTTCTAGTTTAGTATCCAAGATAGATTGCCAAGCTTTGGGAGGTAAGCTTATCCGTGGGCTTGGCTGTCGTCGTAGAAAATGAGTTATCCGTAAGCATGTGAACAGCATGTTGTTCAACAATTGACAGCACTAGGATTTTTGCCTCTAATACTTGTATTGGCAGCCTATAGTTAATGTCTTGTACCTCCGGTTTGTGTTTAATTGAGAAGGAATCTCCAGGATTTTAATGAGGTCTGCATGGGCGGAGAAATAGTAGACATGTCCCATGGTGATCATGTGTCGCCTAAAAGTAGAGCTGTTAGGTCTTTTGTGGGTACCGATGACATTTCTATGTCCACCCATAGTGGGGTATCATGCTTGCGTAACCAGTATTTGGTGTCATCAAGTCTAACTGTCCATAGTCATATATATTTACTAGTCCTGCTCTTCCCACTTTCCTATGGAAGGCAAGGTTGTTTTGTGAGCATCTGGCTTTTTTGCCCAACCAATCGTATTTCCCGCTTATATTGGACAGTTGTTTAAGGTATAGTTGTGGTATATGCATTGGTAGGGTGCGGAAAACTTATAAGATTTGTGGTAGTATCATAATTTTGTAAGCTGTTATTCTACCTAGCCATGATATTTCTCTTTTTGACATCAGTACATGTTGGCATTCATGAACTGTAGCTCCCCAGTGCCTGCAGCACTCAATGCCCCAGACCATGACACTCCCACCACCATGCTCGACTGTAAGCAAGATACACTTGTCTTTGTACTCCTCACCTGGTTGCCCCCACATGCGCTTGACACCATCTGAATCAAATACGTTTATCTTGGTCTCATCAGACCACAGGACATGGTTCCTGTAATCCATGTCCTTAGTCTGCTTGTCTTCAGCAAACTGTTAGTGGCCATTCTTGTGCATCATCTTTAGAGGAGGCTTCCTTCTGGGACGACAGCCATGCAGACCAATTTGATGCAGTGTGTGGCGTATGGTCTGAGTGCTGACAGGCTGACCCCCACCCCCTCAACCTCTGCAGCAATTCTGGCAGCACTCGTGTCTATTTCCCAAAAACAACCTCTGGATATGATGCTGAGCACGTGAACTCAACTTCTTTGGTCGATCATGGCAAGGCCTGTTCTGAGTGGAACCTGTCCTGGTTAACCACCGTATGGTCTTGGGCACTGTGCTGCAGCTCAGTTTCAAGGTCTTGGCAATCTTTTTATGTAGAGCAACAATTCTTTTATTCAGATCCTCATTTTTTTAAAATTTTTTTTTTTTTACCATGAGGTGCCATGTTGTACTTCCAGTGACTGGTATGAGAAAGTGAGAGGGATAACACCAAATTTAACACACCTGCTCCCCATTCACACATGAGACCTTGTAACGCTATACATCACATGACACCGGGGAGGGAAAATGGCTAATTGGGCCCAATTTGGACATTTTCACTTAGGGGTGTACTCACTTTTGTTGCCAGCAGTTTAGACATTAATGGCTGTGTTGAGTTATTTTGAGGGGACAGAACATTTACACTGTTCTACAAGCTGTACCATCACTACTTTACATTGTAGCAAAGTGCCATTTCTTCAGCGTTGTCACATGAAAAGATATAATAAAATATTTATAAAAATGTGAGGATTGTACTCACTTTTGTGAGAGACTGTAAGTATAACATGTTTGGTTCTTGTTTTTAAATACAAGGCATTGATATCACTTTAAGAGTAGGGGGACTTGCAGTTTGTATCTATTTGGGTCACAGATGTCCCGGACCTGTGGGCTCAATTGCAGTGGCAGCTGGTGCTAAAAAATCTTTGGGGGGGAGAGGGCGCAGAGGACAAGGGAGACCTACCTACAAATGGAGCCGTCCAGCGGTCACGGCCCCCCTCATACCCGTAGCGCCCATGAGGGAGACAGGACTCCAACAAAATGGCCACAGACATACTTCCTGTTTTTACATATAAATTGATGTAGCTTACAACAAATCCGGTTCCCCTGATGAAGTCACATATTGTGACATAATGCATAGGGAGTGGCCAGATGCCGACTGAACCGGAAGTGACGTAAGAGGCATCTGTAACATTGAATTCACATCTCTGCTGCTTTTAAAATCTTTTTCTTTGTAAGTGCCTATTTGGCCATTCAATAAACTTGTTAGTATATACGGTTTTGCACTATGGGAGATTCTTTTTTTTTTTTTTTTTATCCCCCTATATATGTCCGTTCTCTGAACGAGTGTGTTGAGAATCCGGAAACCACCATTTGCTGGCGAGATACCACTTGTCATCATTGGATCCATGGATGTTCCCCAGCTATGCTGACCCTTTTTTTTAGCGACAAATACTTCATATTGAGGTAAGACTCCAGAGAGCATTAAGTGGGGTGCACAAAGGTTTTGTTGAAGAATACGTTTTATGCACATTCAGCACTTTATCCATTGGTCCATTTTTGATAGAGTGAACGATTGTGTTACTAGGACTATTTGGGACTTAACATATTTGCACAGTCTCTTTTATAGTATATTTACACAGTTTGTTATATTTTGCACAATTGGACCACGATTGATTTTGGTTATTATATATTTTGACTTATTTTGCACAGGAGTTTATGCACTTAATACACTTTTTGCTACAGTTGTTAGCCATTGATGTGCTTATTCATGCACTTTGTACAGGATAATATTTGTTTATTTTGCACAAGAGATTGATATTTATGTAGGAGTTATTTATTTAGGATTAGAGTTCATATAGTTACATCAAAATTGCGCTGATCAATTTTTATCTATAGCCATCATTATATTTTTGCCACTCTGATGCTATGTGTGAGAAGGCAGTGTGTAGTTGATAGCCCTGCCCTTAGAGCTCCATAAAACTGTCAGATCTAAATTTAAAGAGAAGTTCACAAGGTGGCTTGCAATTTGTTGGCCTTAACTCATAGTGTATGCCAGCACATTTTACAGATTGGCTGAATTCCTAGAGTTCAGCTGTAAGTTCAGACAGAAGTCAGAATGGTTTACAGAGATAACATTTTTCCCTTTGATCCATAGCAGAAACAATCCTAAACTCCAAATGGGCCCTGGTTACATTTTGTGAAAAAAATGGCTGGCTTATATGTCCCTATTTTTTATGGTCCAAGTATGTTGTTGAGGTTTTACCTTACATCTTGGGCCTCCATATTGGATCATACTGCGCCCTCTACATTCTCCCTTCTTTTCAACCCATATACCCAATTTCCCTCCACAGTAGGAGCAAGGCTTAGCTGGGACTTTTTCTTTGCAAATGCTGTGTGGGGGTCACACGGGTGTCCACTGAGGTGATGAAAAAGCAGGTGTTTAGCTACAGTATGTGGGTTACTAACAGGGATCAGATAAAAGATTAGTTGGGATAATGCTAGGGGTTTACTGTTAAATATATTATGAAGACTCTACTGTTATGTAAACCTTCAAAAGAGATCAGATTGATGTAAAAGATCTTTTAAATACGTGATATATATATATATATATATTTCTAATCCAAACTTTTTTTTTATTGACAAGAATAGTAAGAGATTGGCACATCACAGTACAAAAGGATATACATGACAGCCAAGAGCACAAACATTGTGCATAAAGTAAAGAGCGAAATAAAGACAGTCACATCATATTTGGTACATATACAAAGTTTTTTTTTGTAAAGAAATAAAAATCATTTAGAAAAAAGAGAAAATACAAACAAAAACAACCAGGGCCTGTTAAGGGACAATTGCTCAGAATGGCATATTTTTCTACTTTTGAATATAAAACTCAGGGAAATTCCCAAGCTCAGGCTAAAACCATTTTAACTCTTGGTGGGTTCAAAATTGTAACAGCCTATCCATTACTAATTGTGGTGGGGTGAGACTTGGGTTATCAAGCCAAATGGGAATACATTTATTAACTGCTTTTTGATGGTGATAAGCTAATTGTTCTCTAGGTAGAAGGGAGTTAACATAGGCGATCCACTGCCCCTTAGTAAGCACAGTGGCTGCCAAGCAAAATCTGGCAATCAGCTTTCTAGCCAGGTACTTAAAATCTTGTTTCTATGAATAGTTTGCAAATTTATATGTCCATGGGATAAGCATTATTTGCAATCACATATGCAGACTTGGCTTTCTGCTTTACAGTGCTACACAATAGTTTTGCTTTACTGCTCCTTCTCACAATGCGAGTCTATAGTTTCCCAACTCTGTAAAACCTATGCTCGTCCTATGCAGCTGATATCTCATCTCAACAGTAGTTAATTAGGGAGTGACCGTGGTGAAATATGTAGCTCATTTTAGTGGCTAATCTGCTTATCTATACTTTAAACACAAACTATTACCAGAGCTGAAGGGATGTATGCTCCATATTGGAAAGGAAGGTGGTAAAGTGTGTTTGTATCTAGCTCACCCCCACATTAAGATCCCCTGTACCCATGAGGCTCACATAGTGCCCCTATTTGAAAAAAAGGAAAGCAGTCCATAAACATAGTCTAAATATATTTTATTTACATCACGTCATTTGCCAAGGCACATAAAGAATAATATGAAGTCAAAATATAATTTATAGAACATTTATCAATGTTTGTGAATAAACGTTATGCATTCTCTGGTAAATAAAAGCCAAATTGTATGTATTTTCATCTGTGCATACTGCTGAAAACATATTTAAAGGGTAGGTTCACCTTTACCAACATGATACATCTGTATTTAACGAGTAACATGTAAGGCCTCTTTCACACGGCCGATCCGTTCAGGTCCGCCTGTCAGTTTTTCAGGCGGACCTGAACAGATTCTCCATAGAGGTCTATGGAGCGTTGGATGTCAGCGGTGAAATGTCCCCTGACATCCAACCCGCTCCGATCCGAAAAGGTGCGACAGAGGAGAAACCTATTTTTCCATCCGGCATCGAATTGGATGACGATGGACTCTGCGGTCCGTCCTCATCCGATCTCCCATAGGGGAGAGCGGCGCTCTGACAGGTCCGTTCCCGCACAGTGTGCAGGGACGGACCTGTCATCTTCCTGTTCAGCGGAGATCGCTCCGGCGATCCCACGCTGAGCAAGCGGATATCCACGGGGCGGATCAGCACTAATCTGCCCCATGTGAAAGAGGCCTTAGATGTTGGGAATTACCAGCCCCCTCAACCCCAGAGACCTTTCCCCTTTTAAAAGCAGGCAGGGGTTCTTCTCAGCACAGCCATTGTCACACTTAAATTCAGGATTTATTCCCAGCGATCTGTGAATGAATAAAACACACAAGTCCCTTCTACCACTGAGGCAAACAGACTTGTAGCTCTCTACAGACTACGAGCATGCAGACTCTTCCACAGCTCAGGCCGAGAGCTATAGGCACACACTTTAGCAACCGTTCCAAAGTAAACAGTGTACACTTTTTTTTTTTTATGTAAAAAATATATATGCACTCAGTAAAGTAACTGATTTGCTGTCCCTGAAATATGGATTATAACAAGTGCAAGTTTCCCCTGCTTTAAAAGTAACATACTTCTGTGATATTGTTTTAGTATAGATTGTATACAGTTATTATTTTCAAGATTTCTTAGTTTTTTCCTTTTTAGAGCTGTATATAATGTATTACTGGAGATAGCACAAATGAACTATGGGGTTGATTTACTAAAGGCACATAGACTGTGCACTTTGCAAGTTAAGTTGCGCTCACTTTCCCCTGAGCTTAGTAAATGTAGTGAAGCTCTGTTGATTTCCGTCATCCAATCATGTGCATACAAAAATGCTGTTTAATTTCCTTGCACTTGATTGGGTATTCTTTGCAAAGTAAAGCTTCACCACATTCACTAATCTCTAGGGAAAATTACTGCAATTGCACTTGTAAAGTGCACAGTCTATTTGCCTTTAGTAAATAAACCCCTATGTGTATACATATATACAGCCATGCTCTGTGTAGATCCAGAATTTCCCACTGAATGTGCAATTACACAGATTGTAACAATACGATATTTATAAAGTTATGTAATCAGAACCCCCATATACAACAAATAGAGCAAGTCTGGTTGTGTTTGTACTGTAGTGGGTTTATTTAGTAAAGCAATGAAGAGAACCAAATGAAAATGTTCAAAGCGCCCAATGCAATCTGATATTGGTTTACCTAAAGCCAAACTTTCTTTGGATGTCCACGTCACAGGTGATGTGGACACTTCCTTTTAGTTGCCCAGTGACACGGTCCTCAGAAAACTCCAGTGGAGTGATGTCAGAAAAAGGCGACAGGTCTACTGCAGCTTTGAATAATCAGTTGTGACTCCTGAAAGTGGTACCAGTGAGGGATACAGTTATTTGAGTATAATTTACTGGATGGGTGTAAGCGGGAGGGAGCGTATTTCGCATAACGAGAGATGGGCTTTACGCTAAATCAAGGATGCAAGAATTGTGTTTAATCAATATACAGACGTTTTATATGTAGCTCTTTTAGCTTTCTAAAATCCCGTATAATTTTATGCAAATCTTGTGGTACAGAAATGAAACATCTTGTTGATTGTTGACAATGTTTTCCTAATATGCCAAAGAATTAGAAAAGTACAAGGGGGATAAGGATGGACTATGAAAAAAGGGAAAAAAAAAAAGCATTTAAAGTGAAATAGACAGGGCTGCTAATATGAAGTACAACCGGTCCTGTTGTACTGGGCCCAAGCCCCATCAGCTAAACAAGGGACTTGGGACAGATTTATTGTTCATTTTTTCCTAAACTAATAGTTGGCTTATACTAACCACACCCTCTCTCCTACTTCCTTAAAAGAGGAGCAAATGATTTATTTTTTCCCCGATTAATACTTACCTAGGTGGATGCAGCATTGGTCCCCCACTGCCTCTGCACTGAGGACAGAGTGATTGAACATTGCTGATCACTCATTTTTCAGAGCTCTGTAAGCAGAGAGCTGTAGACTGTCAGTCACAGCTCTCTGCTCTGCCCCCTCCTCGCTCTTTCGAGTGCTGAGCTGTGGAGGGAGCAGAGCAGCCACCTCAGGCTCTCAGTGACTCTCAGAGAGGCTGAGCCGGGTGTGTCAGTCCAGGCACCTGGTGGATCCAGACTCTGTGATTGTGATGACGCGGTGCCTGGACTTCTCCTTTAACAAGGCTAATATTAAATTTCCCTAGGCCACATCTAGTCAACAAACAGACCCAGGAAGTGGGAGCAGAGGTAAGATTTTTTTTTTCATTTTTAGAGCATAGGCGGATAAAGTCAGTGCTGGTGTTCTGCTGCACCCCAAAAGATGGGGGGGGGGGGGTTAGGCAAGGCCCTGTACAGCCTAACATCAGCCCTGAAAATAGGGCCAATAAGTAGTGAGGGCTGGATTAAATAAGGTGTAAAGCATTACTGGATACGTACCCCTATTAGTTTGTCTTCTCTCCTGTGTCACGTCTGTATGTAAAAATATTAGCTAAGTTTAAGATGTATATTTTTGCATTGTAAATGAAACTAATAAAAATGTATGGAAATAAAAGAAAGTAAAATTTATAGCTCCTAAAATCATTGTTTGTGTTGGGTACTGTGGCACAACTTCATGCAAAATTAAAATAGAATTCCTTTTAGTTTAAAAAAATATCATGTGGTTCCAAAAGAACACACAAGACTTGTAAACTTCAAAAGCAAACAGCACTGTTATACATAAGCAAACTATCCCATCGCAGTAGTGCTGCTTATAAATACATTTCTGCTAATAGAACACTATCATATATGTATGTTCTCAATATATTGTTGACATGTATAGGGTACAAAAAAAGAAGTAAAAATAAACATTTACAGGAGTACATTGCAGGATACAGTAGCAATAAATGTTGCAAACCAAAAATGAACTCAGGCTGACTATAAGGTCTGAAAGCATTAACAAAAGTAATAACCTAAAACAGCCTGTTCAATACAGAAAAAAAATGGATATCTGCTTTCTTAGACAACATCTAGAAATGTAATTGTGCCTGAACAAAACCCTGAAAAATGTACCTTCTGCATTAAATGCCTCCTGGAAAAAACATGATATTATACTTCCTGTGTGTAGAGCTTTATACTGTAGCTGTATATCTAAAGTTGGCCACACCCTACCAACATAATGTACAATCTTTGTATAATCTCAAGTTTTAAAATGTTGTAATATAAATACATACCAAAACAATCTATTTAAATTGCATCCAAAGTTAATAGTAGATCTAAAAGGACAGTATAGAATCAGATTGTATAATGTACAGCTAACTTAAGGCAATGTGTGCCTAAATGCTAGTCTGATTTGGTTTGCCGTTCTCCTTACTAGAGAGGAAGCTTGTATCTTCAGACTATACATTCTACTACTTCTACTTCATCCATTCTTTGGATCTGTGCTTCTTCCACCTCTTCAATATTACTTCACTAGTTTTAAATAGTTTAATATTTTTGTACCATGCAGACCATGCCACCATATTTAATGATTAAATGGATTAGGGGGGATTTATCAATCTGGAGCAGCTTTGCATGGTAACCAACTTTTATCTTGACAAAGAAACATAGAAGCTGACAGGTCTCCAAGCACAGCTGCTACAGATTCTGTCTTCTCCTCATTGTGCTCATAAATGGTGTTCGTATATAGAAAAATGCAGAACCTGTTAACATTAACTGAACTACTGGCCAAAGTAAATGTATGATGTAATAGTATTTTATATATGATAGTAAAGAGGAAGCCCCAAAATATAAATCTCCCTGCCCACTACCTACAAACCCTTCTAAATAATATTGGAACTAATTCCTACTGTTGTTTACATTACCTAGAGGGCAACTAGACAAGTTTTTAAAAAAAATATTTCCTTTAATATCCACAAGTGTAATAGGGCTTAGACTGGGTGCCTCATGAGTAATGATGTCCCATGTATTTTTAGGAAGACCATTTTGGCCTTTCTGGAAAGGTCTCCAGGAGCTCTCCCGTAAACATTTCAGGCAGGGAGATATTGGCATATCCTCTAACAAAATATTAGAGCGCTGAGGCTCAGCAACAACAGCAATACACATCCGGCCATTTGATCCTTGACTCTTCTGCATTAAAGAATGAGGGACTGGACAGATTTATAGGCATATATTCCAACAGACTGTGATGAGCACTCCATCCATTGGAGTGGATTATTATATCCCAGGAAATTAAAGGTTATCTAATTTTCACAAGTAATATACAGGAGAAGAATCACTTGCTAGTATAGAATCTGTTATTCACCCACTTACTGTGATCAGACACATATATACTGTATATCATCAGCATTCTACCAGGTTCTGCTGCCCTTGCATTTCCATGGTAACATGTTATAACTTGCATTAGGATTTGGTTTTACCTTTACTTTGGCTTTTTTGTACATCATTTTATTTGGAGCAAGGGTGCACTGGCAAAGCAGAGGCCACACTGAGCAAAAGGAACTGGTTGCAAGGAGAGTAACATGCAGAAGGTTATGAGTGAGAGGGAGCTGGCCAAGAGAGGAGTGATATGAGTCAAAGCGAGCTTGGATTTGAGTGGTTAGAACTAAAACCAGATATGTAGTAGCTCAAGCAGTATTTCTGGCCACATTCCTCCAGATAATATTTATTACAATGGGATACATTGGCCGATGAGAATTATATTAGGTCCAAATTGACCTAATATGCATTTACACTCTATTATACCTTGCCAAGAAAAAAAGCATGATCTGAAAACCAATTACTATAGTCATATTACAAACACATGTAGAGCATATTTTCCTAGATTTCCCTTTCTTTAGCAAATCCTGGAGTAGACCTTTGAGTGAAAATTGTGTTTTAGAGTAAAGTTCAAAAGAACTTTCACTACAGTCTTTCATAAAATAAAAGATAAGCTTGAGCAGCTAGCACCCTAGATTCATCCACCATCTGTATGTGTGTATCATTAATATACACCCATTGGCTTGAAGACGATGTTGCTCCATCTTTCAGTACTGTAAAGCAAACAAAAATGGGAGCATTAAAACAATGGGCAAACAAATGTTACTAGTACATATAGCTCTATCTCTATACTTAGTATATTATTATTATTATAGAGGATTTATATTGGGCCAACAGTTTGTGCAGCACTTTACAATGTTCGGGCACACTGTACAGTTACAATACAATTCAATACAGGAGGAATCAGAGTGCCCTGCTCATTAGAGCTTACAATCTAGTGTATATTTATTTCATAGTACTTATTTATAGAAAACCTATCCTTCCATCAGCTCCTTAGTCACTTGACCTTTATTTTTGTAAATATAATTAATTTTCCTACAACCTTTTTTTTTTTTTTTTTTTTTTTATAACTTCAATGGTACAGTAAGATCCTGTAGCATTCCAAATTGGTTTGCTTTATAGTTATGGATGACATTGGTAATGAGCCACTTCAGCTCTTGATTGAAGGTATACAGTAGGTACAAGTGTACTGACATCACCTCTGCAAGGGCCATTTTTATAATTTTATTCCATCTAGGACAAAGAAAAGTTAAACATTTTACCACTCTCCCAAAATATTTAAATGAGAAGTGTGTTTTTTTTTTTTCCCCTGGGGATTCATACATATCTCGGTGGATGCAGCATCAGACTGATTGCTGCATCTGTATCCTGGCACCTCTTCACTTAGAACTGAGCCACCGAACATCTCCGCTGGCTCCGTTTTCTCACCTCCCCAAGCGGAGAGATGCTGCCTGTCAATCAGCAGCTCTCCTCTCTGCTCTTCCTTGCTCACTGGAGCACTGAGCTGTGGAGGGATGGGGAGCAGCCGTCTCATCGGCTCGCTGAGAGACTGAGACTGCCATTAGTCCAGGTAGCTGGCGGATCCAGACTGCCTAAGTCAGGATGACAAGCTGCCTGGACTGATTCCAGTGACGTCAGTGGAGAGCGGACTTCAGATCGCTCTGCACTGAAAACGGGTCACAGGAATTCAAAACTAATTGCACTTCTGTGACCCATAGTAGAAACCCAGCCAAGCTAGCTCAAGCAAGAATTCTCCTTTAATGGAAACCTTACCTGTCCTTGATGGTATAGAGCGGTGATGGCGAACCTTAGCACCCCAGATGTTTTGGAACTACATTTCCCATGATGCTCATGCACTCTGCAGTGTAGTTGAGCATCATGGGAAATGTAGTTCTAAAACATCTGGGGTGCCAAGGTTCGCCACCACTGGTATAGAGTCATTTTAAAGACTGTAGATTCATGTTTCAATCATTTTTTCATTTTTTTTTTTTTTTCTTTTCAAGATGTAAAAGAAATACAAAATATAACAGCAGCAGTAATTTTCTAAGGTAACATACACAGCAGTATTGGTACACATAAGGCAACAAGGAACAAAGTTGGACTACTCAATAGTTTGATTATAGGTAGTGATTGTGGGTTGACTCACAGCAGTTCTATGATGTGAAAGACCCTGATTGAAATTGGAAATAGAAACCCTGAGGTTTGCCATGTATACCACCAACATTGTCAGCCTACATGCAAACCATGTCCTCTAGAACATAGGGAAGATCGAATAATAGCTGGCAACACCTCTCTCAGAAGCGAACAGTGGAGAGTATTGGGTGCATCAATACTATGTTCCTCCAGAGCAAAAGAGAGGAAATTCACTCATCAACTCTGGTCTTATGGGTTAGTTTATCGGAACTCAAAGTACAATTATGACCTTTCATTTCAAAATCTGTCAGCACTAAAATCTGAGTGCAAATGCACCTACAGTTTTCTCAGTCTACCTGCAAAGTCCTACAAATACCTGTTGAACCTACCAGTGAAGTCCACCTAAAGCAGCTTACTGCACTGTGTGGTTATGATGCTTCACTGCTCCTGAACTCACAGTAGAGGTGCCACTCTCATGTCAGCTGTGCCTGCTTGTACTATAGTAAGATGAAAATGTTGCAGGAGGCATAACATTCAGCATTGTCACTGCTGATTCCCAAGCCTGTGGCTCGTCAGTCAGCATCTGGCCAAACACAGTCCTGTCTGCTTTTTGGATTGACAGCACTGCTTCCCACTGTGAGTTGCATTGTCATGGAGAGGGAGCATGTGAAATGCAAATGAAGCAGGATCTGTCTCATTCAGGTAGGGTAAAATAATTTTTAGTTTACATTTTGAGGCTTGTGCATCACAGACACTGAATATGGAACTTCTTTAAACTGCATACCGTGACTTTAGCTTTACTTTAAACTAGCCTCCAAGTGTTGGACTGGATGTGAAATTCTCAACTGTTCACAGGCAGGGTCATTTTACATGTCCAAAATCGTTTAATGCCCAAAGATACCATTCTATTTCCTCGTGCCCCTTTCAGAGATTAACCCTGCCCGATAACTTACTAATTACCTCTTTTTATGACATTGAGTCAAATAATGAATACTTTAGCCAAAATCTTCTATATTAATGGGAGAGATGTGTCTGCATAATTACCAACAAAGAAGATCTTTATTTTATGTTCTAGACTATAGGGTTTATTTATAGAAAATGCAGTGCATCCAACTTTCCAGTCAAGGACAATCTGGGCAAAATATGATGCCAGTTAAAGTGGCTGTAAAGGCACAAGGTTTTTACCTTCATGCATTCTATGCATGAAGGTTAAAAAAAACTTCAGTTTACAGCCCCCCTACTACTTACCTGAGCCCCATCTCCATCAAGCAATGTGCATGAGAGTAGCGGCTCTCCTGGGTCGAAGAGACCATATTTGAGGTTAATAACTCTGATCAGCAGGTTGTAATCCACTGCTCAGAGTAATAGAATTGTTCACTAGAGAGTTCTGAAAAAATCTGCTATAAGTTTATGGTCACTGAAGTGACCATAAGCTTATAGGAGAGGGAGAAATGAGATGGCCACCTACAGGCGTGTCTAAGTCCATACGGCACATAGACCTGGCAGTGAAAGGGTTAATTTCAGTTTAGGCACTATCATAGTTTGCCATAGCAGAAAACAAATCTTCAAAAAAAAAAAAAATCTTCAAAAAAAAAAGAAAAAGAAAAACAGTTGCAGGTTTTTTAGCTCCTGCCATATTTGTTAACAATTTACAATTATTATGTATTACACACATTTTCAGTCTGCATTCGTTTTTAGCTGTTGCCCACCACACGGAAAAGCAAACCAATCTGAACACTATATTTTTCTTAGGGTGCTTACTATGAAAGTTTACAATTAAACTGTTCCCAGTTGGGCTTGCCATACAGTAGATAGATAATATAATTAGAGAAAAATGATCAGTATAGGGTGAGCCTTAAATGTGACTGGAAACAATAAATCTATTCAGAACGGAGGCAGGAATCATGTTTGTGGAAAGGAAAGTTACAAAAAAAGCAAATGGCTGCATTCTTGTACATTAGGATAAACTGTTGCTCATATAATAATATACAGTAAATATAGAGGTTTATTTATAATAGTGATGTTTTCACCTGTTCCTTTAGAAGGCATTCGGATCTTGACATATGCTACATAGTGTCCTCCTCTCATAGATCCACTGTGCTCCACTATTCCATAGAGACTGTACAAAACACTTTTTTCTTCTAACACATTCTTCACAGGTTTAAACAGAAAGAAAACAGAAAGCTCCATCATTAGTTCATTCTACATTAACTATTACAGTTATCACATTTTATGTGTTGGGCAAAACAACTACATTCACTTTAAAAGTTAAAGTGTTACTAAACCCACAACAGTAAAATCGGTGTGTATATGTAGTAAAGCTTGCTTGTTATACTCACTGTGTAACCTCAGGGGTTAATCCTGTGCATTGTGTAAAAAGGTTGTTTGTTCCTGTCTTCTCTATTCCTCCCCTTCTTCCACAGTTCCCAATCTATCTTCTGATAGAACAGAGGCTAGGGGACTATACATGCTCGGTTTGGTGTGAATTGCTAGAGAGGTTTTTTCCCCCCTGGTAGAGTGCATGTGATCAGAACAGGGCCAATCAGCACTGTACAGAGGGCCAGGGGTCCTGCAGCCCAATAGGATAGTCAGAGCAGAATGAAAACTCCTCCTACAAGCTTTAACCAGACACTGATAGAAATCACAAGACTGCTCTAACTGCTGATGAGAGAAGATATTTACCAGTTTATATTTACTAAAATAACTGCATTTCCATTTTCTGTGTACTGTGGGAGACCAGTAGTGTATAGTGAATGCAGGGTCCTGGGTTTAGTAACACTTTAATAAAAAAAATAAAAGATCTTGTGGTAAACATATATCATGGCTAGTTTAAATAATTCCAATAAAGGAGGTTGGTGTTGAACTAGGGCAGTTGCTTCCTCTCCATGCAAAACAAGGCATCCAGCCAGCCATAGTTTGACTTATTATAGGGGTACCAAGAATAGACGACAGATGCCTAACTGTGACGTTTTTAACCATTTTCACCCTTAGTAAGTACCTCAGAAACCCCTGGTTGAACAATATTGCAGCCAGGGTAACACAATATTAAATTACAGTCAACCATAGATTGTTAGCCTTAAAAGCAGTGTTCCAGCTGGGGAAAAAAAACAAAAACACTAAAAATCGGCAACTACAAATACTGCAGCTGCTGACTTTTAATAGGACACTTACTTGCCAGGGAGCCCATGATGTCCAAACCCCAGCTGATTTTCGGGTCGGCTCTCAGGTGCTGCCACCGCTATTCATGGTAAGAGAAACCCCACTGTGCATGCGTGAAGTGCGCTGCACTTTCTAACTGACCCGGGGGCGGAGAAAGGAGGCCGAACTTCTGAGGGACATGCAGTCTCCCGAAAGTTGGGGCCTGAAAGGTGCTAAATGTGGCACCGGGTGGCGGCGGGAGTGGAGAAGCAGATCAGCGGTGCTTCCACTCTTTTGGGTGGAACTCTGCTTTAAGCCTGGTGCACACAATGAGACTATAGGACAAATGATTATCCTTTTTTTTGCAAGCTAGTCCTATATCGAAAATGAAGAGATCACGAAAGTTAGAAAAATTCTTTTTTTTACCAAAAAAATTCAGAAGTGATGTATTGTACTGGTATTGTATTTTTGGGCGAAAACTGTACTGATTAAATGAAAATGGTACGAGAAATATTTTCGTGCTTGGCCCATTGGAAAATGGAACTCTAATATAAAGAACACATTTCAGTCCTCCAACAATGTCTTAATATGTAAGAATACATTGTAGATTATTGTAGGTTTTGAAATAAAATGACATTGCTTAGAGCTGTAAGCACACATTGAGGTTGAACCTTACACTATGATGGAACAGTCCAGCACCCAGCTTGGGTGCTTCCCTCAAGATATAGTTACATCCAGTTTGGAGCCAGGAATTTTTGCCAAATATTGCACCCAAGATACTAGACAACACTAGGTTAGGTGCATACTGGATCCCTTAATTGTTAATTCACACAGAATATATACCATGCAAGAGCAGATAAGAGTTTGATACCCATTACCCTAACAGTACAAACTGTAAACAGGAATATAACATAGCTAAGGAACAGCCAACATAGTATGCTAATCCGCCACTAGCAACTAATAGGTGACATTGATCTAATTAATAACTAGACACTTAAACAACCTCAGGTGCCCAGTCCATTCAACACCCAGCCCACAACCCTGGATGCACCAAGTACATTAGACATTATTATAAGCATAAACACATAAAATCCTTCAATGGTTAAAGTGGTCACAATATTAAACACATCTCCAAGAGATGATCAGACAGACAAACAATAGGTGACTCAATTAACAATGAAAAAACACACCTAGGAAGCACACAATGAGAAAGGCATACCCAACAAACACTTAAAGTGGTTGTAAACTCTCCCCCACAACTTTGTCCCATTTAAATCAGCATAAAAAACCCCCTAATGAACACCTCTTGTAGATATCTCCTTACTTGCTTAGTATTGTTGTAATCGTTTTTGTTCTTTAGAATGACGTCACTGAGCATGCCCAGATCTCCCCTGATTTACGGCACACTCTCTATGTGCTTGTCTATCTGTTATCAGGACTTCCTACGGCACACCACTGATATCCCGGAGGCTGCAGAATCATTCAGAGCTTCCTCCTACACACCATGTGACATCACATGCAGTGTAAACCTGGCTATTACTATAGTCCTATCAGTTGAAGCTGATAAGACTGACAAAGGCAAACATTAGACAATCGGCACAAGTAAATACTATGAAATAAAACAAGTCAGCTATGAACAGGGAAGCAGGGTTGCCATAGAAACGTTGGATTGAGAAGGAGGCTTGGTTAACAGTACAGGAAGTGATCAATGTAAGGGTGAAAATACACTCCACTGTGGACTCAGAAAACAATACTTAACCACTTAAGGACAGCCGCATGTAATTCTACGTCGGCAGAATGGCATGTACGGGCACAAGCACGTACCCGTACGTGCTTGCCTTCCAGCGGGTGGGGGCTTGCCTTCTGCTGGCTGTGGCGGTCTGTTTCGCTTCAGGAGCGATCCGGGATGAGGGGATGGCCGTTGGTTTCTGGCCATCCCCTCTCGATCGCTCCTGGCGAATGAGAAGCTTCCCCTGCCTGTGTAGTGTAAACACAGGCAGGGAGGAAGTGATGTCACTCTCCTCGGGGCGGTCTTTTTGACCGGACTGCGAGGAGAGGACATAGTAAGTGTGCACCAACACTACACTAACACGTAGGTACACATAGGCACACAAATCACCCCCCCCCGATCCCCCCCTCTCAGTCACAGTGTCACTGATTGCAGTGATCATTTATTTACTGATCACTGCATTTAGTGTCAGTTGTGACAGTAAAAAGTGTCAGGGCAGTTAGTGTTAGGTCCAGGGTAGCCCCCTACCCCCCCATAAAGGTTTAACCCCCTGATTGCCCCTAGAGTTAACCTTTTCACCAGCGATCACTGCATAAGTGTCACTGGTGACGCTGGTTAGCCAGTTAGTTATTTAGGTTCCCCGTCAGGTTTTTATATAGCGTCTGGGACCCCCATATACTACCTAATAAAGGTTTTAACTCCCAGGTAACCCTTTCACCCCCTTTTGCCAGTGTCACCAAGCGATCGTTTTTCTGATCGCTGCATTAGTGTCACTGGTGCCGCTAGGTAGCTAGTTATTTTTTAGGTTCACCGCCAGGTTTTTATAGCGTTAGGTACCCCCATATACTACCCAATAAAGATTTTAACCCCCTAATTGCCCCATAAAGTTAACCCTTTCACCAGCGATCACCGTATAAGTGTTATGGGTGACTCTGGTTAGTTAGTTTGCTTTTTATAGCATCAGGGAACCCACCATTTATTACCCAATAAAGGTTTAACCCCCTGATCACCCGGCGGATGATATCAATTAGGTTTTAGGGTCAGGGTCTGCGTCGCCCCGGGCAGCGCTAGGTTAGTGCCAGTAACACCCACGCACAAAGCATACACCTCCCGTAGTGGTATAGTATCTGAACAGATCAATATCTGATCAGATCTATACTAGCGTCCCCAGCAGTTTAGGGTTCCAAAAAAACGCATTGTTAGCAGGATCAGCCCAGATACCTGCTAGCACCTGCGTTTTGCCCCTCCGCCCAGCCCACCCAAGTGCAGTATCGATCGATCACTGTCACTTACAAAACACTAAACACATAACTGCAGCGTTCGCAGAGTCAGGCCTGATCCCTGCGATCGCTAATAGTTTTTTTTTGGGTAGCGTTTTATATTTTAATCCTGAAGGCGGTGCTTGGTTTTCGGGATCCCAAAAAGTCCCACATATGTGGTATCCCCGTACTCAGGTGAAACAGCAGAATATATTTTGGGATGCAATTCCACATATAACTATGGCATGTGTGAGCAATATATCATTTAGTGACAACTTTTTGTAAACTTTTTTTTTTGTGTCATTATTCAATCACTTGGGACAAAAAATAAATATTCAATGGGCTCAACATGCCCCTCAGCAATTTCCTTGGGGTGTCTACTTTCCAAAATGGGGTCATGGGGGGGGGGGGGGTTTGTACTGCCCTGCCATTTTAGCACCTCAAGAAATGAGATAGGCAGTCATAAATTAAAAGCTGTGTAAATTCCAGAAAATGTACTCTAGTTTGTAGACACTACAACTTTTGCGCAAACCAATAAATATACTCTTATTGACATTTTTTTTTTACTAAAGACATGGGGCTGAATACATTTTGGCCTAAATGTATGACTAAAATTTCATTTATTCGATTTTTCTTATAACAAAAAGTAGAAAATATCTTTTTTTTTTTCCAAACTTTTCAGTCTTTTTCCTTTTATATCGTAAAAAATAATCGCAGAGGCAATCAATCAAATACCATCAAAAGAAAGCTCTATTTGGGTACAACATTGCATGACCACACAATTACCAGTTAAAGCAGTACAGTGCGAAATTGTAAAAAGACCCCTGGTCCTTAGGCTGACAATTGGTCTGGGGCTTAAGTGGTTAAGGTGGCGCTGCCTAACTCCTGGAAACATGTTTTTTAAAGTTTCTTTAAACAGTAATATGCGATTTGGGCTGGATTACAGTGGCTATAGTTTGATAATTACTTATTAGAATGGACTAAATGAAAAGAGGCATCAGAGTGGGAGAGTTTACTTCCTCTTTAACACCTTAGTAAACTGACTATAGCAGGAGATCCCAGTATCAGGTTGCTTTGAACTGATCATATTAACATCTGCTCTAAATCTCACAGTCTAAAACAGTACAGCACATTTTTAATACATATTCCTATTTTTGCACTTAGTAGAATGCACTTTGCTTAATTGGGCTATAGCACACTCATTAGCACCCCCTTACATTAAATACAAAACGGTCATTGCTGGTTTGGGCACAAATGACCAAATCAGTGTATTTTGGGGAGACATGGACCCAAATCGGAAGCAAGACCACTCCAAGGGTCCCCCCGATGCACACACCTCCCAAAGAGTAGTGTTCCCTAAAAGCCAGGGCCCATAGTCAGTAAGCAAGAGGCCACCCTGCAGTCCCTCCAAAAGCCCCTGTCTCGGTTGGGTCTGTCATATACACAATTTATTTCTCTTTTACTATACCTTGCAAGTTGCAGCACAAAAGGGTGCCAGGTCTAAAATGAAGGGAAAATCCACATGCCTATTGATTTTACGCAGTGTTAGCCCATTCTGAAATAAAATATAGGTGAATGATTGATTTTCATGGCAAGGTCAGCATAAATGAAAGTTTTAAGTAAATACTACTATTTACATTCACAAGACAGCAATCTATAGAGTCTATAATTTGAGATGCAGTACTTACATAAAACAGCATAAATAGATGGAATTTTATACTTTAGAAATACACCGATGTATTAAAACTATCCTTAACATCTTAATCATATCTTCTACTACCAGGGTCTTTTTATAAAAAAAAAAAAAAAAAAAAAGGATCAATAGGAATCTGGATAAAACAGTCCCATAGGCAACACCTGTGGTTAAGCCAACCTTCCAGTTTGTTAAAGCTGAACTCCAGTATAAGAAAATATTGTCTAAATATAATAGATGTGTATTGATACTTGAATATTGCCTTGTATAACCAATTAAAGACCGTAAAGCAAAACAATACCTTCACAGAGTTTAGGTATATAATGTCTAGCAAATGGCATTACATTATTTTCTGTGGTGTAGCCTCTTACTTGGCTTTCTGCTCAAACTCCACTTTAACCAATACAACATACTATTTACTCACTTTACAAAAACTAAAGATCGTATGCAATCCTTCAGAGGGTACATACTGTATATTAGTATTATTAAACTTAGTGACGTGATCAAATTCAAAACATTTCATTAATCAAATACAACATGATATAGTGTTCTGTTCACTCAATTCAGCAAATCTTCCAAAATAATTGAAGAACTGTACTCCCAAAGCTGAAAGCCTCCACCAACACTCCAAAGATGTCTGCTCACCTTCAATATAGACTCTCAACAAAAGTCAAATATGGCTTTTTGCTTTGGGAGCACAGTTCTTCACATTTAGTATATTAATATTTAGTTTTTTTTTCCACTAAGTGTGAGCAGCTAGAAAAAAAAAAGAACTGTTGCACTGATATGTGTTTATATAATTCTACAGTATATTAACAGTAAGGCTAAGTTCACTTTTTAGTTTTTTTTTCTAAATTCCAGTTCCTCTATGTACCAATATAGCATTAATGTACTTATTTTGCAAAAATAAAAGCTTTCCATTAATTCTACACAGGCTTACCTCACTCTCTTCATAGCTGTTTAAAAACACTGCTCGATTACTTCTGCCTTACTTCCTGGGCAGACTTTAGATCATGACACAGGAAAGAGTTGACCAGCTGATCTCATTAGCACACACCATGCATTAGTTACAGTCAGGGGAAAAAGGTATTTGATCCCCGGCTGATTTTGTACGTTTGCCTACTGACAAATGATCAGTCTATAATTTTAATGGTAGGTTTATTTTAAAAGTATTATTATGTTATATTTAACAGTTTAAAATCCAGAAAAACGCATTTCAAAAGAGTGAAATATGTATTTGTACTTGGTGGAAAAATCCTTATTGGCAATCACAGAGGTCAGACGTTTCTTGTAGTTGGCCACCAGGTTTGCACACATCTCAGTTTTTTTTCCTCACTTCTCTTTGCAGATCCTCTAAGTCACTAAGGTTTCAAAGCTGATGTTTGGTAACTCGAACCTTCAGCTCCCTCCACATATTTTCTATGGGATTAAGGTCTGGAGACTAGCTAGGCCACTCCAGGACTTTAACACGCTTCTTTCTGAGCCACTCCTTTGTTGCCTTGGCTGCGTGTTTTGGGTCATTGTCATGCTGGAATACCCATCCACAACCCATTTTCATTGTCCTGGTGAAGAAATAGATTCTCACCCAAAATTTGACCATACATGGCCCCGTCCATTGTCCCTTTGATGCGATGAAGTTGTCCTGTCCCCTTAGCAGAAAAACACCCACAAAGCATAATGTTTCCACCTTCATGTTTGATGGTGGGGATGGTGTTCTTGGGGTCATAGGCAGAATTCTTCCTCCTCCAAACACGGAACCCAGTTCTCCTCTAAATAATTCAGTTGTTGATTAGCAAACTTCAGACGGGCCTGTACATGTGCTTTCTTGTTACCTCCCGTGTTGGTCTAGGCTGATTCCTCGCTGTTCTCATGATCATTGAAACTCCACAAGGTGAGATCTTCCATGGATCCCCAGACCGAGGGAGATTGAGAGTTATTTTTGTTTCTTCCATTTGCGAATAATCGCACCATCTGTTGGGTGTTTGTCTGTGACCCAGAGATAGCTGATAGCAGGTCACTGCCAATATACTGTATATTCAAACAGCAAAGCACACCAGGTTTTAGATGTAGCTTCATTAAGGGGAACCACTTGGTCAAATCTGACCAGATGATATACCACTGTCAGCTAAAGGTGCAGAAGCCCCAAAAGCATGACGACCTCTGACACCAGCAGGTAAACGTTCTAAGGGAGATCCCTGGAGCCACCATTCACCCATACATATTTACCCTCATTAATACATAAAGTATTCCATATTAGGTATTGCCAGGAGCCACAGTCGTCCATCATGGTACTGTAAACAACCATCGGTAAGAGCCAAGATGCTACGGGCCTGTAAAGGGACACTATGACAAACCAGTAATTTGGCTGGTCATATTTGCCCTCTAGGGCAAAAACCCCACAGGCTGCCCATTAGGAAACTGGGCTGTCACAGCTGAACCCACATGTCAACTGCATGTGCTTGATGGCTGTAACTGGGGGTGCTATGAGGATCCAAGTTATCCAGCCCATTGCCCTAAACATTCATTATTATCTTAGAATTGAGTAGGAAAATCATAGGCACTAGGTCAGGATTTCTTAACCATGGTTCGGCTGAATTTGGGGATTTCTCTAGGGGAATAACTTGTAGTCCGTGACCAGCATTATTCCCATCATTGTTTGCTTTAGAATTCTGGTAATTGTGTCATTATTATTATCATCACAAAAAGGAAAAATAGACAGTGCCTGAGATATTATTTAACTTGGTATTCTATAGTGCTGACAAACTGCAATGCAGTACAGAGTGCATAAACAGCAATGTAAATATAGATTTTGCCACCAATTACAAATGTAGATTTTTTTTTTTAACAATTAAATATTTACCCAGCCAAAACAAAAACAAATTTGACAGAATCTGGTCAGGTTGATTGGAGACCTTGTCGATCACCACTGAGAAAAAGAAACTTCTATATGTGGATGTCACATGTAACTATCTTGGATCTAATTTCCTATTTCAAATTTTGGTTTCAGTTTTTTCCTTCTTTGATATGATACTGAGACATTGCTTAAAAAAAAAAAGATTGCTCGTGATATATTTGAAAACCTGTTTATTGAAGTGACGAATGTATCATGTTTCACGCACACGTTTAGTAATTGATTCACAATACATTGTCAGACATAAGGAGATGTATTGTATTCAAGATGCTTTTCTATGCGGTGCATTTTTTGTCTGCTGACATACTTGTTGCTTTCTTGGAATTTCTACATACAAGTCACCATTTGTCTGTCTGCAATTTTATATAAAAATAAAAATTACTCTTGAAAAAAAAAATGAATGTTAATATTTACTCCTTTAGCTATTCTTACATTAAAGGGTAACTCCACTTTCGTTGGGGAAATAAAATAGCAAATAAAGAAAAAATAATATAGCACATATAATTGTGATACTTATAATATTGTAATTGAATGTTATTAAAAATTACCTTTCCATTTCAAACTGCAGCCAATGTAATTTTCTGAGAATGCATTGCAATATGGCTACATGGAGTTGTTCTGTACACAGAGTGTGTACTGACCAATTCCTAGAAACATAATTTCCTGCTTGTGTGATTGGCTCACCAATTTTCCCAGAAGTCTGTCTAAGATACAAGTCAGATTTCAGGCATGCCCTGCGACAAAAATTTGGAGAGATACTTTGGCCCAGCAGATTTCCTCATTAGTGCCCTGCAGCTGCACACCTGACAGTTAATTATTAGACCCACTCAGTACAGAGGCACAGACAAACACATATGGGTTACTTCAGAATAACAAAAGGTAGGAATCTGCAACAAAAGTGGAGTTACGCTTTAACGCGCTGATTTCATTAACATACTTCAAACTGAGGATTTAAAAATCATTTCAGGGATTCCCTGAGAGCTGATCTTTTTTTTTTTTTTACCTCCATGGTAAAGAAGTTAAGAAAGTCTGCATTAGGCTAATAACAGAGTTGCCCACAATCGTGGAGGAAATTTTGGTCACCAGCAGGGCCATCTCTTGAGTTATCTTTTATTTTTTTAGTGCACCTATACCGCAGTCTGCGATTATCTACATAAAGCATCGTATTTTTAAATGAACAAAAAAACTAAACTATTTAGGCCACTTTACACTTTAATAACAAACATTAAGATAACACATTTTTCCTACAGTGATGTAGCTTACCTGGCAGAATCTTTTCAAATGTAGAATAAGAACAACCGGTAATGCAGAAATCAAAAGCTGTTTCCTGGCATTTGTATAGACACTACCTTGTTTATCCTCTAGGAGTAAAAAAGTTAATAATAACTTTAAGAGCTTTAAAAAAAAAAAGCTAATGCAATGATACTATGTGATTTAAATGAACAAGCATAGTGTATATAATTTAACTAATATAAAAAGCTAAGCTATCCCAAAATATATGTATATATGCACAGCCTGAAATTATCAGTGAATAAAATGCAGCTAGCATAGTCATTTTGCATGGAAGCATGTATTGAGACAAATATGCTGATGAACATGAACAAAAGTGCTAGATGTCTGAATGTAATGTCCCTAACACCAATATTCTGAATCGCTAAAATAAGAACAAGTAAGGGAAGCCAGAACTCCTGATCTGCACACTTACTCTGGGTCAGTTTATAATATATAAAAAAAATCTTTGCCTTAAATGTAAGTAGTACTGTAGTATCTAAAATCAGACTTTGGGTGGCACTGTTGTAAATGTATTTTTTTTAAATGTTAACTATCCATGTCTCTAGTGCAGTATGTACAGACCACTTGTATGTAAACAGAATCATTCTACAGGGGTGCTCAACCTGTGGCTCTCCAGCTGTTGCAGAACTACAAGTCCCATGAGGCATTGCAAGGCTGACAGTTGCACAAGCATGACTCCCGAAAGGAGAAGCATGATGGGACTTGTAGTTCTGCAACAGCTGGAGAGCACAGGTTGAGCACCCCTTAATTATTCTATCACAATGCTTAAAATGAGGAACAACAAGTTATTAGATCAAATACTGTTCTAAAGATTTGAGAAGATATGAAGCACTTGGACAAAACCAAATCTTTATTCCAGTTTCAAAAATACAAGAACAAAAGCTTAAAGCTGAAGTTCAAGTATGACCTTTATTGCCTAGTTACATTGGCCCAGCTTGGACCAATATCTCATAACTGATGAACGATGTAGAAGGTGACAATCACTGTAGCAGTTGCTGCTACTACTCTGATAATTGTAAACATCTTATTTCTGTGACAAGCAGCCTTCCTTTCTACCAAGATCCGACAGATTTATGAAAGCTTCCTGGAAAGCACTGGTGATATATCTACCTACCTACAGGAGGATTGGACACTGAAAATTAAACTGTATGACCATTCAGGATAACCCCTCTTACTACCAGCATGCCTCAGTTGTGTAGCAAAGAAGTACCGAGCACATGAGCAAATGCACAGAGGGACAGGAGCCATGTCCCACAATGGATGCCAAGAAAACGATTCTACAGTTAGTACAAAAGTCTTATTTTTTTTAAAATTTTAAAAATGTTCATTTTTTTTCTGGGAAAAATGTGTTTACATTTTGAGAACACGTGGTCAAAAACATTTGACAGTGCCCCTTTGCTGGACTTTTATAGGTTTTATGTTCCCAAAGAAAAATATCCCACTCTTTACAATAATGCCTTATTCATGCCATCATTTTCCGCTAAAACCTATATTTGTAAGCAACTACTTTCAAGAATGAAACGCGAACTGAAAAATTAGAACCAAAATGAGCACCTTGAAAATTCAAAAACAGTGCCAAATATTGCACTAGTTTTATGTTACCCTATTTTACTTATTTAATAAAAAAATGAAGCTTTATTACTCAGGTCCATTATCTATATCAGTGATTGCTAACGTGTGATTTGCCCATGCGGTCATCAGCTATCCTTATTGTTAGTGTATTTAATGTGTGGCCCAAGACCATTCCTCTTCTTCCACTGTGAAACAAGAAGGTCAAAAGGTTGGACACCCCTACAGTAGATGTAAAACTGAGGACTACCTGCAGCTCAAGAGCTGCCCGAAGGACCTTTTAATACCACCAGATGCATAAAGAAAACAATGCCTCTCCAGGAAATATCAAGAAACTCGCATAACTAGTGGAGTATGTCTTGACAGTAAAAGGAGAAAAAAATCCTTAAGAACATAAGCTTGAAAGCTGGTTTACCTGAACCACCCACAATGGTAGCATGAGAAAGTGACTCACCTAACAGGGTCCATCCAGGACTGCCAAAAAGTAGAATCAGTAGTTGCAATATAGAGACTCATAGCCTGAAAAGCAGTCAAACAAGGAAATAAGTGCTGCCAACACTGGGGAGCTACAGTTCATTGAGGGAACCATGAATGCCAACATGTACTGTGATATACTGAAGCAGAACATGATCCCCCTCCCTTCGGAAGCTGGGCCACAGAGCAGTAATCCAAAATAACGACCCCAAACACACCTCCATGACGACCACTGCCTTGCTAAAGAAGCTGAGGGTAAAGGTGATGGACTGGCCAAGCATGTCTGCTAACCTAAACCCTATTGAGCATCTGTGGGGTATCCTCAAATGGAAGGTGGAGGAGCGCAAGGTCTCTAATATCCACCAGCTCTGTGATGCCGTCTAGGAGGAGTGGAAGAGGACTCCAGTGGCAACCTGTGAAGCTCTGGTGAACTCCATGCCCAAGAGGGTTAATTAATGGCTGTGTGTTGCGTTATTTTGAGGGGACAGCAAATTCACACTGTTATACAAGCTGTACACTCACTACTTTACATTGTAGCAAAGTCTAATTTCTTCAGTGTTGTTACATGAAAAGATATAATAAATTATTAACTGTATACTAACCCCCTGGCTGTCATGTAGATCATTTGGTGCTTGCTGAGAAGAGGAATTCTAAGTTCAGCGTACTAAAGCCAAAAACATGTAAACAACTAACAATTTTAGAAGTATGCAATGTAAGGATTATGAATTAATTGCAGTATAGATATTAGACTCACTTCTATGCCCTTGATCCACTGTTTGAAAATTCTGGTCAGAACGACCTGAAGGCTTACGAGTATAAAACAGCAAACAATTGTAACAAAGATGAATAATAAATGCAGCAGGAATCACTATATAGCAGTCGCTATTAGATAGCAGAAGGCATACATTATACACGATAAGGTGATCAGACTTTTATTTGTCTGATGTTAATTGCTTTGATACTATATTTTCAGTTAGGATTACAAGGTTTTAGGTACACTATTCCATTATTGTCGAGATCTATGAACTTTTGCACATATAGATGTCTAAAGGGAAATCAAACACATCCAAGTAGATAATTGCTTAGGGCAACGAGTAAATTACACTCATACTCTCCCCACTGTGGAGTTTACCTCCAAGCATTATAGGGATGCACCGAATGGGTTTTTTGGTGCCGAAACCGATACTGAAAATGAAAAATACACTAGGCCGAAAACCAAAACAGATACCGAAAATTACTGTTTTCAAAAAATATTTTTATACAGGAGATGGTCAGAGACTGGGGACATGGTACAGGAGGTGGTCAGAGGCTGGCGACACGGTACAGAAGGTGGTCAGAGGCTGGCGACACGGTACAGGAGGTGGTCAGAGGCTGGCGACACGGTACAGGAGGTGGTCAGAGGCTGGCGACACGGTACAGGAGGTGGTCAGAGGCTGGCGACACGGTACAGGAGGTGGTCAGAGGCTGGCGACACGGTACAGGAGGTGGTCAGAGGCTGGCGACACGGTACAGGAGGTGGTCAGAGGCTGGCGACACGGTACAGGAGGTGGTCAGAGGCTGGCGACACGGTACAGGAGGTGGTCAGAGGCTGGCGACACGGTACAGGAGGTGGTCAGAGGCTGGCGACACGGTACAGGAGGTGGTCAGAGGCTGGCGACACGGTACAGGAGGTGGTCAGAGGCTGGCGACACGGTACAGGAGGTGGTCAGAGGCTGGCGACACGGTACAGGAGGTGGTCAGAGGCTGGCGACACGGTACAGGAGGTGGTCAGAGGCTGGCGACACGGTACAGGAGGTGGTCAGAGACTGGCGACCTGATAAAAGAGATAAGTGCAGCCAGTGTTGCCCCCAGTGATGCAGCCAGTGTTGCCCCCAGTGATGCAGCCAGTGTTGCCCCCAGTGATGCAGCCAGTGTTGCCCCCTGTGATGCAGCCAGTGTTGCCCCCTGTGATGCAGCCAGTGTTGCCCCCTGTGATGCAGCCAGTGTTGCCCCCTGTGATGCAGCCAGGTAATCAGCGAGTACTTACTGTCTTGGTGCATCCCCAGTTGTAGGTGTAATTCTGGGAGGTGATCCTGTGTTTACTTACAGGGAATGTCCGCTCTTATCAATAGTTTTCTTAGATAAACACATCAGTCTAATGTAAATAATCTTATCAATATGTGGCAATGCTGTGAAAATCTCCTTCCTCTGATGCAGCCAGCGATGCCCCCCACTGATGCAGCCAGCGATGCCCCTGTGTAGTGAAGAGAGCCGCCTGGTTGAATAGAGCGCCGAGAACATCACAGCTTTAATTTCAATAGCTGTGTGTTCCCCGTCGCGCGCCGTCACACTCAGCCCCTCCCCCTTGTCCGGGCACTTTGATAGACAGATCACCCGTCCAATCTGGACAGGTGATCTGTCTATCAAAGTAACCCCGGACAAGGGGGAGGGGCTGTGTGTGACGGCGTGCGACGGGGAACACACAGCTATTGAAATTAAAGCTGTGATGTTCTCGGCGCTCTATTCAACCAGACGGCTCTCTTCACTGCAGAGGGGCATCGCTGGCTGCATCAGTCCTGCGCTATTCACCCCCATCATGGGAGGCACCACGGGCGGGGCGGGGGCGGAGTTCAATTATCGGCCGTTTTTTCCTTTCGGCAAATTGCCGAAAAGGGCATTTTCGGCCGATATGTTTCGGCGGCCGAAATTTCGGTGCATCCCTAATTATAATCACAACAGAAAGTATGCAAACTGTTCAGTGAATGCTGCATTTATTCATTCTTATAGTCTACAGAAAAATGCCAATTTTATGACTGATGTGCTACAGTGAACTATGTAGTGAATACCATTACTTCCTCTAGAGGAAAAGGACAGCACATCTGTAAAGACTGTAGTCTGTCGGCAGCAAAAAACAAAACATTTTTATCAATAGTGTGTAACAAGCATTACCAGCAGAATGAGTTTTCCATTGATACTTCATCCTGTTTTCAGTACACTTCTCACACAGCAGTTTGTTGTTCCCCATCAAGAGCTCTACAGCTGTAAACTGGTAGAGACAGGACTGCACAGAGCATTCTTTGGAGCTGGTTACATAACCCTGGGAGAGTGTTTGGAAAGCAGTTTGAGGATTCTGGGATAGCACACACTTTGGATGTGAACAAGGTTCCTCTTCACATGAACCCATGTTCTCCTCCATAGGATTCAGGCTGAGCTTTGACAGAGGCCCAGTGACAGCATCAAGTGATGAGCGTAAGAAATCATTAATGGCAGAATGGTTTCCAGCACTTTTATGATTTGTGTCGTTTTCTCTGTTCATTTCTGTTTGGGCTAATAAATTCTCACAATCGGAAGCTTCGCTATCTGCATCTCCACTGCTTTCCAGTTGGATATCTTTGTCTCTTTCACTGCCATCTGACTGGCTGCCAGTCTTAAGAGTCTTGGGAACATTGTTATTTATACCAACTTGAGACTTCTCTCTGTTTTCTTGCAATAATGTAAGGTTTTTGTTGTCATTAGATGTGGATTCATAGGCTGACTGTTCTTTTCTCCACCGGTCCTAAAGTAAAATTAAAAGATTATATTTTAAACAGCTAAAGGGAAATTATAGTGTTATTTGGCAGTGGTGTATCTAGCACATCTGGCATCCAGGGCCAGTCATTTATTTTATACCCCCAACCCCCTCCTTCCCAAAAAAATTATATCAAGAAGTAAAGCGGTATGCTCAGCCTGTTGCACCGGATGTGGATGTGGTCAAATTGCATTGATAGTGGGGGTGGCTTAAAGGGGCATAGTTATATAAAACTTTAGCATACTCCCTTATACCCAGCACACATTCACATTAGTCCTTTTATCACAAAATATGCTTTAATGACTGTGCCACAGGAAAGAGTATAACTAGGGTTGCCACCTCAACCCTTTAAAACCGAACACATATGCATTACACGGGTTCTGAGGCTAATTTAATGCATGTAAGGCACCAAGTGTGTTTAATTACTACCTTAACCACTTAACAACCGGCCCATAGCTGAATGACGGCTACAGGGCAGTTGTTTAACTCTGAGTGGCCGTCATATGACGTCCTCCCAGAATTCCGCTCTCGTGCGCCCCCTCGAGAGCATCCGTGTGGACACGGCACATCAAGGATCACGGTAAACGGCCGCTCATCGCGGCCGTTTACCGCGTGATCGCTCCGTCAAATGATGGAGCGATCGGTACAGTGGAGGGGGAAGAGATCGGTGTCAGCAGCGCTGTGGGCTGCATCTGCAGAGCCCACATCGCTGCTCACCGAAATTTAACCCCTCAATTCCCTGCCAATGCTCTGCAATGCCCGCCAATGCTCTGCAATGCCCTGCAATGCCCGCCAATACTCTGCAATGCCCGCCAATACCCTGCAATGCCCGCCAATACCCTGCAATGCCCGCCAATACTCTGCAGTACCAGCCAATACTCTGCAGTACCAGCCAATACTCTGCAGTACCAGCCAATACTCTGCAGTACCAGCCAATACTCTGCAGTACAATTCCAGCCAATACTCTGCAATACCCTGCCATAAATAGCCATACCCGGAGATACCCAGCCATACTCGGTGATACCCTGCAATACCCAGCCATAGACACCCCCCCCCCTCCCACCACCCTCCAGTGCTTCTACCGACTCGCCAATAAGATCAAAGCTGGAATCTTTTTTTTATTTTTTTATTTCAGGCTTCCCAGCTTAGAGGTGAGATGTGGGGTCTTATTGACCCCATATCTCACTGTAAAGAGGACCTGTCATGCCATTACATGAATAGGAATAAAAGTGATCAAAAGATTTTTTTTAGGGGAAAAAAATGTCAAACTAAAATAAATAAAGTAAAATGAACAATAAGAATTTTTTTTTTAAAGCGCCCCTGTCCCCATGTGCTCGCATGCAGAAGCGAGCGCATACGTAAGTCCCGCCCACATATGAAAACGGTGTTCAAACCACACATGTGAGGTATCGCTGCGAACGTTAGAGCGAGAGCAATAATTCTAGCCCTAGACCTCCTCTGTAACTCAAAACATGTAACCAGTAAAAAAAATGTAAAGCTTCGCCTATGGGGATTTTTAAGTAGCGACGTTTGGCGCCATTCCACGAGCGTGTGCAATTTTGAAGAGTGACATGTTAGGTATCTATTTACTCGGCGTAACTTCATCTTTCACATTATGCAAAAATTGGGCTAACTGTTTTTTTTTCCAAAAAAAAGCATTCGAAAAATTGCTGCGCAAATACCGTGCGAGATAAAAAGTTGCAACGACCACCATTGTATTCTCCAGGGTGTTTGCTAAAAAAAACATATATAATGTTTTGGGATTCTATGTAATTTTCTAGCAAATAAATGATGATTTTTACATGTAGGAGAGAAATGTCAGAATTGTCCTCGGTGCTCCAGAACGCCTGATGGCGCTCCCTGCATGTTGGGCCTCTGTATGTGGCCACGCTGTGTAAAAGTCTCACACATGTGGTATCGCTGTACTCGGGAGTAATAGCAGAATGTGTTTTGGGGTGTAATTTGTGGTATGCATATGTTGTGTGTGAGAAATAAACTGATAATATGACAATTTTGTGAAAAAAAAATAAAAATGAAAAAAAATATATCTTGATTTTGCAAAGAATTGTGGGAAAAAATTACAACTTGAAAAAACTCATCATGCCTCCTACTAAATACCTTGGAATGTCTTCTTTCCAAAAAGGGGTAATTTGGGGGGTATTTGTACTTTTCTGGCATGTTAGGGTCTCAAGAATTGAAATAGGCCGTCAGTACTTCAGGTGTGATAAATTTTCAGATATTGGCACCATAGCTTGTGGACTCTATAACTTTCACAAAGACCAAATAATATCCACCAATTTGTACTTATTTTTACCAAAGATATGTAGTAGTATAAATTTTGGCCAAAATTTATGAAGAAAAATTACTAATCTGCTAAATTTTATACAGAATTGTCGGTCTTTTTCTTTTATAGCACAAAAAATAAAAAACCGAGCGGTGATTAAATACCACCAAAAGAAAGCTCTATTTGAGTGAAAAAAGGACAAAAATTTCATGTAGGTCCAGTGTTGCATGACTGAGTAATTGTCATTCAAAATGTGAGAGCACCGAAAGCTGAAAATTGGTCTGGTTATTAAGGGTGTTTAAGTGCCCAGTGGTCAAGTGGTTAAAATACACCTATGATAACAATAATAGACCCTTCATTTCTTTGTAAGTGGACAAACTTACAAATTCTGCAAGGATCAAATAATTATTTTCCCCACTGTATACTGCAGCAGGGTGGCTCGTACAGGCACTGCAACATTACAACTTGATTGAACACAGCAGGACTTAGCCAGCGCATTTCAGCCAATGAATCATGGCTGGGACTTGCTGAGCGGCTGTGTCCAATCACAGCCCAGAACCCTGTGTTGACAATCAACACAGGGCTTTGTACAGAGAGAATGATTTTAGATCGGGTTCACACACTGTATATGTGGTCCAGTTTTGACAGCGTGATTTCAGCTCCCTTCGGTGCGACTTTGTTTAGTGGTTCAAGTGTGATTCAGGTGCGAATTGTCAAAGTGTATGACAGTGGAAATCGCTGATGTTCATAATCGCACCGACTCTTTTTAGCAGCTTCCCGACCGCCTCACGCAGATATACTGCGGCAGAAAGGCACGTACAGGCAGATTAATGTACCTGTATGTTACCCTTTAAGAGGATGCTGGGACTGTGACGACATAATGGGCGGGGATATTATCCGGTGATGTCCCTATATAAGTCGCCGCGCGCCGCGTCCCTGCCATTGTGACCGGAGGCAGCGACGGGGCAACATCTCCAGAAGAGAAGAACAGAAGACAGTAATAGTGGCGACAGAAGACCGGGCCACCGCTTGTAAAAGAGCTAGAAGAAGGCGCGGTGGCCCGGCAAGAAGAACCGAAGAGGGGGGACAAGACCCCCAAAGTCGAAAGAAGAGGGCGGCGGCGAAGAAGAAAGCCGGGCTCCTCCGCTAGTGAAAGAGCTAGCAAAAGAGCAGAAGATAGCGGAGGAGTCCGGCGAGAAGACCCCCGAAGACGGAAGAAGACCCCTGAAGCTGTGCAATAAACTATTTTAACCCTTGTGTGTTGTGTGTTTTTTTTTTTTTACTTTTTTTCACAGGTGAATGCTCATTCACATAGGGTGGGGGCCGGGATTATTAAAGGGGGTTCCCGGATTCCGATAAGCCCCCCGCCCGCAGACCCCGACAACCAACGGCCAGGGTTGTCGGGAAGAGGCCCTTGTCCTCAACAACATGGGGACAAGGTGCTTTGGGGTGGGGGTACCGCGCAGCCCCCCCTTCCCCAAGGCAACCCCCATGTTGAGGGCACGCGGCCTGGTATGGCTCAGGAGGGGGGGGGGGCGTTCGCTCTTCCCCACCCCCTTTCCTGGCCGGCAGGGTAGCGTGCTCGGATAAGGGTCTGATATGGACCTAGGGAGAACCCCCACGCCGATTTTTCAGCGTAGGGTTCCCCTTTTAAGTCCATACCATGTGACGGGGCCAGCTACGCCTCCTTCACTGGCCCCGGCTACCTGGAAACACTCTCAAAATGAGCGGACTTTTCTCCGGGCGGGAAAAGTCCATTCATTTCAAAAGTACGGCACACACACGGCCAGATTGTCTGCCGAAATGCGAGTCCGGCGGACAGATTGGAGTGCAAAAATACTTTTAGTCTGCCGGACTTTTGGGTAAAAAAAAAAGTCCGCTGGAGCCCACACACGGGGTGATTGTCCAGCGGACTTAAGTCCGCCAGACTTTTCCACCGGATTGTTTGATCGTGAGTACGAGGCATAAGTGTAACAGACATGTACAAACCTCAGCACGCTCATTTTAATAAAATAGGACTGTTCCATTACATATGCTTTCTACACACAGCCTACCTTAAAGTGGTCCTTCCCTCACTCAATTTTTAATCCTCATGCTGCCAGCATTAGTAAATAGATAGGAAAGTATATCACATTTACTTTAATATTTTTTTTTCACATTTCTTCAGTTACTTCCTAGTTTCTTGTCTAGGCAAATGATGTCATACATTCCAGGTGTTTTCAGGAGGGAGGGAAGGGGTTACATAGTTACATAGTAGGTGAGGTTGAAAAAAGACACACGTCCATCAAGTCCAACCTATGTGTGTGATTATATGTCAGTATTACATTGTATATCCTTGTATGTTGCGGTCGTTCAGGTGCTTATCTAATAGTTTCTTGAAACTATCGATGGATGCCCCCTGCTGAGACCACCGCTTGTGGAAGGGAATTCCACATCCTTGGCGCTCTTACAGTAAAGAACCCTTTACATAGTTTAAGGTTAAACCTCTTTTATTCTCATTTTAATGAGTGGCCACATGTCTTGTTAAACTCCCTTCTGTGAAAATGTTTTATCCCTATTGTGGGGTCACCAGTATCGTATTTGTTTCTCAGCTAAGTACACTCCCATGCATGCCTGAACTAAGGGCAGATGGATTCCAGGAAGTAAATGAAATGCTACATGAATCATCTGCCCTTACTCAAGATGGCCAGGGCCAGAAATGCGGGGGGGGGGGGGGGGGGGGTGTTTTTCAATAGAGACATGGATAGATGGAGGAGTTTGCTTTGAATAGTAAAAATGAATTTGTGTTTTTGGTTCCTCATATGCAGTGAAGATATGGCTTTAACCACTTGCTTACTGGGCACATAAACCCCCCCCCCCCCGCTGATAAATTTTCAGCTTTCAGCGCTGTCGCACTTCGAATGACAATTGTGCAGTCATACAACACTGCACCCAAATGACATTTTTACAATTTTTTCCTACAAATAGAGCTTTCTTTTGGTAGTATTTGATCACCTCTGCGTTTTTTTATTTTTTGTAAAATTTTTTTTAAAAAGACAGATTAAAAAAAAAAAATAATGATATATATATATATATATATATATATATATATATATATATATAGTGCCTTGCGAAAGTATTCGGCCCCCTTTGAACTTTTCAACCTTTTGCCACATTTCAGGCTTCAAACATAGATTATAAAATTTTTATTTTTTGTGAAGAATCACCAACAAGTGGGACACAATTGTGAAGTGGAACGAAATCTATTGGATATTTTAAACTTTTTTAGCAAATAAAAAACTGAAAAGTGGTGCGTGCAAAATTATTCGGCCCCTTTACTTTCAGTGCAGCAAACTCACTCCAGAAGTTCAGCGAGGATCTCTGAATAATCCAGTGTTTCTCAATTCCAGTCCTCATGGCCCACTAACAGGTCATGTTTTCAGGCTTTCCATTATTTTGCACAGGTAATTTGATCAGTTTCACTGCCTTAGTAATTACCCCAGCTGTTTCATCTGAGGGAAATCCTGAAAACATGACCTGTTACTGGGCCATGAGGACTGGAATTGAGAAACACTGCAATAATCCAATGTTGTCCAAAATGACTGATGGTGATAAATAGAATCCACCTGTGTGTAATCAAGTCTCTGTATAAATGCACCTGCTCTGTGATAGTCTCAGGGTTCTGTTGAAAGTGCAGAGAGCATCATGAAGACCAAGGAACACACCAGGCAGGTCCGTAATACTGTTGTGGAGAAGTTTAAAGCTGGATTTGGATACAAAAAGATTTCCCAAGCTTTAAACATCCCAAGGAGCGCTGTGCAAGCGATCATTTTGAAATGGGAGTATCAGACCACTGCAAATCTACCAAGACCTGGCCGTCCCTCTAAACTTTCAGCTCAGACAAGGAGAAGACTGATCAGAGATGCAGCCAAGAGGCCCATGATCACTCTGGATGAACTTCAGAGAACTACAGCTGAGGTGGGAGAGTCTGTCCATAGGACAACAATCAGTCGTACACTGCACAAATCTGGCCTTTATGGAAGAGTGGCAAGAAGAAAGCCATTTCTCAAAGATATCCATAAAAAGTCTCGTCTAAAGTTTGCCACAAGCCACCTGGGAGACACACCAAACATGTGGAAGAAGGTGCTCTGGTCAGATGAAACCAAAATCAAACTTTTTGCCCACAATGCAAAACTATATGTTTGGCCTAAAAGCAACACAGCTCATCACCCTCAACACACCATCCCCACTGTCACACATGGTGGTGGCAGCATCATGGTTTGGGCCTGCTTTTCTTCAGCAGGGACAGGGAAGATGGTTAAAATTGAGGGGAAGATGGATGCAGCCAAATACAGGACCATTCTGGATGAAAACCTGTTGGAGTCTGCAAAAGACCTGAAACTGGGATGGGGATTTATCTTCCAACAAGACAATGATCCCAAACATACAGCAAAATCTACATAGGAATGGTTCACAAATAACGTATCCAGGTGTTAGAATGGCCAAGTCAAAGTCCAGACCTGAATCCAATCGAGAATCTGTGGAAAGAGCTGAAAACTGCTGTTCACAAACGCTCTCCATCCAACCTCACTGAGCTCGAGCTGTTTTGCAAGGAAGAATGGGCAAGAATTTCAGTCTCTCGATGTGCAAAACTGATAGAGACATACCCCAAGCGACTTGCAGCTGTAATCGCAGCAAAAGGTGGCTCTACAAAGTATTAACGCAAGGGGGCCGAATAATTTTGCACGCCCCACTTTTCATTTTTTTATTAGTTAAATAAGTTTCAAAAATCCAATAGATTTCGTTCCACTTCACAATTGTGTCCCACTTGTTGGTGATTCTTCCCAAAAAATAAAAATGTTATATCTTTATGTTTGAAGCCTGAAATGTGGCAAAAGGTTGAAAAGTTCAAGGGGGCCGAATACTTTCGCAAGGCACTGTGTGTATATGTATATATATATATATATATATATATATATATATATATATATATATATATATATATATATATATATATATATATATATATATATATATATATATATATATATATATATATATATATATATTGTTATAACATTTTGCAAACAGGTAATTTTTTCTCCTTCACTGATGTACGTTGATGAGGCTGCACTGGGGTGCACTGAAGGGCATTGATAGGTGGTATTAGTGGGCACTGAGAAGTGGCACTGATGAGTGGCACTCATGGGCATTGATAGGTGGCAATGGCAGGGGGTACTGATTGGCACAGATGAGGCAGATGTGCCTCCTTCCTCTTCGGGACTGATGTCCCTTGCACATAAGCCGGTGATCAGCTTTTTTTTCTCCTCACGCTGTCAGCGTGAGGAGAAAACAAAAACGATTACCGAGCTTTTGTTTACACACGTGATCAGTTGTCAGCCAGTAGGCTGGATTAACAGGTGAAATTTAAGAAAAAAGGCCTAAAAAAGAAAACGATTAGGCTCTGTTCACATCTAGGCATTGCTATTTTACAGGTGTTTTTTTTGCAGCGTATTTGCAGTGTTTTTGAGTGACTGGTGTTTTGCTTCAGGTGACAGAACGCATAGATGTGAACAGGAGTCTTTGAAATAAATGGGATTTGTTTTGTTGGGTGTTTTTGGAGCTGAGGCTTACAGAAGAAAAATGCCTAGATAAGAACGGAGCCTAAGCTGCAATATAAATATTTTTTGTTTTTGGGTTAAATACAACTTTAAGGCTCGGTTCACACAGGGGGCGACACGAGGCGACACGACTTGCCGTGCCGTGACCTGACAAGTCGCCCCCGTTCTGTACTACGGAACCGTTCTAAGAGGAGCGACTCGAGTCGCTCCGACTTAGAAAAAAGGTTCCTGTACTACTTTTGGGCGACTTGCATTGACTTCTATACAGAAGTCATTTGCAAGTCGCCGCTGAGGTCGCGGCAGGTCGCGGCGCGGCAAGTCGTGTCGCCCCCTGTGTGAACCGAG
Source organism: Lithobates pipiens (assembly GCF_037356315.1). Classification (NCBI taxonomy): domain Eukaryota; kingdom Metazoa; phylum Chordata; class Amphibia; order Anura; family Ranidae; genus Lithobates; species Lithobates pipiens. The sequence continues at coordinate 308,637,912 of NW_027507758.1, read as the reverse complement.
CCTTAAGGGGTTGTATAGGTTTGTTTTTTTATTTTTTTTAAATAACACGTCATACTTGCCTCCACTGTGCAGTTTGTTTTGCACAGAGTGGGCCTGTTCCTCGTCTTTTGGTGTCACTTGGCGGCTATCTTGGCTCCTCCCCGCAACAGCTAACCCCTCTCTGGGAAGAGCTCTCCCAAGGGGGTAAGCTTGCGGGCGCGCTCCCATGTGATACACTTGGCGACCACAGCCGCAGAGTGTATCTTGCATGGTGCGCTCCCATGTGTTATAAACACGGCGGCCGCTTCAATTAGCTGCTTCGTTGATTTGATTGACAGCAGCGGGAGCCAATGGCTGCGCAATGAAGAGCCCACAGGAGCTGGGAGAAAGCAACGCAGGATCACGCCCGGGGGGGGCCGGAGAGTGCAAGGTGTTTTTTTAACTTAATGCATAGGATGCATTAAGGTGAAAAAACGCAAAGCTTTACAATCCCTTTAAGGTTATTACACAGACTTTCAAACATAACTGAATATTTAGTGCTCTGCATGGTTTATTTTCTTATGTACAGTAAGAAAATATATTTTTCAAAAAGATTATTTAAAGTTATTGAATTAAGCAAATTTGAAATAGGCATATGAATATTTCCTATTTGTCTATTAGCCACCAGAAGGTTCAGTTGCACATGTTTATTAGGCTAACCTTTTATGTTTAATAAAAAGGTTCAGTTGCACATGTTTATTAGGCTAACCTTTATGTTTAATAAAATCAAAAATTAAATTAGGGGCATGGCTTGGCAATGGAGGAATGAAGAACACACACTTGCTGAGCTCTGCTAAATCCACTCTTTACTGCCATAAGCCCTGTACACACGATGAGAATATTGGATGAATGACCTTACTTTTTTTTTTTTTTTTTGTTAGTCTTGTATGAAAAAATGAAGACGTTACTAAAGTTATGAAAATTCTTGTATGGAAGAATTCAAATTCAGAAGTGATTTAATGTATTGTATTAAATTATAATTTAAATATAATTTAAATATTCTTTTGTTTTTGAGTATGTGTAGTCTTGGTCTTCTGATTTTTTTTTTTTTGGACTAATACTGTATTGATTAAATGAAAATAGTTTGTTCCGGCACTGTATGAGGAAAATGTCCGTGCTTGTCCCTTCGGATAATATCGGATGAAGGGTCTTGATCGGCTCTTGAAAGCTGTGTACTAACGATCAGATTACTGTACGATCTCTTTGAAAGTGGTATTTTTAATCTCCTTTTCTGATCGTGTGTACCAGGCATTACTAAAACTGGTGCACACAGAATCTGGTGTAACTGTAAAAATGTAAAAACTGGCCTGTAATGGATGGGAGTGTTAAGGTGGTTAAAGATCATGCAGAAAAACATCTATGATATGGTCAAGATATACACTTACACTGTCTTTTATTGGCGAGTGCTTCCTCTGTATCCTTCCTGATACACTGTTCATACAGTTGCACACAGCACTCTCATCTCCCTGGTTACTTCTGACTTTGCTACCTTTTCCGTAAACTACAGGTTTGGATACCTAATGTACATTGGACCACAAATAAATGATGCAAAGTTAGCACAAATGACATTGGCTTCACAATATAAAACTTAGGTCTAATCTCCAGGTAAACAGCAAAATGCACAGATAAAAAAAAAACATTACCCGTCAAAGAATTTGATATTTCTTTCCACCCTGTCCTGAGATTTACACAGCTCTGCCACACAGTACATCCATGTGGATGGCACCAACATACAGTATCTACTACATTTATAAACTGTAGAAGAAATTTAATGATGTCCTCATTTCACCCCTAGCTTGCTGACTGCACAGTGAAAGAGCAGCAGGGGAATGATGAGGTCTCCCCTCTTCACCCAAGTATACTTATTAGCACACATGCATTCAGAATATCCTACTTGCTCCCAGATGTCCTTCTACTTCCTATCAGATTGATGCTGTATAGGGGGTCTCAGGTGGCTGTTATCAAGTTAAATTCAGGTACTTTCAGAGCATGGTCACAAAAAAAGAATACATTTAATACTATATTATTATATGGCTGCATTATTGTGTGGCATGACTATATTTTATGGTAAAACTATAGTCATCCAAAATAAAAAATACCCTTAGGACTCATTTACACTAACAATACCCTCAGAAGAATGATTCATGTTGGATCACTTTTCAGAGGGCGCTTAACAGGTGGTGAGTAGGCATTATATCATATCTTCACTCCCTGTTTTAACCCTTAAGTGGGTGAATGGGCCATGTTTGGCTGGTGGAATTGTCCTCCGATTGCTACTGGAGGGTAACTGTTGCGCAGCCCCAAATGTACACCTTTGTTGGCTACCTTTGCAGCTTAAGGGGGAGCTGTTGAGGGAGGGAAAAACCATGGCTGAACTGTATACTTTTACCACCCAGCCTTTTTCCAGTAAGCAGCACAAGAATACAGAGCCAGTCAGCAAACATTATCTATCAGTAGGTTATTTATTATGTATAACCCCCTGCTGTCTTTACAATAAATGAAAAAAAAAAAGTATCTCACATACCTTCCCTTCTATAATCGGCAGTGAAAGATCAATAAAAGCTTCATTCACAGAGGAAATCTAGAACAAAGAACAATACAAAAACACAATTACTGCCATTAAATAACTGTCAACAAAATCTTGTCATCGGTATAATTAACTCGTTAGAACACATTTTCAATTTGCGTGTTCAGAGCTGAATACCTGAATTTAGTTTGGGAAAGAAATGCAAGATCCTGCAAGGGTTCAGATAAGAGCTAGAACTAGCTTGCTAGTCAGGGGAATGCAGAGTTTTAGGGCCCATTCACACATTACACTGCGAAAGCTCACGTGTTCTCATTTATTGTGTTATTAAGTCAGCCTATTAATTAGAATGGGCTGCCTAACACACCAAAAAAGGAGCATGTACCATATCTTGCAACGCATTACAACGCACACTATTGTGCATCACATATAATGTACAATAGTGTAACTGGGTCCTTAAAGTACAAAAAATAGATAAAACTGGGGTTGTCTTTTTTTTGGAAACAAGAGTGGCTCCTCTAGTGTGTACTAATGCAGTGGTTCTTAACCTCAGTCCTCAAGTACCCCCAATGGGCCATGTTTTTAGGTTTTCCTTTACTTTGCACAGCTGCTTTAAATCAATATCAATGACATAGTATTAATAAGAGCTATTTTATCTAAGGGATATTGCCAAAACATGGTCTGTTGGGGGTACTTCGAGGACTGAGGTTGAGAATAGAGGTCTACCAATATATTGGCCGATATTTGGCCTTTTTTAAGAAATCGGCATCCCTTCCCCACACTCCACTCACAGTTTGACACACTGAGAGGCTCGGTGCTCTGTGTGAAATGGATTTGCAACTGAATGCAGAGAGAGGAGCTGTCAGAATTCAGCGTGATGTCGGGGGTGGGCGGGACCTAGATATCAAACACCAGCCAATGGGATGTGATCTGGGCAGGCCTCTAGGTGTATGTGGCCCGCCCACTTTCTTAAGCAGCTCAATCATTGGCTGGTGGTAATAGCTGCAGGGCCCCGCCTCCCCAGGTGGAGTCTGACAGCTGGTCTCTGCATTCTGTTACATATAGTGTAACTCAAACTAACAAATCGGCTCAGTGTAAAACCTCAGTGTAAAAAGCCGGCCCAATTTCTAAATATCGGCATCAGCCAGAGAAAAACCCCTATCGCTCAACCTCTAGTTGCAAACCACTGATCCAATGAATGTGCATGAACATATTGGGGGTTATTAGAAAGGATTGGGAAAATATGTGATAAACCGTGCACCCTATATACACACTATATCGTTAACAACCACAATCACCTACCTACTCTGGGAGCCTGTCTACCGAATTGTTGCAACATCAGACCATCCGCTGTATGGCACTCCTGTAATGGGAGTCATGTAGTTCTGGTGAGTAGGCTGTGTGACATGTGTTGGTGGAGGAAGACCCATAGTCACTTTACCACTGGTAAAGGAAACTTAAACACCATTGGAAGTCCTTTGATGAAAGTTTATGGACACTACACATATATATGATTTGTGGACACTATATCTACTATTTATTTAAATTTTATTATATACCCACTAGAGACATCTGGGGGTAGTCACATGTATTTGTTTGCACCTATGCACTTTAGAGTGAATATTGTATAAGATTTCACATGTTAATTGACTTATGGTCATCCACTGGAGACATCTAGTGGTTGTTCACGATACTGGCTTTTTTGCATTTAAAAGTTGGTGTGTATATAGGGTGCACAATTTATCACAAATTTTCACACACATAAGATGACACCTTTACAACGTGCAGCCCCTATAAATAATACCAGAATAACCTTCATGCAGGTAAGGAGATGATATACCATCTAGTTTCACTTTCTTTTCACTAATAGAAAGGATTGTCTGGTAAACCTTTTACATTCAGACACTTTCAGGAAAAGAAAGGACTTGGTGATGGCAAATTGTAAAAAAAATAAATAAATAAATGGGAAAAAGTGCCTTTTTTGGAACTAAATGCAACAATTCACTTCACCACAGATCTGTTTAGTATCACATTGTTTTAACGTCAATGTAAATGCCAGTATAAAGGAAACCTAATGAAAAAAAAACACTTGGTTTAGCCAAACATTTTCCATGCTGCATATAACTGGGTTGGTGCAGGGGATGTGTCCTATGCCTGCACACTTTGTGCTAAAAGGATGTTCCCCTTTGCTATCTCAGAAAGTTGGGAGGTATGTAGTCAGATTAAATTATATGAATTTTTGTTTTTACCTTGTGCAACTAAAATCAGTTTGTTTGAGCTTTGGGGTGCACACCCTAATGCCATAGGCTGCGCACACCTATGGTACCAGCACTGCGCCGGGGCAAATATAGTGTTAAAAGCTGCCACTTAAAGTGAACAGATAATCATAAGCATGTAAATTAATATAGTAAATAACGGCACTGTGAGTTAAAGGGACTTTAAATCCTAAATAACAAATCATCCAGTGAAAAGTGATAATCATCAACATAAATTAGTAATTATGAATTTTATGAATGAATGACAAAAGTTCACAACTGAACAGTCCATTAAACAAGCGTGAAAGCTCAGTGTGATTCAACACTGTTTAGTATGACAGGATTGACTTAAAAAATCATCCACCACGCCGCGTGCAAATGGTGACTCCGTTCCCCTTTAGATGTACACTCACCAGATGAAGTTGCCTTGCACTCTCATGCATGGCGAATACACAACAACCCCACAAAGGGTTAAATCATCCATCGTTATCCACTCGTGAAAATAGATCTCATGGAAAATCCACATGTAAAGAAACAAAGTGCTCCAATAGTGCAGTACTGTCTACTGAAAATTTTTTCAAGTTAAAAAATGCTTCAAACATTACACTCACATGGAATCAAATTAATAAAAGCATTTAACAGATGCACTGCAGCAGCAAGGAACTGGCATGACATGGTCACAGCGGACCAGAGTGTGTGAACGGTATTTCATCCACATAAAATTGGAATCCTCGGAATGTCACTTCTGGTATTAGATCCAATGTCACTAATGGTTACTGTACAGCCACGTTATGACACGTTTTGTCATCACGACTTCCTCCGGGGGAGGAAGTCGTGATGACGAAACGCATCGAAAGGTGGCTGTAGAGCAACCATTAGGGACGTTGAAAGTAATACCGGAAGTGACGTTCTGAGGGTCCTGGGGAGGAGGTTGTGATGGCGAAATGTGTCAAAACGTGGCTGTACGGCAACCATTAGCGACGCTGAATGTAATACTGGAATTGAGGTTCCGAGGGTTACGATTTCGTGTGGGTGAGACACCGTTCACACAGGCTGGTCCGCTGTGACCATGTCATGCCAGTTCCTTGCTGCTGCAGTGGATCAGTTACATGCTTTTATTAATTTGACTCCATGTGAGTGTAATGTTTAAAGCATTTTTTTAACTTGAATACATTTTCATTAAACAATACTGCACTATTGGAGTACTTTGTTTCTTTATTTTCCTTGAGATCTACTTTCACGGATATCGATGGATGATTTAACCTTTTGTGGGTTGTCGTGTATTTGCCAAGCATGAGAGTGCAAGGCAACTTCATCTGGTGAGTGTACATCTAAAGGGGAGCGGAGTCACCATTTGCATGCGGTGTGGTGGATGATTTTTGAAGTCAATTCATAATTACTAATTTATGTTAATGATTATAACTTGTCATTGGGCGATTTTAAGTCACGTTAACTCACAGCGCTGCTAGTTACTATATTCATTTACCTTGTGTAACTAGTTAATGGTGGCTGTGCCAAGACTTACTTTTGTCTATTTTGTCAGTAACTACAAAAAACATCTTCATACAGGGACTTATTCAACTGCCATTGAACCGTCAGATATAAATGATGCCCTTGCTAAAGCAAACAGAACCAGTCAATGTAAAGTTTTTTTTTTGCCTGCTGTACTCAATATATTCCTCTGATTCTAAGCAATCAGGGCCCATTGTAGAGCTTCATGGGAAAGAACTCACTGCCTGGCCTTCTAGGTGGGAGTATGGAGAAGGCCTGGAGGAGTACCTGGGAGCAAAAACAAAGATGAGTTTGATGAGTTTTCAGTTTAACTAAGCATATCTATTGCAGTTAGACAGACAATAGCCCTAAGTTTGTTAAGTGGACGACCATGGCTGACGTTTTTAAACAGGAAGGACTGGTAGAACTTCCTGCAAGTGTGGAAGATGAGGTATATGAAAATACCAAGATGTCAGTTCCCACAACAGAATATTGCCACAATGTTAGACCAAAAAAGCTGTCACAATATTTGCTTTTTGAAAATTAGAATTCTGATGGAAGACGTAGAAACATGCATAAGTCCAGTTGTCTTTAGATTGACTAGTACTGAGTTTGTGTTCACCTTTTAAAAAAAGTACACAGCCAGCTCCTGAAAACGAGGCAAATTGTGGAGATCTGTTCGCCAGTTTTTCAAGGCTGGAGAACAATTTCCCATACATTTCACTATACAATTTAAAGAAAAGTGACATATTGATTCAATGCTTCTAAACACTAAGGCCTCATGCACACTTTTTGATAACTCTCCTAGACGCTTGTATATGTGTGTAGCCCATAAAACGCTTGGGCGTTAATTAATTTCATTAGTCTTGTCAAATGCTTTTGCTGTCAAAATGCCACTGCTCCTGGATACACTGGCCGTGTTTTTTTTTTTATTCTGCCTTTAAAAAATTTTTGTTCTAATCTCAGGTTTCAGGACTATCTGTTCGGATCTTTTAAAACCTTTGGAGGTCTGTAATTTAGTCCAACACATTTCAAAAAGGACGAAATCCAGTTTCAGACAAAGTCTACCAGCTTATAAAACAAAGCAAAAAGCAGAAGCATGGTAGCCACAATTTATATTTCACTGTTATAAAGACAGTGGGTGCTAATCTGATTGGTGGCTATGGGTTACTGAACTCTGCTGGCTATACTTGTTGTTCACTACTGCATTGAAGTAGCCCTACATTGCAGATATTTCTTTTCACTGCTTCATAACAGATTCCACAGCTGTTAAGCCACAGTGACTTTTCACATAGACACGAATAAGATATGCTTACCTGTTCACATTCCTCACACATGATTGTGCTGGTTAATTCACCCACAAACACTCTATCTATGAAATTTGTCTTTACTCCTTCTCTTCCGTAAGCTAGGGACACAAATCAAATACATTTTTATTAACAAGTACCCGAGGCAATATATCTCTGCAAGAGTTTGTGAAAAACGTGTTTGTATATTTCTAGCCTATTACTTTAATGTTAAGTTCAAACAGAAGCACAATGAGAATCCTTACGTACATAATGAAAAGTTTTCAAAAGTGCATTGCAAGACCATAACCTCAGCACTATTCTGTAGGGTCTTGGTATTGCAACTGACCAAGAAATCTAGTGATTTCCCATATTCTATTTCCAGAGCAAAGCGGAATCATTTTTTAAAACTATACCAGTCATAAAAGAAATATGTAATCTGACCTCCGAAGATCTTAGTTATTTGGCACTAATGCTGATGCTTTGTCCTCAATATCTACTAAGTTTCCAGCCAAGAACAAGCATATACAGTTGCAAAAAAAAAAAAAAAAAGTATGTGAACCCCTTTGGAATGATATGCATTTCTGGACAAATTGGTCATAAAATGTGATCTGGTCTTCATCTGTCACAACAATAGACAATCACAGTCTGCTTAAACTAATAACACACAAAGAATTAAATGTTACCATGTTTTTATTGAACACACCATGTAAACATTCACAGTGCAGGTGGAAAAAGTATGTGCACCTTTTGGATTTAATAACTGGTTGAACCTCCTTTGGCAGCAATAACTTCAACCAAACGTTTCCTGTAGTTGCAGATCAGACGTGCACAATGGTCAGGAGTAATTCTTGACCATTCCTCTTTACAGAACTGTTTCAGGTCAGCAATATTCTTGGGATGTCTAGTGTGAATCGCTTTCTTGAGGTTATGCCACAGCATCTCAATCGGGTTAAGGCAGGAACTCTGACTGGGCCACTCCAGAAGTCGTATTTTCTTCTGTTTAAGCCATTCTGTTGTTGATTTACTTCTATGCTTTGGGTCCTTGTCCTGTTGCAACACCCATCTTCTGTTGAGCTTCAACTGGTGGACAGATGGCCTTAAGTTCTCCTGCAAAATGTCTTGATAAACTTGGGAATTCATTTTTCCTTTGATGATTGCAATCCGTTCAGGCCCTGATGCAGCAAAGCCGCCCCACACCACGATGCCCCCACTACCATACTTCACAGTTGGGATAAGGTTTTGATGTTGGAGTGCTGTCCCTCTTTTTCTCCACACATAGTGTTGGGTGTTTCTTCCAAACAACTCAAATTTGGTTTCATCTGTCCACAGAATATTTTGCCAGTACTGCTGTGGAATGCTCTTGTGAAAACTGTAAACGTGCAGCAATGTTTTTTATAGACAGCAGTAGCTTCCCCTGTGGTATCCTCCCATGAAATCCATTCTTGTTTAGTGTTTTATGTATCGTAGATTCATTAACAGGGATGTTGGCATATGCCAGAGACTTTTGTAAGTCTTTAGCTGACACTATAGGATTCTTCTTCACCTCATTGAGCAGTCTGCGCTGTGCTCTTGCAGTCATCTTTACAGGATGCCCACTCCTAAGGAGAGTAGCAGCAGTGCTGAAGTTTCTCAATTTATAGACAATTTGTCTTACTAAGGACTGATGAACAGCAAGGCTTTTGGAGATACTTTTATAACCCCTTCCAGCTTTATGCAAGTCAACAATTCTTAATCATAAGTCTTCTGAGAATTCTTTTGTGCGAGGCATCATTCACATCAGGCAATGCTTCTTGTGAAAAGCAAACCCAGAACTGGTGTGTGTTTTTTATAGGGCAGCTGTAACCAACACCTCCAATCTCATTCATTGATTGGACCCCAGTTGGCTGACACCTCTCTCCAATTAGCTCTTGGAGATCTCATTAGTTTAGTGATTCACATACTTTTTCCACATGCACTGAGAATGTTTACATGGTGTGTTCAATAAAAACATGGTAACATTTAATTCTTTGTGTGTTATTAGTTTAAGCAGAAATCCATATCATTCCAAAAGGGTTCACATACTTTTTTTTGCAAATGTAGATAGGATTTCCAACTCAAACTGAGAAACAGTGGGGTATAGTAACCAGTGAAAGTAAATTCGGTACCTAGTTCCCAATTACAGCAAGTCTGATGTTTGCATTATCTTGCTTGCTCATATCAGACCCAATACATTGTGGTTCACAAGAGATAATGGCGCTTTAGTGACTATGAACTGGTCATAGGGAATATATATATATATATATATATATGCATTTAAGAACTTTAGGTGGTCCACACCACATGCCATCATTCAATCTCTGGATAACTAACAAAAATGTTTTCTTTGGCAAATAGGATGAATTAAAGATTTTCATTGTTTCCATCTGATTATGGAACACTTAGAATATATATATATATATATATATTTTTTTTTTTTCTAAGTCACTGAACAAATACAGTGCATTTGGATAGTATTACCAGCGCTTCACTTTTTCTACATTTTGGTATGTTACAGCCCTATTCCAAAATGGATTAAAATCATTATTTTCCTCAAAATTCTACAAACAATACCCCATAATGATGACGTGAAAGAAGTTTGTTTGAAGTCTTTGCAAATTTATTAAAAATAAAAAACGAAAAAAATCCCATGTACTTAAGTATTCACTTATGCACATGTGATTTTTTTATTTTTATTAAATGGGCAAAGATTTTAAACAAACTTCTTTTTCGTTGCCATTATGGAGTATTGGTTGTAGAATTTTGAGGAAAGTAATGAATTTAATCAATTTTGGAATAAGGCGGTAACAAACAACATGTGGAAAATGTGAAGTTCTGTGAATACTTTCCGGATGCACTGTATCTAATATTTATTTTACATACTTTCATTGTTCCAGGAAAAAAAAAAAAAAAAAAAAAAAAAAACAAGTCTGGTTTTAAATCCATTACCAGTGACACAGACAAATTGGAGATTTTAGTCATGCCACAAGATGGCACTATGCTATTATGTAGTACAGTCTGACTGCAATAAAACATCACTTGTCAAACTAATGTGAACGCATCCACATTTTAACTAGCAAGGGGCATCAGTTCGGATTAAATTATAATAACAAAAAAAAAAAAAACAGTAATAAAACTAATCCTACCAGTATTTCTAAATTATTTTTCAATAATTCGATAATTATTAACAACATTTGTCAGAAAATTCTAATGAACAATTCTTTAGAAGGAAAAAACATATTGCAGACAAATTTCTTTCTTTTAATTTTGATGATTATGGCTTACAGCTAGGAAAAACCCCAAATTCAGGATCTCAGAAAATTAGAATATTACATAAGAGCAATAAAAAATGATTTTTAATACAGAAATGTTGGCTACTGTATGTCCATGTACAGTATAGTATGTACTCAATACTTGGTCGGGGCTTCTTTTGCATAAATTACTGCATCAATGCATTTTTCCACAGTCTGTGATGATTTGGGGAGCAATTTCATCTGCTGGTGTTGGTCCACTGTGTTTTATCAAGTTCAAAGTCAGTGCAGCCCTCAACCAGGAAATTCTAGAGCACTTCGTGCTTCCCTCTGCTGACCAGCTTTATGGAGATACTGATTTCATATTCCAGCAGGACTTGGCACCTGCCCACACTACCAAAAGTACCAATACCCGGTTTAGTGCTTGACTGACCAGCAAACTTGCTTGACCTAAACCCCATAGAGAATCTGTGGGATATTGTCAAGAGGAAGATGAGAGACACAAGACACAACAATGAAGACGAGCTGAAGACCACTATCAAAGCAACCTGGGCTTCCATAACACCTCAGCAGTGACACAGGCTGATAGCCTTCCTGCCACGCTGCATTGATGCAGTAATTTGTGCAAAAGGAGCCAGACCAAGTATCGAGTGCATACTATACTGTACATGGACATACTTTTCAGTAAGCCAACATTTCTGTATTAAAAATACTTATTTTAATGGTCTTATGTAATATCCTAATTTTCTGAGATACTGAATTTGGGGTTTTCACTAGCTGTAAGCCATAATAATCAAAATTAAAAGAAAGAAATGCTTGAAATATATCACTCTGTGTGTAACACAGCTATATAAAATATATGTTTCACTTTTTGAATTACTGAAATAAATTAACTTTTTGATGCTCTTCTAATTTTATGAAATGCACCTGTATATCCCTAACCCTATATAACTAACCCTGTTCCCAGTGGCAGAACTACCACCATAGCGACCCACTTGGGCGCTATGGGGCCCGGTGAGGATGAGGAATGCAGACATCTCACCCACGAGTGCTAGGCGGCCGCCTATAGGTGCACTGCTACCTAGCCTATCTGGGAGGATGCAGGCCGACCCAGATGGATCATGTGAGTGTGGCACGTCCGTCTGCGGGGCCTGGCGGCAGCCACGGCGCCACCGGCATAGTGATACCTCTGTGTGTTCAGACTCCTGCATTGCTGCTGACCGTGCAGTGCGCAGACTTCACAGTCTGTCCGACCAGTGCTGTCTGTGTCTGCCAATTGAACTGGAGGTGACGCCGCCACCCGCCAGACCCCATCACGATTACAATTGGGCTGCTTCCTATGTGCCCAGTGAAAGGTGCTATGAAAGCCAATGAGGTGCTGAGCGCAGGCGAAGGTGCTCCGCCCACCTTATCGCCGTTCCCTCCTCCAGTCCCACCCACAATGGTCAGAGGAGCCCACGCAGTGCTTTGGCTGGCTATCCCACACGGTCTGCAGTGTGGAATGGAGACTTAGGCCAGAGCTGAGAAGAAGAGAAGAAGGTACAGACAGTCTGATATGGAACAGTGTCAGTGTGGGCTGTAATTGGTACAATCTCATGTGTGTAACACAGTGTGTCAGTCAGATAGTGTGTCCTGCAATAATTGCTGCCTGGCTCAAGCTGTAGACAGACAGTTTTATACACAGTCTGTAGCTGCAGCAATCATATTCAGACTTCACAGTGTACAGCATAATGGCATCTTATACATACTTACTATAGTATGGAGAAATATTGGATACTGTATTGTGGGAAATATTGACAAAACCCAAGGCATACTGCAAGTAGGTACACATAGATAACATCCACTCTCCAGCCCTCCAAAATTAGTTTGCTGTATACACTCTACACACTAAGCTGTTGTCTGTGTACTGTGCCACATGAGTGTGGTAATCTGTTGTTCAATGGCATTAGTTAATTTTTTTGTGGGGGGGGGTTCCCATACAACCTTTTGCTATGGGGCCCTGCGATTTCTAGTTGCGCACCCCGCCTGTTCCCTCTCTTAAATAGTATCAACTAGGATATTAATACAGGCAGTCACCAGGTTACAAAAAAGATGGGGTCTGTAGGTTTGTTCTTAAGTTGAATTTGTATGTAAGTGGGAACAGGTATATTTTTTAAGTGTAAGTCCAAATAAACAAAATATTTTTAAGATTTTTGGTTAGCATAGCTGATATTACTGACTGCTTTTTGGGTTGCTCATCCTCCAGGGTTGTCATCCTCATCCTTTCTTCCCAATTTTTTTAGCCAATGACCAAGAACAATTATACAGGTCATGAATCCCAGGACCTTAATGGACGTATGCTTGTTTCACGTCAATTAATTACAAAGTAGTGAAGCCAGGATAAAAATTCCAGCCCTGGAAGTTGCACAACTGTACCATCAAAGTAAAATTAGCAATACCAGCTCTCATAACCTGAATTGAGGATTTACTCAATTCACCCCCAACCTTTCCTGAATTAGCCTGCATTACTATGCCCCACCCTAGCTTCCAACTTACTCTGTACTGGAATTGTTTCCCTTATTAAAATGTTTCTTTCTCCTCAGGCAAAAATCCTGTTTGGTGCCAGACATGCCTGTGTACTGAGCCCTCATAGGCATGCACAGGAAGCAGTGGCATACCAATGGGGGGGGGGGGGGGGGGGTGTCGGTCCTCCCCGGGTGCCACACATTGGGGGGGGTGTCAGACCGGTGCCCCCTGCGATTGAAGCGGTGATAGTGGGCTCAGGCAGCGGCAGTGACAGCCAGGGCAGGGAGAGGTGAGCTGTGACAGGGTGCCCAGGTGACTGATACCCAGGCCGGCCACCGGATCCACTCTGCCTTTTACAACAGGGGAGAGACAGTGAGCAGCGCTGAATAGAGAATGCCAACTGCTGGACTTAACTGTGGGAAGGGAGGGCTGTGTAGTGGGAAGGGAGGGCTGTGTAGTGTAAAGGGGTCCAGAGGTGCAGTTGTGGAGAGGGGGTACACAGTAAGGTATTTGGGGGGGGGGGGCGCAGAGGTATGCACAGGGCACAGTGGGGCGTTTTTAAATTTTCAAGTTGGGGGGGGGGGGGGGGGGGCAGGGTGCCAGAAAGGAGATTTCAGATTGCGTAGAAATACCCATTGCAGGGAGTGGGCCTCTGCTACAGGTTTAAGCAAGAAGTGGGAATAGAGGCGGTTACTTCGAGGAGTTTAGCATTCTATTACAGATGTCCTTTCAAATAAAACTCTGTATAATACAACTTGTACCATATTGTTTAGAAAACAATTTCTGTGTAAAAAAAAAAAAAAAAATCAGGTCATCAAGAGCCCTTTTTGGCTGTAGTACCAAGAAATGAGCAAGCACATTTATTAGGATGGGCAGATTTGAACAAATTGACAAAGCTCTGCTGTCATGAGCTCCAAAAGAAGTTTTATTTGTGCCATGCCAGTCATGACAATGCAGTGGTGGTGATGGTTTCCAATGATCTGGACACATACAGACAACACATTATTTTGGGGCGTCTGCTTTAGGGTAACAGCTATTGTATATATTTGCACCCTTTCAGATTTAGAAATAAGAAACAAAATCTTTAACAAAATCTTTAGAGACCTACAAAGCTAAAAATCCATAGACAAGGTTAGACAGGTGTCCTTTAATACACATGATAAATGAGACCATTACATAGTTACTAGATCAAACTTTTCCCTTCCAATGTCTCAAATACTGTACTGGTTTTAAGGAAATCTGAAGAGGTAACCTGGAAAGCACAGACTATTTCAAATCACAAGCTATTGAGGCACAAGGCAGGGAGCACATCTGTACTTTGTCCCCCACCTCTCCTAACCGATGATCCTTCATACAGATTTAAAAGCAGTCCATGTGAAAGCTTACCTTTAACTTTTCTCCTTGTATCCTCATCTGCTGTTTTAGTTGTTGGGTTGTTGAATGCTTTTAAAATTCCAGACTGTATGCGCTGTAGCAGGGAAAGATCAACATTTTAATTAACTACAACTAAAATAAGGCTTTAACTTAATAGCACAATGCAACACTATTACAAATCCGGTTAGCCTCAATGTGATGCCATATTAGTCTTGTTGCAAAGCTATGATCAGGTCTGGTCATTATTTGGTACACATGCATACATTAACCATCAGCATTAACAAACACTTTTGTTTTTAAAGTGAAAAAGCATATTATATATAGTCTTTAGATGTAGCCTAGGCATACCAATTTTGTCATGTATATGAAGAGGAGTGTCATCGTAAAACAACGCAAACTCCTTTTTTAAGTTAATGTCATTATGCATTTTAATCTATTTTCCACTATTTTCTTTTTTTTTTAGGGTGTCATGATGGAAAATTTGGTGCATTCTTTTACATTTATACATTAGATGCAATATCGGTCTAATCCAGGTAGGGAAAGGTGAAACTGTAGCGATATAAACAAGCCATATGTGCATGAGTCCTTAGCATGGTAAGCAGCAGATAAATGGTGTTGTGTAGAATATAAGGCTTGATTCACATCTATGCATGTTGCTTTTGAGTGTTTCTGCAGTGCTTTTTTTTTATTCTGGATTTTTTACCAGGATTTGCAGGATTTTTTTTTGCTTTACATTCACTGTATATAGCCGGTTGCTAAGGAGTGAGCCGGGGAGGCTGGTCGGCCGCCACATCCTTAACAACCGATGAGTTCCCAGCTGAATGTAAAAAAAAATAAGATTTACCGGCTTAAAAAATAAATAAATAAAAAAATCCTTAAAAAAATTGCCGTGGCTCCCCTCCGCCTAAAAAACCATACCAGACCCTTCGGTCTGAGCGCCCCCCCCCCCCCCCCCCATGTTGAGGGCATGTGGCCTGGTGTGGTTCACTCCAAAGCACCTTGTCCCTAGTGTTGATGGGCTGTGGTTGTGAGGGTCTGCGGGCAGGGGGCTTATCGGAATCTGGAAGCCTGCTTAACTACTTCTCAAACGCCGGCCATCAAACGACGGGCAGGCGGCGCACCTATTGTGGCGGGAGGGCGTCATATGACGTCCTCCCGTTTAAACAGGGAGTGCACACGATCGTGCACACGCATCCCTGTTTCTTCGGTGGCGGCGTGTCATGGAGACACCGTTCGCCAACGAAGGGGGTGAACAGCCATTGGGTATGGCTGTTTACCACACGATCAGCCGTGATGAAGTCACGGCCGATCACAGATGGTCACACCCCCACTGTGCATGTCGCGTGCTCGCGAGCGCGCTGCGTGTGCACTTCGGTGGCGGCGTGTTCCCGGGAACACTGCTCATCACCGACGCTGGTAAACAGCCATTGGCCGGCTGTTTACCCATGTGATCGGCTGTGATCGTTTCACAGCCGATCACTAAAATGTAAACAAACCGCGGTAGCGAGATGTTACCGGGTTCTCCTCCTCACACACCGATCGTGTGTGAGGAGGAGATTGCGGTAACATCTCGTTACTGCTTACAGTGTACACCAATCACACTGATTGCCCCCCCAATAAAGAGGACCTGTCACTCACAGTCCATCAGAGTACCTGTCACAGTCCATCATAGTACCCGAGTACCTGTCACAGCCCATCAGAGTACCCGAGTACCTGTCGCAGCCCATCAGAGTACCCGAGTACCTGTCACAGCCCATCAGAGTACCCGAGTACCTGTCACCGCCCTTCAGAGTACCCAAATACCAGTCACCAGGCCATCAGAGAACCTGTCACCAGGCCATCAGAGTACCCGAGTACCTGTCACCAGGCCATCAGAGTACCCGAGTACCTGTCACCAGGCCATCAGAGTACCCGAGTACCTGTCACCAGGCCATCAGAGTACCCGAGTACCTGTCACCAGGCCATCAGAGTACTTATCTGCAGCCCATCAGAGTATCCGAGTACCTATTTGCAGCCCATGCCTCATAGAATATATATACGTTGGGGTGTTTGCTTTCCAAAATGGGGTCATTTTGTGGGTAATTGCACTGTCCTGGTGCTCCAGGACCTTCAAAAGTGTGATAGGTAGGAATGAAATGAGATGTGTCATTTATGCTCCTAGAACGCCTGAACGTACTACTTCAATGTTCGGCCTCTCTATGTGACCAGGCTGTGTAAAAGTCCTACACATGAGGTATCGCTATACTCGGGAGGAGTAGCAGAATGTGTTTTGGGGTGTAATTTTTGCTATATACATGCTATGTGTTACAAATATCTTATAAATTGACAGCTTTGTGTAAAAAAAAAAAAAAAAATGCGTTTTCATTTTTTTCCACATTTTCCAAAAACTTCTGGAAAAAAATGAACTGCTCAAAAGACTCATTATGCCTCACAGATTATACGTTGGGGTGTTTGCTTTCCAAAATGGGGTCATTTTATGGGAAATTCCATTGTCCTGGTACTCCAGGGCCTTCAAAAATGTAATAGGTGGTTGAGAAATGAGATGCGTAATTTTTGCTCGTAGAACGTCTGAAGGTACTACTTCAATGTTGGTGCTCTCTATGTGGACAGGCTGTGTCAAAGTCTCACACCTGTGGTATCGCCATACTCAGGAAGAGTAGCAGAATGTATTTTGGGGTGTAATTTGTTGTATGCATATGCTGTGTGTGAGAAATAACCTGATAATATGACAATTTTGTAAAAAATAAAATAAAAAAATAAATAAAAAAAAAATCTTAATTTGCAAAGAATTGTGGGAAAAAATGACAACTTAAAAAAACTCACCATGCTACTTTCTTAATACCTTGGAATGTCTACTTTCTAAAAAGGGGTCATTTGGGGGGTATTTGTACATTCCTGACTTGTTAGTGTCTCAAGAAATGATACACCTGATGTACTGAAGGTCTGATCAGATGTGATCAATTTTCAGTGAATGGCACCATATAGTTTGCAGACTCTATAACTTTCGCAAAGACCAAATAATATACACTAATGTGGGTTATTTTTACCAAAGTTATGTAGCAGTATAAATTTTGGCCAAAATGACTAATTAGCAAAAATTTATGACAGAAACAAAGAAAAAGGCATTTTTTTTCCCACAAAATTTACGTTTTATTTTATTTATAGCACAAAAAATAAAAAACCCACTAGTGATTAAATACCACTAAAAGAAAGCTCTATTTGTGTGGAAAAAAGGACGCACGTTTTCATATGGGTACAGTGTTGCATGACTGAGTAACTGTCATTCAAACTGTGAGAGCGCTGAAAGCTGAAAATTGGTCTGGTCAGGAAGAGGGTGTAAGTGCACTGTATTGAGGTGGTTAAACAACCCTTACCCATTCACCCCAAAAAAGTAGTGTAGTGTAGCAAACAACAAAGATAGTTTTTGACAAGTCCTTTATTAAAAAAGGTCTTCTTCCCCCGCTTCTTCCTCCAGTCTTCTTCTCACTCCGCCACTGACCCGCCGAAAATAAAAGAAAAAAACCCATCATCCTCCAATAGGCTCCTTCCTTTCTGTCCGCTCCAATGTCTGACATTTCTTATATAACTATGGAGTGTGGCCATCGGGTGATGTCACCTGGAGACCCCACCCCTTGTGACATCACGGACCCACCATGCCCCTGACGTCAGAGTGGACAGAAGAGCGGGAGCCAGTTAGAGGATGCTCATTTTCTTTTTTTTCAGCAGGTCAGTGGCGGTGGAAGAAGCAAAGAAAGAAGAAGAAGCAGAGGAAGAAGAAGAAGCAGAGGAAGAAGAAGAGCAGAGGAAGAAGAAGAGCAGAGGAAGAAGAGCGGAGAAAGATTACATTTTTAATAAAGGACTTGTCAAAAACTGTCTCTTGTTTTTTGTCACACTACACTATTTTTTTGGGTGAGTGGGTAGGGCTACCCAAATGTACCCCATACCCATTCACATGATCTGGGGGGGCCTTTGTTAAAGGGGACTTCCAGATTTCAATAAGCCCCCTGCCCACAGACCCCCACAATCACAGCCTAGGGTTGTGGGGATGAGGCCCCTGTCCCCATGGGGACAAGGTGCTTTGGGGTGGGTGGGGAAGCAGGGCTCCCCCCTTGCTCCAGAGCACCCACCACACCATGTTGAGGGCATGTGGCCTGGTATGGTTCAGGAGGGGCACTCGCTAACCCCCCCCCCCCTTTTTCTGGTCTGCCAGGCTGCGTACTCGGATAAGGATCTAGTATGGATTTTGGGGGGATTTGAGGGACATTTTTTTCTTGAATTGTTTAAAACCCAGCCCGCTCCTTAGCAACCGGCTATATACACAGTGAATGTAAAAAATAAAAAAAAACTTAAAGCAATAAAATCATGGTTAAAACGCAGTACTTGCATTTTGGATGCAGGTCCATTAAAGTCTATTACATACAAAATGCTGCAGGGAAAAAAGTCCCTGACCCTTTCCAAAAATGCAGAGGCCCAAAAATGCACTGACATGAACGTGTTCCATAGAAACTTCATGTTAAAAAAAAAAAAAAAATGTCATGCGTTTCTACAAAAAGCAGTAAAAAAATGCATTGGTGTGAATGGAGCTTTAGGCTAAAGTTACACAGACTATTTGTAATAGCCCAATCAAACAAATATTATTTGTAGTGATTAACACAGATATAATTAATAGTTGATCACTAAACAGAGACATCATATGACACCCTATGGTGTAAGCTACATAAGTAGCATATATTACAATCAATCACACACAACCCGAAGTGATGTAATATCATTGCTACTACAGGCTTCCTGTATAGTGTACACCACAGAGAACAATATACCGTATATACTCGAGTATAAGCCGAGATTTTCAGCCTCTTTTTTGAGGCTGAAAGTGCCCCCCTCGGCTTATACTCGAGTCATCGCTGTCTGCCCGCTCGATCAGCGTGTCGAGCAGACAGACAGCGGCCATTCTATAATTCAAAAGCCGCGCCTCCGGCTCCGCCTTCGCCTGTGATAGGCGGAACACTGAATTTCCCAGCAGCCTGTGTTCCGCCTATCACGGACATCGTATCATCCTCGTACTACGGACGAGGATGATACGATGTCCGTGATAGGCGGAACACAGGCTGCTGGGAAATTCAGTGTTCCGCCTATCACAGGCGAAGGCGGAGGCGCGGCTTTTGAATTTTACAATGGCCGCCGAGGCGCCGACGAAGAGGGCACGGGACGGAGGCAAGGCAAGGCACGGCACGGGACGGAGGCAAGGCAAGGCACGACACGGGACGGAGGCAAGGCACGGCACGGGACGGAGGCAAGGAGGCAAGGCACGGGACGGAGGCTCGGGACAAAGGCTCGGGACACAGGTAGGCTGGACACACACACACACACACACACACACACGGATGGATGGAGACACACAGGGATGGATGGATACACACACACACAGGGATGGATGGATGGATGGAGACACACACACACAGGGATGGATGGATGGAGACACACACACACAGGGATGAATGGATGGATGGATGGAGACACACACACACAGGGATGGATGGATGGATGGACACACACACACACACAGGGATGGATGGACGGACACACAGGGATGGACGGACACACAGGGATGGACGGACACACACACAGGGATGGACAGGCATGTCTCACCCTCGGCTTATACACGAGTCAATAAGTTTGCCAGTTTTTTTGGGGGTAAATTGGGGGCCTCGGCTTATATTCGGGTCGGCCTATACTCGAGTATATACGGTATTCCATCTGTTTAGTGATCATTTGCTACTCCTAGCATTTAGTTGCTAGCAACACTGATCATTTTAGATGCAAAATTACACCTACTTCAGCATTAAAGAAAAACACCTACTTTTTTCCTAACACTCACATAACTGTAGTCATATATTTGCACGTTATTTTTTGCTACTGTTAGTGGCAATCGCTTTAAGAATATATATACATTCAAACTACTGTAGACTATTACACAGGACAAGAAGCATCTGTAAACTTGCATGATGTCAGATTATTGAATGGTTTGGCCTTATTCAAAGAGTATAGGCCGCAAAGTGCAGGACTTAAAGCTACCAGCAAACAGAATTTACTCTACTGAAGCCAGAGTGTCATAAGATGGGACCTGACTGGTTGCCATCAGTACTACACTTAATTATTTTACTTTTAATTGTTTTTTTTCTTTGATAAATAGCTACAGCAGTGCTAACATGTATAGATAGGTTTGGAATAGCAGGAGCAGATTTTGGATAGTGCCATTCTGAAAAACACTTAAAGTTTTCACCCAACCTATATTTAGTACAGGAGAACACCTCTTTTCGGTTTATTAAATGTTCTACATAAAATTATTGGTCAAGTTTAAAAATATAAACACCATATTAAAAAAAATAATTACTATTTAACTTAATATCAATGCCCTCACAGAACTCCAATATTTTGAATACAATATATATTCATTAGGTGATGGTGTGTTAACACCCATTAGAGTTATCTTTTCTCTATGCTTGCTGGTGTCCTAAAAATTGTCCAGGCAGGAATTGGTCTAGTCGTTAATGAAGGCAGACTTAAATGACTACAGTTCTGAAACACTGGCTTCAAATTGTAAAGCGAACTGTTACACTTTTGCATCAAGCAGCCCAAACAGTTTATGAATATAAGCTCAACAATTAAGAGAGCTGCACATTCGCTACGCCTATTTGAGTTAGACGAGGTTTCAAAAAGCAGCAAAAAACTGGCCTCAACTACAAACTGAAGTCCCCTTCAGAGAATCTGTCTCAATTGTGTAACAAGTGGCCTTTATTTACAAGCAAGAAAATGGAAAAAAAAAAAAAAAAAAAAGAAGAAAGGCAAGAATGTGGAGCTTCAAGGAAAGCAATTATTAAATGTTATGTTTGTTACAATACAGCTAAGGGTCAATCTTCAGTTACATTTTGAAGACTCGGGTCTCAAGGTCTGACACCTGGTTCAATTTGCCAATTTAATAGGTGGAAGACCTTAAAGCCTACATCTGGAATTTAAAATACCCAAATGAAATTTGTTTGTCCTTATACACAGAGATGTAGGCCAGCCATACAATCTTGTAAATTGGAGCTTTGATACAGCAATCTATCCTTTATTAAGGGAAATTATTGCTCTTGGAAGAAGTACTTATTTAAGCAAAATGTAAGAAAAAAGCTATTTACAGATAAAATACATACAGAAGAGCTCTTTTTCCACCAAACGATTTGTATTTCTGTGCAACCAGTCCTGAGAATTAGAGATCTGCCGCAAAACACAAACTTGTCTGGCAGGGGTGAAGACCTGATTTTTCACTGCTACAGTTAACACTTACAGTACAGGTCTTGTCCCTCCTCTAGCCTGTGACTAGACACTGCAAAGAGAAGCAGCAGACTGAATAGAATTTGTCACTCTACTTATCTGTCACTCTGCTATCTCCTCCTCTCATGCTCCTTTAAGCACTGCTGCATAGCTGACCGATTCCTCCTGCTGCTTCTTCCTCTCCCTGTCTGAGCTTTTCAGAGTATACATACAGAGTGTGCAAGAGGCTGATTGTAGGTAAAATTCTCATGTAACCCTTGAGTACTCCTTCTAAACTCTCTCCCTAGAGTCTACCCCTTGGGTGTTAGCATGTCACCTCCCTTCTCTTAAGGATCATCCACTCATTGGTCCTACACTGGCGTGTTTCCGAGAGGTCAACTTGAAGCATGGCCTTTCCTTGGTTGGGGGGTTGTTGGCCTTAATCTGGACTTCCCACCAGGGATGTCCGACAAGTTCCTAATGGCTGTAGCTCCCAACCCCTTCCTCTGTGCCCACCATTTCTTCTGCAGTGATAAAGTATTGGCCAAAATCTCCTTTACCGATGCGGTCCTACCTTCAGGTGCGACACTTGCTTTGCTCCTTGGACCACTTGACCACAGTTTATCAAACCCTTGCTCCCTACGAGAGCTTGTATTCCAAGCAGGGCTCGAATCCTGTACTTTTTGCACTGCAGGAACGCTGTTCACGTTAGCAGCTGCATCCTGGCTGGGTGCTGGGAGTGGGTGATGGAGGGACAGCCATCACTGCCCCTGCACGGCTCCCCCAGATCTGCCCCAGTTGAAATACACTTGTATGAACCATGTCGGGTACATAGCCTGCTCGGCTCTGTACACCACGCTTAATTTTTATCGATTTTGTGATCACTTTATGTACACATCTGAGGCGATGTTTGTACAATTTTATACTTTTTTTTATTTAAATACGGATGGCCTTTTTTTCCTATGATCCATGCTGCCCAAATCTATGTATAATCGCTGCCCTTTTGGATGCAAGTGAAGACATACACCAATCCTTCTACAGGAGTTCCAGGTGGAGTGTGCGCCCATGAGGATTGTTTTTGCCTTTTTGACCCACCGCCACTGGCTTGTGCATCCACGATTTGTGGTAAGAGTATTCAGCCCCCTTCCCTGGTGTTGGATGCACATCCCCTGGTGCTGTGTAAAAATAATTCCCTGCACATTCCGTCTCCAATATTGCATTTTAGCATTTCCAACGCCCTGTGATTACATCTATGGGATTGAACATGTTACACTGAACTATTTCAGGGACTCATGAATGGTTACTTTGGTTATCTTGCTCCACAGTAGGTTGGATGTGCAAACCATTCCATAAACCTTTTATGTTTGGACTTTTCATGTGCGCCCATACTATTGTATGATTTAGTTTTTTTTCACAGGATTATTCTTTAAATATATATATATATATATATATATATATATACACCCTTTATTACAGTGCAGCCTCGCCCGTGTCCACCAATGCAGCCTACCTGTGTCCATCATGAAGGGGAGCATAGGTGAAGAGGAGCATTGCTCGCCGGATGATTTGAGTGCCGAGGGACATTACTGGAACAGCTTTGATTTAAACTGCCGTGTGTTCCCGCCGCTCAGCATCCCATACAGCCCCGCCCCCTGGCCAGTGAACTTTGATACACATCACTTGTCCCGTGTTGGACGTGTGATGTGTCTATCAAATTCCCTGGGACCAGGGGGCGGGGCTGCGTCTGAAAGCGAGTGCAGGGAACACACAGCAATTGAAATCAAAGCCGCTAGTGATGTTCCCTTGGCTCTTATCCTCCGGCCAGCTCTGTTCTCTCTCTTCCCTTCCATGAGCGCTGGAAAAAGGACTCTCTGGCCGGCATTGCTCCCCCCTCCCCTTGCTCCCAGACAGCCCTTCCTCACCAGCCCTCAAAATTCACTCGCAAAATGCGAGCAGGCGAGTGTAAACTTTGAGGGTTGTATATACGTGGATATTTTATTTATATTTATATATATATATATATATATATATATATATATATATATATATATATATATATATATATATATATATATATATATATATATGCACACATACACACTTTTTAATTTTTGAAGTGGGGTGAATCTTGGGTGAGTCCACACACTTTTTTCCCCAGGACTTGACCCCTGGTTCCAAGAACACCCTCTCAGTACTGAGGAGATAGCTTCTTGATGAACACAAAAGAGATGACCAAGTCTAAATGTTCAAAGCTATCTTATTTAATTCTGGGTGGGTATACAATTTATATACGTTATTATCAACCAATCATTGCATGGAACATGGGAGTGATTTAATACAGGGGGGTAGATTTCATATCATCAATACTTAAATACCCAACCCCTTAAACATGCCTAACAACAGCAACCATATTAACCATGCCATCTGCTTCAATGACTTATAGTCATGCCTTTGGTGTTCCCCTTTACACAGGACGATGGTCCAGACAACTCTTACCACAAAAGCTTTATATAGAAAGATGGTGCTGTAAGCTATATTTTTTATATGTGTGCTTTATAGAAAAACCTGCTACAAATGCTGAAAAAAAGAACTGTGATCTTAACTTGAGTCTGAACATACGAGTTAAGATATATAAATTTATATGGCTCTGTAGCCGCACAAAATGGAGTCCCTTCTGTTCAGTCATATTACTACAGAATGGGAATGAGACCTTGATACAGCTGTTTCTCATAAGGACTGAGATCACATTTTTATTCATGCGCATAAAAGTTAATGTAATGTTAATGTAACAATGTGGGGAAAAAAGTTATAAGCTTATATTGAGATGGTACCGGACTTCTCTGCTAAATAAACCCGAACCTTCCTAAATATTGCTGGCTGTGCCATCAGGACTGACATATATGGTGGGCTTGCCCTCAAATACAACCCTTTACATTCTGTGATCTCCCATGTGATGGCTTACACCGTCGACTACTCA
Organism: Lithobates pipiens; assembly: GCF_037356315.1. Classification (NCBI taxonomy): domain Eukaryota; kingdom Metazoa; phylum Chordata; class Amphibia; order Anura; family Ranidae; genus Lithobates; species Lithobates pipiens. Next base: position 308,612,917 of record NW_027507758.1, on the reverse strand, counting down.
CCTGTGCAATTTCTTCTTCACCACATGTCTCTTTCCCACAGAGCTCATCATAAATCATTCGCAATGCATATGGTGAATGCAGCAAATCTGTGTACTGATCCACTGGAGCATGACATACTCCTTCACTCTCAGAATGGTTATGATATGGAAGAACTCATTAGCCTGGCAAAGGATTCCCCCTCCAAATTCACAGCTACTTGGGCCTGTTTGCTCCATTATTGTACCACTGACCATTACAAATGCCATGTAGTCTCCCTGGTATACCCAATAAGTGGGCACATGACCTCCATGCCTGATGTTGCACTTCCATTTTTGAGTCCTGTTGAAGACCCCCTGAATGATTAATATATATACCCTCACCCCCAAGGGGTATTCTGGCACTTTTACTCTTTTATTTTGAAAGCAGTATATGTAAAAACATTAAAATCTCCATAATAAATCACATACATTTTTAAAAGATGGAACCACTAAGCAACCCATGTTATCTCTCGCCCTGGCTATTGCAACTCCCTCCTCATAGGTCTATCTTTATATAGGCAATCCCCCCTTCAGTCTATAATGAATGACACTGCCAGACTCATCCACCTTACCAACTGCTCCGTCTACACCCCCCTCCCTCTACTGGCTTCCAACTGCCCCAACAAATAAAATTCTAAATAACTATTTTCTGTTTTGAGACATTTAGTTCATTCATTCACAGATCCCTCACAGCCAAGCTGACTTTAAAGGTGGCAGCGGCTGCAGAGGAGAGGAACCCTTTCCCGCTGTTACTAAGGGGGATGTGTGGTTCACTAAGTGAGGGTTGGGGTGCTTAGCAACATGTTATAAATGTTATATGTTACACCCTAAATACAGCTATAACCTGTTAAAGGTGGAGATAGACATAATGCAGCCCATGGAAGATTTCACTCAATGTAGCCCAGTGTATGAGAATTTGATATGCCTGTATGTGCTGATAATTATTTAATTAAAACTTACAACCTCTGCGTCAGCCTCATTATCACAGTAATATTAAATTCACTTTAAAGAAAAAAAGGAGGCATATTTACATATGAGCTAGCATCAGAGACTGCAGCAAATAACCTGTTACAGTAGATACATTTAGGAACACATAAACCCTTTTGGATCTTTAGGTGTGCAGATCCAAAAAAATATAAAACAAACTTGAGAGATACTAGATCTCCCACTCTCTGATTAAACCACTTTATTTTTATTTCAGATTGTTCATCAATTCAGCTGGCTGGGATTTTTTTTATTTGCTCTCCCTGGAACAGTTTCTAAGTATTAAAGTCATTTTTGCACAAGTACTGTACTTACGGTCATTTGAGTTGGCATCCAAAAATAATGATTGGCTGGAAAATTCTAATTAGGCTGTTTGCTTGCTCTCTAACCTAACTATGCCCAAAGGAGAAATAAGTGCCCTTTAATCTGTAAAATATAGTTGTATAATATTCACCGGATCACATGACAATGAAAGGAATGACATACAACAGCATTCTAAACAACAGGACCAATGTCTGTTATAATAAAACTACTGTATCTAAAGCAGAGACACTTGGCCTCCTTCCATGTAAGTTTGACCATTGGTTTACAAGCGTCTCTACAAGAGTCACATCTGCTTACCTTTCAACTTATGACTGTCGAGCTGAGACCTGTTGCAATCTTCCTACTACCTCAACTGTCAGGTAGTGCAGCGTAGATACAGTAATAGCTGCAATTCATTTTTTCTATAAACAAGGGAAAGATTGGCTGACCAAACACAGGCACAAGTCTCACTGAGAATGACAGAAGGCGTCTCAAACACAGCTGGTATAGTATTTTTTTTTCCTCACTGAAAAGGGAACAATGAGTGTCCAACTCTAGCAGATCAATAACCTTGATGGCTAATTCTTGCTTAATTGCAAACAATGCTTCAATAGAAAGCATAGCTTGCAAGGACAGGCAATATACAGCCACCATCTAACTTTGGCAGGTTATCCTTTCAGGAACCCTTCCACTGAAAACTGATGACAGAGTAAAGCTTTGTACACGCAATAAGAATATTGGACGAATGATTGTCCGCTTTTTCTGTTGCATGGTAGTCTCATATAGAAAATGAATAGGTTACTAAACTTAGGAAAATTCTCAAACAACAGAATACAACTTCGTAAGTGATGTAGTGTACTGTAATGTATTTTCTCATTTCGTAGCATGCATGGTCTTGGTCACACAATTTTTTTGCATACAAATACCATACTAATTTCAGGTAAATCATAAGTTCTGTTAACGTACGAGAACATTTTTTGTGCTTGTCCCTATGGATATTTCTGCATAAACCATTGCGATCGTCTCCTGAAAGCTATGTACTAATAATCAGATTATCGCTCTGAAAGTGGTATTTTTCACATGAGTGTTGAATAAAGATACGACACAGAATCCATAAATTTCATGAACTAAATTACAGTACATAACTGTACATTAACTACAGCATCATCAAAGTGAGTACACCCCTCTCCAGGGGAGGGCTGGCAGCCTTAGGCCTGGGAGGCAAGTCCAGTCAAGTGACCCATTGAACCACCGAATCAGCTCACCATCCATCTACACTACATTCCCCGCACAGAAAGAGAGGGACAAGGGGAGAAAGACTGCTCCACATTGCATCGCCCCAGAAAGAGAGACACCGCTTGACACAGCCTGCCCAGAGAGAGAGACCGCTTGACATAGTCTGCTTGACACTGCCTGTGCAGAGAGAGAGAGAACGCTTGACGCAGCCTGCCCAGAGAGAGAGACCGCTTGATACAGCCCGCCAGAGAGACTGCTCAACACTGGCTGCCCAGAGAGAGAGAGAGCGACCGCTTGGCACTGCCTGCCCAGAGAGAGAGAGAGAGAGCGCGACCGCTTGGCACTGCCTGCCCAGAGAGAGAAAGAGAGACTGCCTGTACAGAGAGAGAGACCACTTGACACTGCCTACCCAGAGAGAGACCGCTTGACACTGCCTGCCCAGAGAGAGAGACCGCTAGACACTGCCTGCCCAGAGAGAGAGAGAGACCGCTTGACACTGCCTGGCCGGAGAGAGAGACCGCTTGACACTGCCTGGCCGGAGAGAGAGAGACCGCTTGACACTGCCTGCCCAGAGAGAGAGAGAGACCGCTTGACACTGCCTGCCCAGAGAGAGAGAGACCGCTTGACACTGCCTGCCCAGAGAGAGAGAGAGAGACCGCTTGACACTGCCTGCCCAGAGAGAGAGAGAGAGACCGCTTGACACTGCCTGCCCAGAGAGAGAGACCGCTTGACACTGCCTGCCCAGAGAGAGACACCACTTGACACTGCCTGCCCAGAGAGACACCACTTGACACTGCCTGCCCAGAGAGAGACACCACTTGACACTGCCTGCCCAGAGAGAGACACCGCTTGACACTGCCTGCCCAGAGAGAGACACCGCTTGACACTGCCTGCCCAGAGAGAGACACCGCTTGACACTGCCTGCCCAGAGAGAGACACCGCTTGACACTGCCTGCCCAGAGAGAGACACCGCTTGACACTGCCTGCCCAGAGAGAGACACCGCTTGACACTGCCTGCCCAGAGAGAGACACCGCTTGACATTGCCTGCACAGAGAGAGAGAGCACTTGACACTGCCTGCCCAGAGAGAGAGACCGCTTGACACTGCCTGCCCAGAGAGAGAGACCGCTTGACATTGCCTGAACAGAGAGAGAGACCGCTTGACATTGCCTGCACAGAGAGAGAGACCGCTTGACGCAGCCTGCCCAGAGAGAGAGACAGCTTGACGCAGCCTGCCCAGAGAGAGAGACCGCTTGACGCAGCCTGCCCAGAGAGAGAGACCGCTTGACACAGCCTGCCCAGAGAGAGAGACCGCTTGACGCAGCCTGCCCAGAGAGAGAGGCCGCTTGATGCAGCCTGCCCAGAGAGAGAGAGACCGCTTGATACAGCCTGCCAGAGAGACTTCTTAACACTGGCTGCCCAGAGAGAGATAGAGAGAGACCACTTGACACTGCCAGCCCAGAGAGAGAGACCGCTTGACACTGCCTGCACAGAGAGAGAGAGAGAGAGAGAGAGAGAGACCGCTTGACACTGCCTGCCCAGAGAGAGAGAGAGAGAGACCGCTCGACACTGCCAGCCCAGAGAGAGAGAGACCGCTCGACACTGCCAGCCCAGAGAGAGAGAGAGAGAGAGAGAGAGAGACCACTTGACACTGCCTGCCCAGAGAGAGAGAGACAGCTTGACACTGCCTGCCCAGAGAGAGAGACCGCTTGATACTGCCTGCACAGAGAGAGATAGAGAGAGACCACTTGACACTGCCTGCCCAGAGAGAGACTGCTTGACACTGCCTGCCCAGAGAGAGAGAGACTGCTTGACACTGCCTGCCCAGAGAGAGAGAGACTGCTTGACACTGCCTGCCCAGAGAGAGAGACTGCTTGACACTGCCTGCCCAGAGAGAGAGACTGCTTGACACTGCCTGCCCAGAGAGAGAGACCACTTGATACTGTTTGCATAGAGAGAGAGACCCCTTCACGCTGCCTGCACCGAGCGAGAAACCGCTTCACGCTGCCGGCACTGAGAGAGAGACCGCTTCACTCTGCCTGCACCAAGAGAGAGACCACTTCACACTGCCTGAACAGAGACAAAGAGGCAGCTTCACAATCCCTGCACAGACAGAGAGACTGCATGACACAGCCCGCAGAGAGAGAACCACACCACTGGGCAAACAGAGTAGCCAAAAGTCACAGGGAGCGCAGCAGGCTAAAAACACAAGTCCTGCTGTCTCCCTGGGTGCAACCACCAGATTCCCCAGGCTGCATGCTCCTCCTGTGTCAATTGCAGGTAGTGAGAAAAGCAAATGCAGGCCCAGGCTGGCGCACCAGCCAGATTAAGGGCATTGTGGGCTTGGTGCTGCAGTGGAGAAGGTTTAGGAGTGGCAGGGATATGAGGTAAGTAACATCATATCCTAGCTCTCAACTTACTGGCCACCCTCCTGTGTTTCCAGGAGCCTGTGCTGGCTTGTGCCCAGACTTGGTCGCAGCCACATAGGGGTAATACTAGAGAAGCCTGGCATTTGATTCAAGCCATGTGTTGTTGTGTGTGTTCTGAGGTGAACGTTTCCAAGCCATCAGAATACAGTGATCACTGGCCGGCAGCTATAGCAGCCAGCAGTGATCGGCAAAAAAAAAAAAAAAGACGCTGGTTGTACTGAAGTCAGTTGATAGATCGAATTCTGTACAACCAGTCTGCCCATAGATTGAATTTTCTGCTGAACCGGCAGCATTTCAGTCTGTATATGGTGGCCTAAGTCCACCAGTCTCTGGTTTTAATAATATCCTCAAATCTTCTGAAAGGGGGGCTCCACTTAGGTTTAGAAATTCACCTTGAACTCCACCTTATTTCCAGAACTTTCTTTATGTATTAGATGTGCAAACAATAAGGTGAGAGCACATCTAATACCTATAGAGAGTAATGGAAATAAGATGGAGTTCAAATTGAACCGTGTCATTACCTGGAGAAATACAAGCCTTTGGACTCACACTGGTCTGCTGCGGTTTGGCTGCAATGCGGGTGTACTGGTGGGTTTCCTTAGCTGCAGTCCCTCAAACTTCTTTTAGGCTGCACATTTTTGCTTTGTTTTCTGGAATTGCACCAAAGATGCAGCATGCAGGATGTTTTGTACACTTTCAGAACATGTAAAATGTGCAACCTCTATGGGACCAGGGGCAACATGCAGGAAAACCACCAGTACACCAGCACTGCAGCCAAACCGCAGCCTGACAGTGAGAGCCCACATCGTAACACCTAGGACAAGGCTGCTTGAAAAAACAAAAAACAAAAAAAAACTCTGTGGCTGCAGAGAGGGGGAGGGAGGAGGAGCTCACTTACTTGGACGGTCCAAGCCTCAAAGAAGACTCACTGGATTCAAGCCGACTGCTCAGATTTAAATTTGCTGCCCACGCATCTTCTTCACAGACAGCACACAGGCTGCCCGGAGTGTGGGTGGGGAAAGAGAGAGCAGGTCCAGCCTCTGCCAGCCATTTGTGAGGAGGAGGGAGGGGCTGGCCTGTGCTCTGTAACACAGACTGTCAGCCCTGTGACAGAAGGCATTGCTGGCTCACAGTACTGGATGGAGCTGCTGCACTTGGCCAGTTCAAAAACTGCGCATGCGTGGTTCTGAGCTGGTGACACAGCAGCCTTTGTACAGCACATCAGAGCGGCCCGGGGGGCAATTGCATCCCTGTCCCCTGGCCCAGCCCGCCCCCTGCCCCTCACATTTTTGTAAATATTTTATTACATCTTTTCATGTGACAACACTGAAGAAATTACACTTTGCTACAATGTAAAGTAGTGAGTGTACAGCTTGTATAACAGTGTAAATTTGCTGTCCCCTCAAAATAACTCACCACACAGTCATTAATGTCTAAACTGCTAGCAACAAAAAAAAGTGAGCACATCCCTAAGTGAAAATGTCCAAAATGGGCCCAATTAGCCATTTTCCAGAGTCATGTGACTCGTTAGTGTTACAAGGTTTCAGGTGTGAATGGGGAGCAGGTATGTTAAATTTGGTATTAGCGTTCTCGCTCTCGCATACTGGTCACTGGAAGTTCCACATAGCACCTCATAGCACAAACAGGCCTTGCCGCGGTCTACCAAAGAAGTTTTGTACACGTGCTCAGTGTCATATATAGAGGTTGTCTTTGGTAAATACATGTATGAGTGCTGCCAGCATTACTGCAGAGGTTGAAGGGGTGGCGGGTCAGCTTGTCAGTGCTCAGACCATATGCAGCACACTGCATCAAATTGGTCTGCATGGCTGTCGTCCCAGAAGGAAGCCTCTTCTAAAGATGATGCACAAGAAAGCCCGCAAACAGTTTGCTGAAGACAATCAGACTAAGGACATGGATTACTGGAACCATGTCCTGTGGTCTGATGAGACCAAGACAAACTTATTTTGTTCAGATGGTGTCAAGCGTGTGTGGCCGCAACCAGTTGAGGAGTACAAAGACAAGCGTGTCTTGCCTACAGTCAAGCATGGCTGTGGGAGTGTTGTGGTCTTGGGCTGCACGAGTGTTGCCAGTGTTCTGATGAGAAAGGTCCCCCCATCGGACAGTGTCTGCCCTATACTGCGCTTGCGTAGTACGGAGGACAAAGGAGACTCTGAAAGTCTCCAAAGATGTACAGTTGATTATCAGCGCTACATGGCGCCTGTGCACTTAATAGTACATTTTGTCACGTGTTCCTGATGTTGTAAGACAGCAGTTTGTAAGAGGGCCGCTCACCACACTTCGGGTACGGCCTCACTGTGCTCAGCCTATTTATATTTTAACTCTATGTCGACTTGGATGGTGGGACTTGAACCTGGACTCAGTGCTTAGGCGCCGTGTAGAGCTGACGATCAGCTGTTCATCTTCGGAGACTTTCAGCGTCTCCTTTGTCCTCCATACTGCGCAACCACAGTATAGGGTGGGCACTATCCAATGTGGGACAGTTGTCGACAGGACACCAGCACTGAGGAGCTACAGTTCATTGAGGGAACCATGAATACCAACATGTACTGTGACATACTGAAGCAGAGCATGATCCCCTCATTTCGGAACCTGGGACGCAGGGCAGTATTCCAACTTAACGACCCAAAACACACCTCCGAGGTGACCACTGCCTTGCTAAAGAAGCTGAGGGTAAAGTTAATGGACTGGTCAAGCATGTCTCCAGACCTAAACCCTATTGAGCATCTGTGGGGCATCTTCAAACAGGAGGAGCGCAAGGTCTCCAACATCCACCAGCTCCATGATGTCATTATGGGGGAGTGGAAGAGGACTCCAGTGGCAACCTGTGATGCTCTGGCGAACTCCAGAGGGTTAAGGCAGTGCTGGAAAATAACGGTGGCCACACAACATATTGACACGTTGGGCCCAATTTGGACATTTTCACTTTGGGGTGTACTCGCGGTTTAGACATTAACGGCTATGTGTTGTTATTTTGAGGTGACAGCAAATTTACACTGTTATACAAAATGTACACTCACTACTTTTAGGGTTGCCAACCTCCTGCAGCATTTTTTACTGACAAAACATGGAAAATGTACTGGCGGAGCACATTTTTTCCTGTCAACCTGAGAAATTACAGAACCTCCTATTAAAAACCAACACAGTGAATATTTGAACAATATAAACATGATATGGAAACACTGACAATATCTACAACAAAGTCATTTGCTTGATTTACACTTAAAAGTCAACACAGCAGCAAATTACCGGCTCCTGATATTTACTGGCAGTTGTAAAACTATCACAGATTTCTGCAAAAGTAAATTTACTGGTGGTTGGCAACCCTGACTACTTTACATTGTAGCAAAGTAATTTCTTCAGTGTTGTCACATGAGAAGATATAATAAACTATTTACAAAAATGTGAGGGGCGTGCTCACATTTTTTAAGATACTGTATATTAAAGAGGAAGTAAACCCGACCAAAAAAATTCTAATTTTATATTGTTTCTATTCTACTATACATCAGCCTTCATACGATCTATATAATTCCTCAAAACGAGCGCTATAAATACCTTTTTTCTTCTTTTCAAAAATCTCTCCCTTCCGGGTATCGCCCGCGCCATTGCAACGTCTGGTTTTGACGTCCTTTGCGGACGTCATTTCCGCCCTTAGTTAGATTTCCCTCAGGAAATCTCGCGCATGCGCCGTAGCGTCATAACTCTCTCGCTCTGCTCTGCTATGATTCATTCCCCTGCGTGACGTCTTCAGTCACAAGGGGGAGTGTCAGGAAGAGCAGGGATATCTGTACAACGCGAGACTTCTCCTCTGCCGCAATGAGGAGAATGATTCGTATTAACAAAGGCAGAGAAGCAGGAAGATCAAAGGCGGCAATACAATATACGCCGCATTCGCACGTCAATACTGCGCAAGCGCGGCTGACGTCATGGACATCAAAACGGCGGTTTATACGAAAATGACACAAGTGCACTTTCTCAGGCAGCGATCAGCTGCCTGAGAAAAGTATTATCTACAAAGCAAAACATGTTTAGGAGGGTTTACAACCACTTTAAACCACTTTTCAGATCACAAGGAGATTACTCCACTGTTTTTAATCCCTTCAACTAGAGCTGAACGATTAATCATCAAGAATCGATATTGCAATTTTTTCCCCTCTGCGATCTTGACAAAAGTGTTTCATGATTCATGCTGTGCAAAGAATTATCTCTGTTCTTCTGAAGCCACAGCTATCAAAAGAAAAGAAGAAAAAAAAAACGGGCAGTCTGCCAGAAATCACAACATTCTTTAGCAGTGGAACCAAATATAAACATTGTAACAATTTGTCAAAGGAATAGACTTTGTGTGTAAGTGAGGAAAGTTTAAACACCAAACCTTTTTCTGACATTTGTTGGTTTCAAGTTAAAATCCTTTTTTTTTGCTAGAAAATTACTTAGAACCCCCAAACATTTTATATTTAGTAGATTAGTAGATTAGATAGTAGTACATTAAATATTTAGTAGAGACCCTAGAGAATAAAATGGTGGTTGTTGCAATATTTTATGTCACACTGTATTTGCACAGCGGTCTTTCAAATGCTATTTTTTTTTTTTTTTTTAATTACTTTAACTAAACAGTAAAGTTAGCCAATTATTTTTTTTGTATAAATGTGAAAGATTTTACGTCATGAGACTCGTGATCTTTTTATTCTAAGCAAAAAAATAGTGATTCTCATTTTGGCCAGAATCATGCAGCTCTACCTTACACTTCAAGCTCAAAGCTCTATCTAGCTCTTTTATCAGCCCCTCTCTTCCTCCTATAAACCTCACCCCAGCTCAATGACCAGTTTACATTATTTAACGTTTGGCTCCCTTGACCAAATACTACATATTCTGCTAAACTATTGCCTGATTTAGCAATAATGAGTATCACTGTGTTATTGTTTGTTGACAGTCTACAAATCATTCCTACTAAGCCAGTTTATTATTGGGCACATATTTAATAGTCCGCTTTAATGTAGAGCATTTTGCTGTATATTTTTACTGTTCAGTAGGTTAGCGTTTGGCCTTAAATGAACGGTATTCTTTTACCTAGCTAGTGCTCCAGCTGCACTATATTTAACCCCCAGATGGCATTTCACCCCAAAAATGCTGGGTATAGGTTATTACCGATATATTCTGACCCCCCCCCCCCCCCCCCCACACACACACACTTTAGCTACAACTAAAAAAAAGCTCCCAACATACAAAGCTTCCCTATGGAAAGGAACTATGCACTATGCACTATAAGAGGATAACCTCTTCCACGGCTTTAAAGTAAAAATTAGTCAATCGCTGGGCTATTTATTAAAATTAATAACCTAAAAAAGGATTTAGTACTACTAATTAACCCCCTCCATTGGTATTAGTGCATTAAACCATTTATTTGAGTCAAGCAAAACAGTGCAACTGAAGAGTAATGGAGGTGGGCAGGATAGTAAATAACAGTACAAATACACAGTTATATATATTTGTTTTTTGCCAATATATCTGCTGATACAATTAACATGGCATAAAAAAACAACTATTATACTGAAAACAAGCTAATATTCATTAATTAAAAAAAAAAATAATTATATATATATATATATATATATATATATATATATATATATATATATAAAATAAAAATAGAGGAAGTCTATCTTTAAGAATAAATAAATAGACCATTTTATCTGATTATAAGATACATAGATGATTTCACACGTGAAAAAATTGTATTCAGTTGAATTTTTTTTTTTTTTTTTTTTTGTGAAAATGATGCGGACATGCTCTAGAATATTTTATAAAATGCATCAACATTGATGTTTAGAATAAGATTGTATAAACGCCAAAGTTTCCTCTAGATAAAGCGGTTTTGTCACATCCAGTTAGCATTGTAGTTTTGTTACAAAGCTTGTCATTTGAAGGACTGATAGAAATAGTGAACAAAGAACTTCAAGTAAGGTAACCTGCAGAACTGAGCAGCATAATGGAAAATCAACTCTGTGGTGGTTTATTATGTCAAAAGCTTTTTCTGTCCAAGGATAGATAAATATCATCCATAAGTGGGTTAATATTAACATGTATTTCACTAGCTGCTGTAGTCCATTGTCTATGCTTTTAATCCTTTTCTCTTTAAAGTGACATTAAAAGTTTTTATAAAGTTGTCATGCTGGTTTGATGGTGGGGGCCACCCGGTTGTTGCCCTTGGATAATGCCTTATCCCCTATCTTGTTTAAGACTCATGTTTACCACTAGGCATTCGTGCTATAGCCGAAAGACGGCTGCAGCGCGGACGCCAATTGTCGGGAGGACGTCCTCCTGTTTACTTCTGCGATGCGCGCTCCTGCAAGTGCACGTCGGGGAAATTCTGTGCTGCCCATGTCCCTTGGACACAGCCAGTCATAGATCGCTCTAAATGGCCAATTGCAGCAGCCGTTTACAGCGCGATCGGCGTGTCCAATGTGAGATGATCTCATATGTAAACATATGAGATCATCTCTCATCGCCGGCTCTCACGAACGGCTGCAGCAGTAGTGAGAAAAAAAAACAATACATGTCACTGCCATCAGTCTCTACTGCCACCTGTCCCCAGTGGCACCTGTCAGTGCCACCTGTCCCCAGTGCCACGTATAAGTGCCATCCGTCATCAGTGTCACATTAGTGCCATCTGTCATCAGTGCCACCTGTCAGTGTCATGTGCCATCTGTTATCAGGGCCACGTGTCATCAGTGCCATCTGTCATCAGTGTCACATGTCATCAGTGCCACGTATAAGTGCCATCTGTCATCAGTGCCACGTGAGTGTCACGTGTCATTGTCCTGGTGCTCCAGGGGCTTTAAAAGTGTAATAGGTAGTCAACAAGTTAGATTTGCAATTTATGCTCCTAGAACACCTGATGGTGCTCCGTGCATGTTGGGACTCTCAAAGTGGCTAGGGTGTGGAAAAGTCCCACACGTGGTATTGTAATACTCAGGAGGAGTAGCAGAATTTATTTTGGGGTGTCATTTGTGGTATACACATGCCATGTGAGAGAAATAACCTATTACATTGACAATTTTGTGGAAACATTTTTTTTTTCATTTTGCAAGGAATTGTGGGAAAAATGACCAGTTACACTTACCGGTAACGGCTTTTCTAGGAAATCTTACAGGACGGCACACCTGAGATGACTGGTCCACCTGACAGGAAACACAATCAACGACAAGTTTAAAAGTTCCCACCCCTCCCTCAGACCCTCAGTTATGGTAAAGAAAAGCCCACACCGGTGTCAGAGGGAACATTCTGTGAGGAATGAATATACCACACCAATAAAACAAGGGTAGGGAAGTAGGCCTGCCGTCCTGGAAGATTTCCTAGAAAAGCCGTTACCGGTAAGTGTAACTGGTCATTTTCTCCAATCATCTTCCAGGACGGCACACCTGAGACAATAAGCAAGAAGTTCAGGCCTACCTTTAGGGCGGGACAACCGCTTGTAGGACCTTCCTGCCAAATGCCAAATCCTGAGGGGACAACAGCTCCACTCTGTAGTGCCTCAGAAATATCCTATGGCTCGTCCATGTTGCTGCTCTGCAGATCTGGTCGATTGAGGCGCCTGCCCTTTCTGCCCAGGAGGTCGCCAGGGATCTGGTTGAATGCGCCTTAAGCACTGGTTTACCTGCCTGCCTATAAGCAATAGATATGGTTTGTCTGACCCATCTAGCCATCGTTGCCTTAGAGGCTTGTAGACCCTTTCTCTTCCCTGAGAAGGTGATCAATAAGTGACTGGACCTCCTAAAGTCTCTCACCCTTTCTAAATAGACTAGAAGACAGCGCCTGACATCTAAGAAATGGAACCTTTCCTCTTCCTTATTCTTGGGATTTTGGCAAAAGGACGGGAGAATAATCTCCTGTGAAATAACGAAGTCACTTTTGGCAAATAAAGGGGATCCTGAGTGAGGATTACCCTATCCTCTAGGATACGCAAAAACGGTTCTTTAATTGAAAGGGCCTGTATATCACCCACCCTTCTGGCCGTAGTGATAGCCAGAAGGAAGGTCAACTTAAATGATAAAAGTCTAACAGAAATTTGAGTCACCGGCTCAAAAGGCCCCTTTGTTAGGGCATCTAATACCAGGGACAGGTCCCATGGAGGGCAACTGACCGACCTGACTGGGACTACCCTTTCCCTGGCCAACAAAAATCTTTTTATCAGTGGTTCTTGTCCTAGCTCCCTGTCGAAAAACACGGACAGGGCTGCCACCTGGACTTTGAGGGTGCTGACTGCCAAACCCTGGTCCACCCCCTCTTGAAGAAAGTCTAGGATGGTAGGTATCATCTGGAGAGCCCCCTCCTTAGACTGCATACATTTTTCTGGTGACGCCTTTCCTACTGAGGAGAAGAGTGTCTATCACTCTCTCCGAACAGCCCCTGTCACGGAGTATTTCCCTCTCAATAGCCATGCTGTCAGAGAGAGACGTCCCGGTTCGGGGTGAAAGACTGGACCCTGACTAAACAGGCCTCGTTGCACCGGCAGATGCAGCGGGGGAGCTACCGAGAGACTCTGAATGGTGGGAAACCAAACCCTCTTGGGCCACCAGTGTGCTATCAGCACCAGGTCTGTCCTTGAGTAGGTTAACTTCTGTAGAACTCTGGGAAGGAGTACCAGTGGGGGAAAGGCATAAGCCAGCCTGAAATCCCACCCCTGTACAAGAGCGTCTATCCCTTCTGCTTCTTGATCCTTGTAAAGGGAGAAAAACCTGCGGACCTTCGCATTCCTCCGGGAAGCGAACAAATCTATTTCTGGCTTGCCAAAATGTCTGCACACCAGGAAGAAGATTCCTTTGCTCAATCCCCATTCTCCCTGAAGGATGGGCTGTCTGCTTAGGAAATCTGCCTGCAGATTGAGTGAGCCTTTTATATGAATCGCTGACAGTGAAAGGACCTTCCTTTCTGCTTCCCCAAGGATCTGTTGTGCTAACTCCCTCAGTTTGCCCGACCTTGTCCCTCCTTGGTGGTTTAGGTATGCAACCGTGACCAGGTTGTCTGAGAGGACCTGAACCTCTGTCCTGCAGCTGCTCTTGGAAATAGTCTAGGGCTTTGCCTACTGCCAGAAGCTCCCTGAAATTGGAGGATTCCCTGGCTTGGCTGCTGTTCCAGGACCCCTGGGTATATCGGTCTCCCAGATGAGCCCCCCAAGCGCTGGCGTCCGTGGTCAAGACCAATGGGTCTACCTGGGACCAGGGGCGACCTTTCAACAGATTGTGTGGGTCAAGCCACCACTGCAGAGAGAGAGACCTCCTCTGTGAGGGACACTCTCCTCTCCAATGTTTCTCTTTTTTCCTCCCCATGAGGCAAGTAGGAAGGCCTGAAGCTGCCGAGAAAGTAGTTGTGCCCAGGTTACTGCCGGTATGCAGGCGGTCATGAGACCCAGCAGACTCATATCTCAGAGAGGCTTCTCCTCTTTCGAGAAGGGTGACAACCGCATTCTGGACCTTCACTACCTTTTCTATTGGTAGGAATACCCTCTGTGCCTGCGAGTCTAACAGGTAGCCTAGGTATAGTTTGGATTGAGATGGCGTCAGTGAGGACTTCTCCCGACTGACCATCCAGCCCAAGGTCTCCAGAGTCTCTAACATGGTGTCTCTGTCTATCACCGCTTGCCTCTCATCCACACTGTAGATCAGCAAGTCGTCCAGGTAGGGTATTAACCCTATCCCCTGCAGGTGTAGGTATGCTACGACTTCGGCCATCACCTTCGTGAATACCCTTGGGCTTGCCGCCAGCCCAAAGGGAAGAGCTCTGAACTGCCAGTGTTGTACCTTCTGCTGTATGCATACTGTGAAGCGTAGGTACTTCTGGTGTTCGGGAGCAATGGGTACGTGTAGATATGCGTCCTTCAGGTCCAGAGTGACCATAAAGACTCCTGCCTGAAGATGTTTTCTTACTGAATAAATACTCTCCATTCTGAACCTCTTGGGAAGTAAGTAACGGTTGAGTCCTCTCAAATTTATTATTAACCGAAATCTGCCTGAGGGTTTTGGAACCACAAACACGTGTGAGTAAAAACCCTGGGACAACTGACTGGCTGGTACTGGAGCAATAACCCCTTGCTCTGCCAGCTCCTTTAAATTTCCCAGTAACCCCTCTGCCCAGGCTGGGTCCCTGTGAAGAAAGGTAATAAGAAAATTCTGTGGGGGAAGACTCTGAAATTCCAGTCTGTACCCTTCCTTTAAAAGATTTAAAATATATGGACTGTGTAATCCTTTCCCACTGGGGAAGGAAGTCGCTGAGTCTTGCGCCTACCCTTACGGTGGCGTCATTTGCCTTCTTTCTGAAAGGCTCCGGAACTGGAGAAAAGAATTGCACTTTTTTCTTTCCCCTTTCCAAGGTTCCACTTCTTCCTCTGTTCAACTTTCCCCTTATGATGAGTCTGAGTGGGGGCCTCGAAAAAAATCTCTTACCCCTTTCCCTCTTGGGCCTCACAGGGAACTTCTTTCCCTTTTCAGTAGACCGGGACAGGATATGATCTAGCCCTGACCCAAACAACAGGGAACCCTCAAAGGGAATGCCGCATAAGCGAGACTTGGAAGTGAAATCTCCATCCCAGGTCTTTACCCATAGGGCCCTCCTGGTGGAGTTTAGAAGTGCTGCTGACTTAGCTGTGGTCCTAACAGTCTCCACCGCTGCATCTGCCACATACGCTACCACTCGACTGATTACCTCCAGCGAGTCTACAATTTATTTAGTCTCCTTACCCCGGGAGACGTGATCCATCAATCTGCCAAGCCAGGCGTCTGCATTTCTGGCTACACAGGCGGAGGCTAGGGCCGGCGCCATTCGCCTCCCAGGCCCTTTTGAGTAATGTCTCAGACTTTTTATACATCTGATCCTGGATGTTTCCAGAGTCTTCGAAGGATAAATCAGACCTCTTAGACACCTGTGCTAGGGCTGCATCCAAACGAGGAGTTTTAAAAAATTTCTCCTCCTCCTCATCCTTAAAGGGACACCTTCTCTTCCAAGCTTTCAGTTTGAGGAGCTTACGTTCAGGTTCCTTTCATTCTCTGAGGACTATATCCTTCAGAGACTGGTGGATGGGAAAGGTTCTGGCCTGTAACCTTCCTAGGCCCCTATACACCCTATCCTGTGCAGAGGGGACCTGGATATCTTCTGAGGTGTATATGGCCTTTAATAGGCCTTCCATGTCCTCAGTCGACAACAAAAGTCCACTAGGCTTAGCCTCCCCCTGGCTATCCTGGTCTGAATCTTCCTCCCCAGTACTAAAATCTGGGATCTGACCTTCCTCTACCTCAGACAACAGGGAGAGCTGGCCCTGGGAACTTTCCGTATAAGATGTGGAAAAGTTTTCCTGTGAATGAGGGGTCTCTCTCCCAGAAGGACCCTCATCCTGACTCTTCAATAGAGTAGTTTGGAAAGACTGGAGGGTGGCTAACATCTCTGACTGTAAGGCCCTACATTCTTTCACAACCTGGGCGGTCTCCTTGCCTGCGAGCTTAAAGATTGTGCCAATTTAGAATTACAATAACCACAACGCCTGGACTTCGAAGTAGCCTTTCCTTTAGACCTACAGGCTGACCCCTGGGTAGAGCCTTCAGTCCCTGGAAACAGTAGAAAATAAACAATTAGCTACTCATGTCCTAAAGGGGCAAGGGGGGTCTGCCTCAGAGTACCCTGCCCCTACAAAACACAGCTGGATCACTCACCCCTTGTGGCGACCTCAATGGCTGTTTGCTCAGACGGACCTTCCACTTCCATAGCGATTTAGCTGCCCTGCAGGATCGCTGGATCAGGTGCTGTCTTGAGCGTTCCCCTTGTTTGTCTTGGAGATGCTGCAATGCATGAATGCTGCCTGGGTGCTTTCCACTGCACCCTCTGCCGTTTAAATGACCGCTGACTGGCGCCATTTTTTGGAGGTCCGTCGCCCGGAAATGACGTCGGGCCCTCCCGCCGGACTTCCGGTCTTGCGCAGTGATGCTGGAACGCACGCCGGCGTCCAGACCCAGCGAGATCTTCTCTATCCGGAAACTCGATGTCCGGAAGTGACGCGTCTTTCGACGAACTTCCGGACATGCGCAGTAGTGCTGGAACGCACGCCATCCGCGTTCAGCACTGCTTGGAAAGATGCAGCTCACCGCCTCCACCAACGAACACAGTTCTAGGTAAGGCACAAACACAAATGGGGAGCAGCACGATTAGGACAACTCCCCTGTCCCCTGCAGCTGAAAACAAGGCTTTCCTGAGGAAAGACCTTGAGTGAGGATTACCCTATCCCCCCCAGGTGCCCCTGGGGGTTACACGAGACCATCACAGACCCTGTCTGTCTGAGTCCCAGGAAAAATAATCCTGTTTAGAGAAAAACGTGGTCCCAGACCCCTCAGAAAAAAACAAAAAAAGGAGAAACTTGGTTTCGCTGCCATCCTGTGGGAAACACAATCAAGAACTGAGGGTCTGAGGGAGGGGTGGGAACTTTTAAACTTGTCGTTGATTGTGTTTCCTGTCAGGTGGACCAGTCATCTCAGGTGTGCCGTCCTGGAAGATGATTGGAGAAAAATGACATCACTGCCTGCCCTTCTCCTCCCCTTTACTTAGAACATTATATATATTTTTTATTCTAACAACCTAGAGAATAAAATGGTGGTCGTTGCAATACTGTCTGTCACACCGTATTTGTGCAGCAGACTTACAAGTGCACTTTTTTGGGGAAAAATTATTTATTTAAAAAAATAAGACAACAGTAAAGTTAGCCCAATTTTTTTATAATGTGAAAAATAATGTTACGCCGAGTAAATTAATACCCAACATGTCACGCTTCAAAATTGCGTCCGCTCATGGAATGGCGACAAACATTTACCCTTTAAAATCTACACAGGCGACGTTTAAAAAATTCTACAGGTTGCATGTTTTGAGTTACAAAGGAGGTCTAGGGCTAGAATTATTGCTCTCCTTATACCTCACATGTGTGGTTTGAACACCACTTTCCTATGCGGGCGCTGCTCATGTATGCGTTCGCTTCTGCACGCAAGCTTGGTGGGACAGGGCGCATTTAAAAAAAATGTTTTCTTATTTTAACTTTTTATTTTTTCACTGTTCTTTTTTTTAAAAAAAAATTGGCACTTTTATTCCTATTACAAGGAATGTAAAAATCCCTTGTAATAGAAAAAAGCATGACAGGTCCTCTTAAATATGAGATCTGGGGTCAGAGAGACCTCAGATCTCATATTTACACTAAAATGCAATAAAAAAAAAAAAAAAAAAACAATTCTCATTTGAAAAAATAAATAAATAAAATGTCCCTCTAAGAGCTATGGGCAATGACTTGGAGACAGGTGGGGGGGGGGGGGGGGGCACGCTATCTTCCCCTCACTCGTCTCCATGTCAGGCCAGGGACAGGTCCGGACCTGGCTCCTAACTTTTTTAGCTGGCTCCTAGATTCCAAGCAAATTTGTCAAGCCCTGCCTTAATTAGTAGGCTGAAGGACGGAAAGAAAAGAAAAAAAAAACTATTTAAAAAGTGTCAGAAAAGGGTATTAAAAAGCTACAAGGAAAAGCCCCAAAAGAACCTAAAAATGCAACCCAGCAGACACCAGCAGTCAAAAAGCAATACTTATTCACACTCCACTCAAGGCTCTACTGTTCAGCTTACAACCAGCAGTTTGGCTTTATTGGCGCTATACTTGCATTTAATCTGTCGTTAATCCATTTTTCCTTTGTAGTTTTGCCCGGGGTATAAGTGCCCTATTCATGTTCTCAGTCACCCCCCCCCCCCCCATTAGGTAGGTCCCCTGGCAAGGGACTTTATGATCTGCACAGTTGTAGCCGGCCCTAGTGGGGCGATGTTTCTTTCCCCCTGGGACCTCTTAGTGGATTTGTTCCTCCAGGTACCATGCTTTCTTCTTTCTTTCTAGGTTCTTATTTTCAGGAAGCTGTAGGGAACAGGGTGCATCTTGGTCTAGGTTTTTTATAATGACTGGTAATTTGAAAATATTGACAAATAATGTAAAGGGTCTTTGCTCTCCCCAAAAAAGGGGCTGCCTCTGGCAGGAACTGTGTCACCTGCCCTCAGATGTCATATTTATACAGGTGACACACTTCACAGCCAAGTTTACACACCGTATGCCCCATATGTCCGTTAATCAATGGTTTCATGCCTCATCTTCTATCTATCTCGAAGGTCAGAGAGGTTTCGATAGCTATACGGAAATCATGCCCCTTCTCCCTCTCCTCCATTCTGGCTGATACAGAGGGCCGTTTTATCTATGTTAAGGGGACACTGTATGATCATGGACACACATTCACTAATATCTATGCTTCTAACTCCCACACAGTTCGCTTTCTTTCTATGATTCTCCAGCAGCTTGAGGACTTCAGGGAAAGTTTTCTGGTTTTGGGTGGAGATTTCAATCTTACTCCAGACCCTGCATTGGCCACCTTGTCCGGTAAAACCTGCTCATCTTTTAGGGCTCTTAAACACGTTAAGCAACTACTACGTGCCCTACACCTGGTGGACAGCTGGCATGTAATGCATGTCAGGGACAAGGATTACAGCTACTATTCCTAAACCTTTGACACCTATTCCTACCTAGACGTATTGCTGGTTGACCAATTTTACCTAAACAATATTTTATCCTCCACTATTGAATTAATCACAATTTCTGATCACTCCCCAGTGACGGTGACCCTCCGTCAGGTTACTGCCCACCAGCTAGAGAGGACATGGAGACTTAAGTCCTTTCTGGATGATAAAACTGTCGCCAAGGCCATCTCTCCATCTTTAGCATCTTATTTTGAAACTAACGCTTCCCAGAAGATGCCCAATGGATATGGAGGGCACATAAGGCCGTCATTAGGGGCGGAATGGATTGCCCATGGTTCCAGCATTAAAAAAGAAAAACAGAAAAATCACAGACACAGACCTTTTGGAGAAAATTTATACCCTTGAAGTCAAACATAAGAGGCGCTTTGACCCTGCGGATGCCCAACACTTGGAGACACAGCAGCTTAATCTCTCCCAGTGTTTAGACCTCAGGGCCAAGGATAAACTCCGGTATTTTGCACATCGCTTCTATGAACAAGGGAACAATTGTGGCCGGTTGCTGGCAAGGCAATTAAAGTAACAACAGGACTCGCGACACGTTCAAAGCCTGACTGTCCACAATAGACATATACAGTGGTGTGAAAAAGTGTTTGCCCCCTTGCTCATTTCCTGTTCCTTTGCATGTTTGGCACACTTAAGTGTTTCGGAACATCAAACCAATTTAAACAATAGTCAAGGACAACACAAGTAAACACAAAATGCAATTTGTAAATGAAGGTGTTTATTATTAAAGGTGAAAAAAAAATCCAAACCATCATGGCCCTGTGTGAAAAAGTGATTGCCCCCCTTGTTAAAACATACTATAACTGTGGTTGTCCACACCTGAGTTCAATTTCTCTAGCCACACCCAGGCCTGATTATTGCCACACCTGTTCACAATCAAGGCATCACTTAAATAGGAGCTGCTTGACACAGTAAGGTCCACCAGAAGATCCTTAAAAGATACACATCATGCCGAGACCCAAAGAAATTCAGGAACAATTGAGAAAGAAAGTAATTGAGATCTATCAGTCTGGAAAGGGTTATAAAGCCATTTCCAAAGCTTTGGGAATCCAGCGAACCACAGTGAGAGCCATTATCCACAAATGGCGAAGACATGGAACAGTGGTGAACCTTCCCAGGAGTGGCCGGCCGCCCAAAATTACCCCAAGAGCGCAGCGACGACTCATCCAAGAGGTCACAAAAGACCCCACAACAACGTCCAAGGAACTGCAGGCCTCACTTGCCTCAGTTAAGGTCAGCGTTCATGCCTCCACCATCAGGAAAAGACTGGGCAAAAATGGCCTGCATGGCAGAGTTCCAAGGAGAAAACCACTGCTGAGCAAAAAGAACATCAAAGCTCGTCTCAATTTCTCCACAACACATCTTGATGATCCCCAAGACTTTTGGGACAACATTCTGTGGACCGATGAGACAAAAGTGGAACTCTTTGGAAGGTGTGTGTCCAAGTATATCTGGCGTAGAAGGAACACTGCATTTCATAAAAATAACATTATACCAACAGTAAAATATGGTGGTGGTAGTGTGATGGTCTGGGGCTGTTTTGCTGCTTCAGGACCTGGAAGACTTGCCGTGATAAAAGGAACTATGAATTCTGCTGTCTACCAAGAGATCCTGAAGGAGAATGTCCGACCATCTGTTCGTGTACTCAAGCTGAAAGGAACTTGGGTTCTGCAGCAGGACAATGATCCTAAACACACCAGCAAGTCCACCACCGAATGGCTGAAGAAAAACAAAATGAAGACTTTGGAGTGGCCTAGCCAAAGTCCTGACCTGAATCCTATTGAGATGTTGTGGTATGACCTTAAAAAGGCCGTTCATGCTCGAAAACCCTCTAATGTAACTGAATTAGGACAATTCTGCAAAGATGAGTGGGCCAAAATTCCTCCAGGACGCTGTAAAAGCCTCATTGCACGTTAACGCAAACGCTTGGTTGCAGTTGTTGCCGCTAAAGGTGGCCCAACCAGTTATTAGGTTTAGGGGGCAATCACTTTTTCACACAGGGCCATGATGGTTTGGATTTTTTTTCACCTTTAATAATAAACACCTTCATTTACAAATTGCATTTTGTGTTTACTTGTGTTGTCCTTGACTATTGTTTAAATTGGTTTGATGTTCCGAAACACTTAAGTGTGACAAACATGCAAAGGAACAGGAAATGAGGAAGGGGGCAAACACTTTTTCACACCACTGTATATATATATATATATATATATATATATATATATATATATATATATAGATACCAATTCTATAGCAGCTGAGTTTCATCAATTCTATGCTTGCCTGTATAACATCTCTCCTCCTCCTCTTCTGAGGGGAGAGGGACTACCTCATGTTGACAGCATCTGGGCCTACCTTAGAAACTCTGAACTTCTGGATCCTACCTTCTTAGAGTCTGAAAGAATTAGAGCACCCAATCTCCATTGAGGAACTGGGCAAAGTTGTGGCTAGTCCACCGCCAGGCAAAAGCCCCAGGCCGTGACGGCTTTATGAATGTCTATTATAAAAAATTCCTTTCCACACTGGTCACTCCTCTCTGTAGCAACTTCAATTTGATTACTAGTTCAAATCCTCTGCCCCCGTAGCCCTGCTGGCATGTGACGGTTTTGTCAAAACCGGGGAAAGCCACTCAGTGCTGCACTAAATAGAGACCCATTTCCCTGTTAAACTCTGACACCAAGCTACTGGCTGAATCAGATACCTTGGGCAGTTTTAGCAATGGATGCCAAAAAGGCCTTTAACAGGGTGCATTAGGCCTATATGACAGAGGTATTGTGGGGATTGGGGCTGGGTAACCATATGATGGGGTGGGTTCTTGCTCTCTATGCGGAACTTAGGGCTAGGGTCAAAGTCAACGGTATGCTCTCTGATTATTTTAGCATACGCAATGGGACTAGGCAGGTATGCCCCCTGTCCCCTTTGCCATTTGTCCTGGTCTTAGAGCCCTTTCTAAGGACAGTCAGAGGGAATATAGACATTTCCAGGATCCATATTGATTCCACGGAACACAAAATATCTGCCTATGCAGGGGATCTCTTATTTTTCCTCTCAAGCCCCCAAGTTTATTTAACGGTGTTGATGTCCGAAGTGCATAAATTCGACCATCTATCTAGCTTTAAAATAGGATTTTAATAACATCTTACCTGTAAAATCCCTTTCTTTGATGTACATGAGGGGACACAGAGCCATAGTAATAACTATGTGGGTTATATCGGACCATCAGGTGCTGGACACTGGCACACCCCTTAAGGCGTGAACTTCCCCCATATTACCCCTCTCACTACTGGGAGTCCTCAGTTTTGTAGCCAAGCAATCAAAGTGTATAAGAAGAAGGGAGGGACCTCTGTGTCCCCTGATGTACATCAAAGAAAAGGCTTTTACAGGTAAGCTGTTATAAAAATTCTATTTTATTTTCTTACATCAGGGGAAACAGAGCCATAGTAATAACTATGTGGGATGTCCTATAGCAATGGCAACTGAAGGGGGGGGGGCAGAATCAAGGAAACAGGAGGCCAGAGGACTCATAATGCAGCCTGCAGTATATGCTGTGCCCAAAGGCAATATCCTCATGACCTTTATTATCGATTTGATAAAATCGGATAAACGTCTGAACCGAAGACCAAGTTGCGGTCTTACAGATCTGAGCCATAGAGGCCTGATGATGCACCGTCCAAGAGGCACTAATCGCCCTGGATGAGTGTGAATATGAGAAGGAAGAATTTTCTTCCTTAAGCTGAAGCTTGAATAATCACTTGACAAATCCATTTGAAAAATAGTGGATCTTGATGCTGCCTGTCCATATCTTGGACCCTCTGGCAGTACACACGACACCTGTGTTTTGCGAACCTGAGCGCTCGCCTTTAAATAAATTCTGATCGCTCTTACTACATCAAGAGATGTAGTGCTTTCTCTTCCCCAGATATGCTTCTGGGTAGAAAGAAGGAAGAATAATATCTTGGTTTAAATGAAAACCTGTTACCATTTTTGGTAAGAATTCAGGATGAGGATATAAATAAACCGTGTTAACCCCTGAATAAGCTACGCACCAAGAGTGGGAAGCAAGAGGCCATTGGAAAAGACATTGACGCAGCCTGGATCTGGCTCTTGATAAAAGTCAAGGCCAGCTTCATTTCAGATCCCATATGCAGGAATCCTGCCTATTGACATACTTCCTGGGGTGCCAACCACTGGATCCATACCAAGAAACCTATGCCTTCCAGATTCTATAGTAAGTGATTCTGGAAGTCGGCTTCCTGGCATTAATCAAAGCAGATGCTACTGAAGGAGATCACGCACGATCTTTTATAGAGTGAGATTCAACAGTCAAACCTGTTAAACTCCTTGTCCGTAAAGTAGGATGAAATACCGGACCTTGTGCAAGAAGGTCTGGCTATAATGGCAGAGTCCAAAGGACTCCTACTGCCATCTTTATGATCTTGATAAATTAAGATCTTCTGGGACCCAGCTGGGTCCACCAGAATCATTTCCCTCTGTTCCTGCGGAGAAGGCGCGGAAGTAACAGAGCTGGAGGAAATGCATACATCAGTGAAAACTGATCCCCTGGGAAGACTAATTCATCTGTTCCCCCTACCCCTTGTTTGACATAAAGTTGTCGACCTTATTAATGAATCTGGACGTGAATAGGTCCATGTCCGGAGTACCCCATCTGACATATTGCTAGGAAGATGTCGGGGTGAAGAGATCACCCGGAAATAATTGTTGGTGTCTCAAGTAGTACGCCTGAAAGATAAAAATTGCCGATAGGCAAGGAGTGTTGTGTTCTGCCAAAGGTAGAACATTATTCACCTCTTTTTTGGGCTTCCCATGCCTCCCCTGGTGATCAATGTAAGCCACCACCGTGGCTCTGTCAGACTGAATCCTGCCAGGATAGTCCCGTAATCTGACCGCCAAGATTCTATGGCCAGATGTACTGCCTGAAACTTCCAACAAAGTTTATAGGCAAGGTCCTCTAACCTGGACTATCTCCCCTGGACAGAATCTTCTTCCAGGGCTGCTGCCCAGCCTAGAAAGCATCTGTTGTTGACACCTTGCAGGATAAAGATTTTCCCTCCCGCTGGATAACCACCAGTTTAGGCTCTGACCTAAGTCGGGAGCCAAGCGTATTGGAAACAAACAAGGCCTGAATCCTCTTTATTCCAGACCGACAAGATGGTGTCTTGAAGCAGTCTTTGAATAAAATTGCGCGTAAGGGACGGCCCTGAAGGAGGCCACCATTTCCCTTAAAAATCTCCTGCAGCCGAATGAAGGAATTTTCCTTTATCCTGATAAGTTGAATTAGTCCTACAATGGAACGGATTCACTACTGGGGTAAGAATACCTTCTTCTGTATGGTATCTATAACCAGCCCCCAAGTAACCTCCTTGATGGGTTTTAAGGAGAATCTTCCTAGGCTGAGAATCCAACCTAGAGATTTCAGATATCTACAGCTGAGATCAGAATCTGGTTTTAGAAAGTAGGCTTTAAAAGTAGATCTTCTAATAGGCTAGGGCCGTTATGCCTTGAGCCCTTAACCTAGCTAAAGGAGGTGTCAGAATCTTTCAGAACACTCGTGGTGCTGTGGCTAAGCCGAATGGCAGCGCCACAACTGAAAAAATTATTTTATATCTCAAACCGCAGAAATTTCTGGTAAGCGGGAAACTTTGGCACATGGAGATATGCAACTCCCCCCCTTGCAGGATGGACACAGCTGATCGAATTATGAAAGGATCGGATGTTCAGGTGCCGATTCAGATCTCCAAGATTTAGAATGGGTCTTGCCTCTCTGTTTGGCTCTGGGACCTTAAAAGGTTTCAGCCAAAAAAAAACCTGTTCCACTAAGGGAATCTCTGATATCACCGACTGAGATAAGCTGATACAGAGGCCAGAAAGAGAGACTTCTATTTTTTTTCTGAACCTTAGGAGCATTCTCTAAGGAGACAGACACTCTTGCATAAAGACTGCCACATCAGCAGCCCCAAGGACCCAAACCCCGGGCCCTCAGATCGAAAGCCGACTGGGCCATCCGGGCTCTTGAAACTCTAGATGTAACCTAGAGAAAAAAAGAATCGCATAAATCGGTCTGCTCTTAACATTGTTCCTGCCAGACTTTGAGAATAGCAGGACCTTTCCCCTCACCCAAATGAGTGGGGGTGCTGCTCCTTCATGAGAAGGCCTTAGCATTCTGCTTTATGGGCTTTCTGCCCCCAAGATCCTGGTGCTGCCCCTGGGAACTTTCTCCTGAACCTGACGATTGAGACCGTCAAGACTGCCTAAAGGCAGATACCCCAGGCATAGGAGAGGCTGCACGATTAAAGGAGAACTGTTTGAACCTCCTTTTACTGGTAAAAAGAGATTTACCCCTTTTGGGTGTACTTATCCACTCTAAATAGTAGTACCCCAGGAAAGGACACAGACTGGCTAAGGGTTTTCACCTGGTGCTTCGGCTGATCAATATTTCAGCCACCGACCTCTGCTAAAATGCACTAGTTCAAGTATAAGCCACAGGGCTTAAACGATCGAGTCCTTAATAGCATCTGTGAGACACAGTGTGTCAAATACACCAGCCCCTTGCCGGGCCTGCTGATCAGGCAGAACTTTCAGGTATCTCACACCTGTTCCTTAACCCCTTGGAGTCCACATTCCAATGCATTGGCCTGACTCAAAATGTGCTCCACCAAAATAGTGGAGCAGATGTTAAAGGGTTAATGGACTGAGCTACTGCAATTGCAGCCAGAACTGCAAAAGACATCTCGTCTTTAAAAGGAAAATCCAACCTTAAATTGCTGGAACCTTTAACATCAGTGCATTATCCACTGCACATGTGAGACTGCTCACTGAGGTGATTGCAGCATTAATAGCTGAAACCACCCATTTCTTACATAGAAATAAATCCCATTCAGAATACATGGCTATGCATGAATAGAAAACATCCCCAGGTGGGGGATGTTCAAATGAACCCTATTAGAGGTAGATACCTCAAGAGCCTGTGCTGCAGGCAACAAAAGGGTTAAGTAAGGGTGTAGACAAACACCTGACTTGTGCGGCTATTGCCTGCCTGTTAGGATCCTCTGAAGAGGAAAAATAAGTATCTTCCAATATTTGGGAAGATCTACCTGATCCCCAGCCTCCTGCACCCCAATAAAAGGGCCCAGAGGACAAAGGGGGAATCTGCTATGTTTAGTCATACTATGGAGAGACATCATAGGAATAATCTTTTAAATGGTAGAAGAACAAAACATGTTCGTATGAAATACAGAGGGACAGAATTGTTCTACCCTTGACGGCTCATCTGACTGGCCAAATTTTTCTTTTTACCTCTCAGGAGAGGAAGACATTCTTTTGGAAGGGTTTTTAGGTTTTTTGTTGTATACCATTAACCCCTTAGAACCCTTAGAGGAGTTCCTGGTCCCTTTGTCACTCATAGCTTACAGTACAAAGCAGAGGCACTACCAGAAAAAGAACGTTTCACTTGTTGGGCTATAGTACAGTACAATAACTGCTATTAATCCTAGCTATAAAGTACAATGTTGTCAAAAGGTAAATGCCTGCGTCACCAAACCTGACCAGCAACCTCTCTGCTGTGTCCCTCCACCGCCAGGCAGCAGCTTCTCTTGCAGAGCGCTAAACTACACACGTAAGGCCGGCGTCTGGCGGCACTTAGCCACGCTCCCCCCACACGGAAACGGGGAAGTTGAATCTCCCACGTGAGCGACGGCATCATGGAGGGCGGCGGGGGGTAGGGCGCGGCAGCTTGGCTCTCATGAAAAGATTACTGCCCGTGGAGCTCAGTACAACACATCCTTACACGTGCCTAACACCATAGACACTGGCAAAAAAACAGAGGACTCCCAGTAGTGGGAGGGGTTATATGGGGGAAGTTCACGCCTTAAGGGGCGTGCCAGTGTCCAGCACCTTATGGTCCGCTATAACCCACATAGTTATTACTATGGCCCCCCTATGTGTCCCCTGATGTAAGAAAAGAAAATACATTTTGGATTTTGGGAATTTTGAGCTACTGCCCATTCACATTCCCCCTATTATGGCAACATCTTTACAGCCTTCCTTCCCTTTTGTTTGGCGAACAGACTCCCTACCTTACTTGGGCACACACATCACCTCTGACCAGAAACTTCTTTATGACCTCAACTATGGCACTCCGTTAAAGGGAATATTAAGAGACCTACAGGTCTGGGAGAGGACATCCCTTGACATGGTTCAGGAGGATAAATGTCCTTAAGATGACAAGCCTGCCCAGAATAATCTATATCCTATATACCGTACCAATAATCTTATCACAGACCTTCTTTAAGCATCTACGCAGAGCATTCCTGACCTTTGTGTGGAAGGACAAACACCCTATATTAGCCCACGATCTTCTCGGCAGACACAAACTGGATGGTGGCGCTGGGCTCCCTGATATACAGTATCTCAGAAAAGTGAGTACACCCCTCACTTATTGCAAATATTTTATTATATCTTTTCATGTGACTGGACACTGAAGAAATGACACTTTGCTACAATGTAATGTGGTGAGCGTACAGCTTGTATAACAGTGTCAATTTGCTGTCCCCTCAAAATAACTCAATACACAGCCATCGATGACTAAACCAACAAAGGTGAGTACACCCCCTAAGTGAAGATGGCCAAATTGGGCCCAAAACGTCAATAGTTTGTGTGGCTACCACGATTTTCAAGCACTGCCTTAACCTTCTTGGGCATGGAGTTCACCAGAGCTTCACAGGTTGCCACTGAAGTCCTCTTCCACTCTTGCATGACGATAGCTGGTGAATGTTAGAGCCCTTGCGCTCCTCCACCTTCCATTTGAGGATGTCCTACAGATGCTCAATAGGGTTTAGGTCTGGAGACATGCTTGGCCAGTCCATTACCTTTACCCTCAGCTTCTTTAGCAAGGCAGTGGTCATCTTGGAGGTGTGTTTTGGGTCGTTATGTTGGAATACTGCTCTGCGGCTCAGTTTCCGAAGCGAGGGCATCATGCTCTACTTCAGTATGTCACAGTATGGAGGTTCACCTTCCAGCAGGACAATGACCCTAAACACACTGCTAAAGCAACACTTGAGTGGTTTAAGGGGAAACATGTAAATGTGTTGGAATGGCCTAGTCAAAGACCCTCAATCGAATAGAAAATCTGTGGTCAGACTTAAAGATTGCTGTTCACAAGCGCAAACTATCCAACTTTAAGAAGTTGGAGCCATTTTGCAACGAGGAATGGTAAAAAAATACCAGTGGTAAGATGTGGCACGCTCATAGAGACTTATCCAAAGGAGCGTGGAGCTGTGATAGCCGAAAAAGGTGGCTCTACAAAGAATTGACTTTAGGGGGGGGGGGGGGGGTGAATAGGTATGCACATTGACGTTTTCTGTTATTTTGTCCTATTTGTTGTTTGCTTCACAATAAAAAATAAAAAACATCTTCAAAGTTGTGGGCATGTTCTGTAAATTAAATGATGCAAATCCTCAAACAATCCATGTTAGTTCCAGGTTGTGAGGCAACAAAACATGAAAAATGCCAAGGGGGTGAATACTTTTGCAAGGCACTGTAGATATTTTTCTTTCCCCATCCATCACTATGACAGACAGGTAGCTCTAATTGACAAAATCTCTACAGTTCACGGGTTGGTTAGGGGATCCAAGTTTTGTAAGACCCAGCAAAGATAGGCAAATATTGTAGATAAACCAATACACTGCCTAGCCATGAAGTGCTCATAAAGAAACACTAACACAACAATGATTCTGGCTTGGCCAGCATTTAAAGGAAACCTGCTTAGACAAACACAGAAGCGGATTGCTCTTTTAGGCTAGGTTCACACTATTGCGATGCGGGAACGCCGCAAATCCGCGGCGTTTTCCCGCATCGCTCACCTCCCGCCGGCAGTTCACACTGCCCTATGCGGACGGCTGGGGGTGTCAATGTTATGTTAATGACACCCCCAGATCCGTCGGCATATCGCAGTGCGATCTGCCGACTCGCACAGGAATCGGATCGCATGGTGTGAACCCCCATGCGATCCGATTCCGTTGCGGACCCAAAAAAGGGTCCTGTGCGAGTTTGCTGCGGGACAGCTGCGAGTTCAGCCATACTATCTGTATGGCTGAACTCGCAGTGCTACGGAGATCGGATGTGATTTGCTGTGCGAATCACATCCGGTTCTCCCCCCGCAGCAGTGTGAACCCAGCCTTAAGGCACATGACCATCATTTTTATCCTTTTTTCAGTACATAGTGGGGTTGATTTACTAAAAGTGTAGACTGCAAAATAATTGCAGCTGTGCATGGTAGCCAATCAGCTTCCATATTATTTTTTTGTCAAATCTGAATTGAACAATCTGAAGTTAGAAGCTAATTGGCTACAAGCTGCACCAGAATTTTCACTCTCCTGATTTAGTAAATCAACCTAAGTGTGTCACTTATCTGCCGAAAACATATACAGACCATGGGTTGATTTACAAAAATACAAAATCTGGTGTAGCTGTGCATTATGGTTTTGATCAGTGTGTGGGCTCCTCACTCGACAAAAGTCGATTGCTTAATCGACTTCTGTAGATGGGACATGTACATTTTTCAGCCAATCAGTGTATTCAGTGCCACTGTCAGAATAAATTGGGGTTAAATTACTAAAACTGTAGAGTGTAATAAAATCAGGTGCAGCTGTGCATGGTAGCCAATCAGCTTCCAGATTTTGTTGTCAAAGCTTAAGGCTCCATGCACACTGAAGCTCAAAAAAGCTTTTTCTGGACGCCAGATTGCTCGCAGAAAACGCAGGTTGAAAAAATTGCTTTTAACAGCGTTTTGTACTAGCGTTTATGAGCGTTTATTAGCGTTAGCGTTTATGGGCGTTTTCAATAAAAATACACAGAGGACACTCCAAAAATCCCACAGTACATTCCAAACTCCCACAATGCATTGAAAAAATAGAATGCCGAACACTAATTAACGTGTTTATGAGCGTTTATCAGCATTTATCAGCGTTTGTCGTTTTTTAGCGGTGAAAAACGGCACTTTGAATGCGAATTTCTGGCGTTCAGAAAAAAGCCCATAAACTCCACTGCTCATTAAAGCTGAAAAACGTCCATGTGTGCATGGACACATAGGCTAACATAGAGTGGAGTTTATGGGCTTTTAAAAAAAACGCCAAAACTCCAATAAACTGCAGTTTATGAGCTCCAGTGTGCATGGAGCCTAAATTGAACAATCTAAAGTTAGAAGCCGATTGGCACCAGAATTTTCACTCTCCTGTTTTAGTAAATCAACCTAAGGGCCGGTTCACACTGCAGGCGATGCGAGGCGACACCGACTTGCCTCGCCGCGACCTCAGCGGCAACTTGCAGATGACTTCTGTATAGAAGTCAATGCAAGTCGCCCCGAGGTCGCCCGAAAGCAGTACAGGAACCTTTTTTCTGAGTCGGAGCGACTCGAGTCGCTCCTCTCAGAACGGTTCCATTGTACAGAACGGGGGCGACTTGTAAGATAGCGGCGAGGCGAGTCGTGTCGCCTCGCATCGCCCGCAGTGTGAACCGGCCCTAAGTGTGTCACTTATCTGGAGTAGGGATGAGCCGAACACCCCCCGGTTCGGTTCGCACCAGAACTTTCGAACGGACCCCAAATTCGAACGAACTTTAGAACCCCATTGAAGTCTATGGGACTCGAACGTTCGAAATGAAAAGTGCTAATTTTAACGGCTAATATGCAAGATACTGTCCTAAAAAGGGTTTGGGGACCTGGCTCCTGCCCCAGGGGACATGGGTCAATGCCTAAAATGTTTTTAAAAATGGCCGTTTTGGTGGGAGCACTGATTTTAATGACGATTAAAGTCAAAAAAAAAAAAAGTGAAATATTCCTTTAAATATGGTGCCTGGGGGGTGCCTGTAGTATGCCTGTTAAGTGCCACGTGTTTCCCGTGTTTAGAACAGTCCCTGCACAAAATGACATTAAACGGAAATAACACCATTTAAAACTGCTTGCGGTTTTAATGTTATATCTGGTTCCTGCAATATGGTTGAAAATCATTGAGAAAAATGGCATGGGTAGCCCTCCCTGCCCATTACCAGCCCCTTTAGGTCTTGTACGCATATTAAGGGGAACCCCGTACCCATATTAAAAAAAGGAAATGTGTGTGGCCCCCAGGCCCTATATACTCAGAACAGCAGTATACAGGCGGTGCAAACAAGATAGGGACTGTGTAGGTTTGTTGTGTTAAGTTGAATCTGTTTGTAATTTTCAACTGGTACATTTTTAAAGTGTAGCTCCAGTCAAAAAAACTATTTTTAAGCTTTTTGGAAAACATAGGGAAGGGTTATCACCCCTGTATAATTTGTTTTGTCGTCCATCTTTTTTCATCTCACTTGCTGTTGTCTCCTTCCGTTTGCAAGTAGGAGATGTTTGTAAATTGGATGTTTGAAAGTAGGGGCCTGCCCTATATGCTCTGCAGAAATGGCGGAACAAGGTGTTGGTTTTGCCACAACATTGTAAGCCCTCAAAGTGACTCTTGGTGGGCGCTGGAGCACCCTGCTGTGAACGATTATATCAAGAATTGTAATTACATGCCATTGTTGAACAGTGGTAGAAAAATTGACCTTTGGTGGTTGTGGTGCTGGTGCCACAACACTATAAGTCCTCACCGTTACTCTGGGTGGGCACAGGAAGGGGCCCTCCTGTGAAATATTATATCAAGAATTGTAATTAAACGCCCCTGTTAAACAGGGGCAGAAAAATTGGGCCTTAGGCACTGGTGCTGGTGCCACCACACTGCAACCTCTGCCATATACTCTAGTTTTATTTCAGGAATTAGCCCTGCTGCAAAGCATTGCATCAAAAATTGTAATTAAACGCCCCTGTTAAACAGGGGCAGACAAATTGGGCCTTAGGCACTGGTGCCACCACACTGCAACCTCTGCCATATACTCTAGTTTTATTGCAGGAATTAGCCCTGCTGCAAAGCATTGCATCAAAAATTGTAATTAAACGCCCCTGTTAAACAGGGGCAGACAAATTGGGCCTTAGGCACTGGTGCCACCACACTGCAACCTCTGCCATATACTCTAGTTTTATTGCAGGAATTAGCCCTGCTGCAAAGCATTGCATCAAAAATTGTAATTAAACGCCCCTGTTAAACGGGCAGAAAAATTGGGCCTTAGGCACTGGTGCTGGTGCCACCACACTGCAACCTCTCCCATATACTCTTGTTTGATTGCAGGAATTAGCCCTGCTGCAAAGCATTGCATCAAAAATTGTACTTAAACGCCCCTGTTAAACAGGGGCAGAAAAATTGGGCTGATGGCATCAACAAGAACCAGAAATGTTCTTCCAACATATCAGCGGAGGAGGAAGAGGATAGACAATCAACATAACAGGACAGTAACTCAGCATCAGCATAGGCAGTCTTGAAGATGTTGTGATATTTCAAAAATTATTCTGTTACATCAGCTTCAGGTGCTTGGTAGCTGTGGGTGATCCAAGACTGATTCATCTTGATGAAGGTCAGTCGATCAACTGATTCGGTGGACAGGCGCACCCTGTGATCGGTAACAAAGCCACCAGCAGCACTGAAGGTGCGTTCCGAAAGAACGCTGGATGCAGGACAGGCCAGTAGCTCAATTGCATACTGTGCAAGCTCTGGCCAGGGATCCATCCTCAAGACCCAGTAATCCAGAGGATTTTCGGTGGGAAAGGTGTCCAAGTCTGACCTTGCCCCTAGGTATTCCTGCACCATGTAAATCAGACGCTGGCGATGGGTGCTGGAACCGATCATACCTTGGGGCTGCGGACTAAAAAATTGTCTGAAAGCATCAGTCAGACGGCCACCTTCTCCACCGCTCCTTCTGACCGATGCCTCAGCAACACGTTGTCCAGGACCAGGAGTTTGTAACCTCCCAGTCTCTGGGAACGCGTTGCACAGACCTTTCTGCAAGGCCTCCCGGAGATGTCTCATCCTCTGCTCCCTCTGCGATGGCAAGATAAGGTCGGCAACCTTACCCTTGTACCGTGGATCAAGGAGAGTGGCCAGCCAGTAATGGTCCCTCTCCTTGATCCGAAGAATACGAGGATCCTTCCGCAGGCTTTGCAGGATCAGGGAGGCCATGCAGCGTAGGTTAGCTGAGGCATTCGGTCCGGAGTCCTCTGGGTCACTAAGGACAACATGATCCGCAGCTACCTCCTCCCAGCCACGTACAAGTCAACGTGTTTCTTGGGACTGTAAATCATCCCTACAAGACTGCTGCTGCTGCTGCTGATGCTGAGTGCCAGCCTCCACCTCCATGCTGACACAATCATCCTCCTCCTCCTCTTCCTCCTCCTCATCCTCTTCCTGTGTGATGGGTGGCACAGCAGGAACACTGTCTGGATAAAGGGGGCCTTGAGAGGCAAGGAAGTCCTCCTCTTCCTGCCTCTGTTCTGCCTCAAGTGCCCTGTCCATTATTCCACGCAGCGTATGCTCCAAGAGGTGGACAAGAGGTGGACAAGAGGTACAGTGCCACTGATGCATGCACTGTCACTGCTCACCATCCTTGTGGCCTCCTCAAACGGTGACAGGACAGTGCATGCATCCCTGATCATGCCCCACTGGCGTGGTGAGAAAAAACCAAGCTCCCCTGACCCTGTCCTGGTGCCGTAGTCGCACAGGTACTCATTGATGGCCCTCTGCTGCGTGTGCAGCCGCTGCAGCATGGCCAATGTTGAGTTCCATCTGGTGGGCATGTCACATATAAGGCGGTTCTTGGGCAGGTTCAACTCCTTTTGGAGCTCAGCCAGCCGAGCACAGGCATTAAATGATCGGCGGAAATGCACACAGACTTTCCTGGCCTGCTTCAGGACATCCTGTAAGCCGGGGTACCTGCCCAAGAACCGCTGCACCACCAGGTTAAGTACGTGAGCTACACAGGGCACATGGGTCAGTTGTCCCTGTCGGAGGGCGGAGAGGAGGTTGGTGCCATTGTCGCAAACCACCATTCCTGGCTTAAGCTGGCGTGGCATCAACCACCTCTCGGCCTGCCCCTGCAGAGCTGACAAAACATCCGCCCCAGTGTGGCTCCTGTCCCCCAAACAAACCAGCGCAAGCACGGCATGGCATCGTTTTGCCTGCGTACTTGCGTAGCCCCTGGAACGCCTACGCTGGAGCACCGCTGGTTCTGAGGACAGAGCACTGGAAGAGGCCATGGAGGAAGAAGAAGAGGAGGGGGTGGAGGAGAGAGGTGTGTCACAACCAATAGTAGCATTTTGGAGGCGTGGTGGCGGAACAACCTCCAACACTACTGCACCTTGTCCTGCATCCTTCCCAGCTGCCAGAAGAGTGACCCAATGGGCCGTGAAAGACAGGTAACGTCCCTGTCCATGCCTGCTGGACCATGAGTCAGCGGTAATATGCACCTTACCGCTGACCGCCCTGTCCAGCGAGGCAAGGACATTGCCTTCCACATGCCGGTAGAGAGCCGGAATCGCCTTCCGTGAGAAAAAGTGGCGTTTGGGGACCTGCCACTGAGGAACCGCACATTGTACAAACTCACGGAAGGGGGCCGAGTCTACCAACTGAAAAGGCAGCAGTTGAAGTGCTAGCAATTTAGCCAAGCTAGCATTCAACCGCTGGGCATGTGGATGGCTGGGAGTAAACTTCTTCCGCCGGTCCAGCAGCTGGGGCAGGGACATTTGCCTGCTATAATCGGACGTGGGTGTACCGCTAGCAGAGTTCCCGGAAGCACTTGGCTGTGACACACCTAATTCTACACCTTCATTCCTCTCAGAGCAGGTTTCAGAGAGGACTGAAGGTCTAGTGGGGTTGGAGATGCCAGCTGATGAGGAGCAAGGAGAGGTCCGCTTTGTTCTTTGGTGTGGGTCTTTGAGGTACGCTTGCCAACGAGCTGCATGGCAGGTCAACATATGTCTGGTCAAGCATGTGGTGCCCAAACGGCTGATGTTTTGGCCACGTGAGATACGCTTGAGACATATGTTGCAAATAGCAGCGGTGCGATCTGATGCACTCGTCTCAAAAAAGGCCCACACCAAAGAACTTTTAGAATAACGCGCAGAGGCAGCGCTCTGCACAGGCGGAGCTCTGCGGTGTGATTCAGTCGGTGTGCTGCCCCCAAGCTGGCCCCCGGAGGGCATCCTGCCTCGTTGGACATGTGCCTCCTCCTCCCCTCTCCTTCCAGGCACCCAAGTGGAGTCAGTGCCCTCATCATCCCCTCCCTCTTCATCGCTGTAGCAAACCTGGCAGTATGCTGCAGCTTGTGGAACATGACTGCCAGATTGCTGTCCTTCTTGAGCATCCCCTCTCTCTGCGCTCACGCTACTGCCTTCCTCTAGCTGAGTGTCATCATCAGAGCCCACAAAACACTGGGCATCCTCCTGGAGCATGTACCCAACACTGTGCTCAAAGAGTTCAGGAGACTCCTCAGGAGGACGTGGTGGGTCTAGGGAAGGAGTCACTGATGATGACATTGAGAGGAGGGAAGACGATGCGTTGGCAGCTGCTTTGCTAGTACCCTGAGACTGGGTGAGAGAGGATGAGGAGGATGAAGAGGGCTTGGTCATCCACTCTACCAAGTCGTTGGCATGTTGCGGTTCAACATGTCCAGCTGCCGAAAAGAAGGACAAGCGTGTCCTATGGCCACGTGCTGATGACAATGCACCGCGTCCACGACCAGCACTGTTGTCTCTAGACACAGAGCCTGCTTGCCCTCTTTTATCGGCTCGCGCCTGTCTGCCTCTCCTTGCTGGCCTTCCAGACATGGTAATGGCCTGAAGGGAGTTGGGTAAAAAAGCATTTGGGTAGTGTATATTGTGCTAGAGGCACACAACACCCACTAACTCCTGCAGATGCCTTTATTATAGAACACCAGAGATAAAGGGGTATATACAGATGTATACTGTGCTGTGCTGGAGGCACACACAACTTCCAATAACTCCTGCAGATGGCAAGTGGGCTCAAATAGAGAACAGCTATGTAGGTGGATATAGCGGTATGTACTGGGTACAGAGCACGCAGACAGCATCTCCTAACACTACTGACTGCAAGCTCTATTATAAAAGATAGATCACTAGCTATATAGGTGAGGTGAATATAGCGGTGTATACTGCGGTCAGGGCATGCAGACAATAACCACTACACAACAGCAAGATCGAAAATCGTCCGAAAACGATCGGTGTGTACTGTGTTGAAGGTACACAGAACACCCACTGCTTCAGACGCCAACACACTACACAAGGCCGTCGCGCTGGCGGCCTTATATAGTGTGGGGCGTGCACTACACAGCCTGAGCTATGATTGGCCACAGGCATCCTGCCTGTGGCCAATCATGGCTCTCCTCGCTGCTGGCGCTGCGATTGGCCAAGCATGCGGGGTCACAGTGCATGCTTGGCCAATCATGAGCCAGCAATGCACTGCGCCATCGCAGTGCATTGTGGGCCGTGAGCGCCACACGAATTTGGCCCGAACGGACCAAAATGTTCGGACTTCGCCGAACGGATGAACAGCCAATGTTCGAGTCGAACGTATGTTCGACTCGAACACGAAGCTCATCCCTAATCTGGAGCAAACATATAAAGACCATGGGTTGATTTACCAAAATACAAAATCTGGTGAAGCTGTGCATTATTGTTTTGATCAGTGAGCAGAGATGCACCAGATTTTGCACCAGTTTTAGTAAATTCGACCCCAATGTGTTTTGACACCTGGAATGCCTGCTTCTTCCAGGTCCGTGTCTCTGCTAGTAGTAAAAAGGATAGGGATGGCAGCCCTGGAACTTGTACCTCCAAAAACAAGGCAGCAATCGCATCTTGTTTTTTTTCTTTTTAAAGTGTACAATATGTGTGGTTACAGGTAGAAAAAGAAAAGACATTCAGTGCATTTTTGCACATAATTTATCTATTTATAAACACTACAAGTACTGAAAAATACATAGTGATCCTAAAAGAAATCCAGTGAATTCCTATACTGGGCTGACAACGCTGCCTTTGCTGCTCTGTAATACCTAGCAGTGTTGACAGCCTGCCTGAGTTCTCCCCAGCTAAACTAAAAAAAAAAAAAAAAAAAAAAAAAAGTCTTGCTATCTCTGCCACTCTCCACGTGCATGCAAAACAAAGCTGTTGGCTTGATCTCAAAAGGGCCTGCTCAAACACTTGTGTAGAGAAAGGGATCTTCTGCAAGATGTAGTCAAGGGGGTTGGTCATATAAAAGAGAAACCCAATTTTGTTTGTAATACATTTTACAGGCTAAAGCTTGGAATTGAATGCATTTTTTACCCAAAATACATTATAGGCAACACATAAACCGTAACATAACTTATTCAGTTTACACTGTGCATGGTCAAGCACCTACAGGGATAACATACAGTATTCTCAATGCCAAAATGTTTACATCAAACTGCCATATGGAACCAAATGGACCAATATAATAGAATGTTATTTTTTCCTCCTACTAGGTGTGATATTTTAATTTATTAAATATGCAAGATAATTTCTACCTTTAGAACACCAGACTTTTATAATATTATATGCGAGCAGACATACAATATTACTTCTCAGCACAGAAATACTCATCTTTTGTTGTCAAGTTGCAAATGATATAGAATATTATCTCATAGACTATCAGCCAAACTAGAATTGTCAGCCTTGATGCTCAACAGCCTCTAAATGTAAGCAAATAATAATTAAAAACTACACAACGGGGGAAGTAAGTGTCTTTAAAAAGGATTCTGGTGGCAGACATATTGCTGTGGGCTTTTTTACATCAAGAGACACATGGTTGTGACACACTACAATTGCATGGTTCACAGCTGTGGATTTCCCATGGAAGACAATACAGACACAGCTAGGTATGGTTGGATACGTCTGACACAACTGTCAGTGCTCAAGGGCCTTGACAAACCCCCAGACCTGACATCCTAATTTTGTCACACCGTCTACTGCCATGAAAAAGGGGATAGAAAAAAAAAAAACCAGAGCATAGCTTTTAATAGTGCTGCTCCCATGCTGAGCTGCCTCAGGGTGATAAAAAGGATGCTCATACTAATGTACCATTATTGCAAAACAGGCCCTGTAATTGTGGCAGAGGGTGGAATCCAACCTTTATTGGCAATGTCTCGAATGCAGGCACAAAGCCCTTTTTTTTTCAAACGACTAATGCACGGGTGAGTGCAGAAGTTTAGCATGTAGTTTTCTGACAAGATCACTAGAAGCATAAATGGGGTCACCAGCCATTCTTCTCCTCAAGTTCACAAACCATGGAGGTGACCTTTGTGTACTCAATCTATACAGCTATTAGCACTGTCTGTTAATGAAACAAAGTCAAAAAGCATAGACAAAGATCTCAGTGAAATACAAGCCCATACTGCAGCCATGTAAACAGTAATCACAAACACATAAATCTAAATTAAACATTTCAAACTTCTGAAGGTA
The DNA here is from genome assembly GCF_037356315.1 of Lithobates pipiens. Lineage (NCBI taxonomy): Eukaryota > Metazoa > Chordata > Amphibia > Anura > Ranidae > Lithobates > Lithobates pipiens. The sequence goes on along the minus strand of NW_027507758.1, from coordinate 308,573,936 downwards.
AGGTTGAAATCAAAAGTTACTTTTAGGTTATTAGTAAAAACTGTTTTATCTATCGCTCTATAAAATATACATTTTATAGCCTTTGCACACATGGATGTTTATTAGCTGAACACTCCTCTATTGCAAACTCATCAGTGCTATAGTGTGCCCAGGGAGCCTTGGGTGGTGCATTTCTAGAAATATGTGGCATGCACAAACGATCAGTGTTTACACAGGTTTGGCCGCACACCGCCATTTACCTTTATTAACAGCTTTACGCAGCAAGTGCTAGGTGTGGGAAAGAACCAGGGATTTTAAACAAAGAGTTTTCAGCCAATAAACGTCCACACGCATGGGTATATTTTAAATGCATGGTGCCTCTATATAGTATGTATGCTTTTTATCACATCACAGCCCCTTTGTAATGTCAAAATTGCTTGGTTTCCATACAGCAATGGGTAAACTGCAACACCAAATTTCACCAGGAGATGTGGAAAAAACTTTGTACTGTGCATTTCCTAAAAGTAATACCATGGTTGCCTCTGTTGACTGATTTCTGAAAATGCTAGTTTCCTTGCTGTTATGCTGAACATCTGGTTTCAGTATGAGTGACCTGAAACACATATGCAGTATGTTATGGCTTACTGGGTTAAAATGTTGAAGCAGAGGGTCAGCATGACAGCCAGGCAGCTACCATTTTTGGAAAAGGACAGCAACTATGGTATTGCTCATGTTTCTCTTAGGAAAGGGTCCTCCTTTTCCCCAAAACACTGCAATGCAGTATGGTAATAGGAACAAATAGTAAAGAATGCTAAATACTTCTCTTTGTCCTTGCACTTCGTTTGCATTGAATAATGGACCAACATATAATGGGCATGAACAAAACCTTCCCTATTAATAGAATTTTAAGCACAAAAACATAATTTTATACTGCACACAGTTCAGTTCAAGAGGTTTTAACCCACTTCTACTAAATTGTCTTATCCCCTCAGTACATAACAACATGTGTCCCTGTGTCTGTGTAATATAAAAAAGCAGCTGATCTGTACCAATATAAGCTTCGCTCTCGGCACACAGCCGATTCCTTTCCTCTCTCTCTCTCCAACTCACAGCTGCAGTGCGTGGGGCTGAGCCCTCCCACTGACGTCAGCTGGGGAGGGGGGAAGAGGAGGAGAGAGCGCCAACAATCAGCTGAGCGCCCGGAGTGGAGCTTATATCGGTACAGAACTGCGGATATTTTACATTACACAGACACAGGGACACATGTTATTATGGTACAGAGGGGATAAGACAATTTAGTAGCAGATATGAAAGCAGCTGGGGGGGGGGGGGGGTGACAGACATAGGAGAGCTGCAGATAGCAGGGCTGTGGATGATGGAATCACGCAAACTGACCATGGTGTCAGGGCTCAGCAGCCACGATTATCGTGGTCAGATTGCAAAGGGGAGGGTATAGCCAGGCAGGATCAGCCTTCTTGACCCCTTACAGACCAGCTTCCGTCCACAACATTCTACTGAAAGTGCCCTACTAAAACTCACCAATGAATTACTAACTGCTAAAACCAATGGCCATTACTCCATACTCATACTCTTAGACCTCTCTGCTGCCTTGGACACAGTTGACCACCTGCTCCTCCTCAGCAAACTACACTCCCTTGGCTTCTGTGATTCTGCTTTATCCTGGTTCTCCTCCTACTTATCTCAGCGCACTTTCAGTGTCGCTTACAACTCCATCTCCTCTTCCTCTCTCTGTTGGGGTACACCAAGGCTCTGTCCTTGGGTCCCTTCAATTCTTCAGTTATAGAGCATACCTCTTCCCTGGGCCAGTTGATAACCTCCAATGGCTTCTAATACCACTTCTACTCCGATGACAGCCAGATCCATCTCTCCACTCCTCAACTCGCCCCCTTGATCTCCTCACGGATCTCAAACTTACTGAATGACATTTTGGTATGGATGTCACCTCACTTTCTCAAACTCGATCTTTCTAAAACTGAGCTTGTAATATTCCCCCCCATAACTTTACCATTAAGATCAACAGCACAACCATTGGTCTCTCCACACATGTCAGGGTTCTGGGTGTAATTCTCGACTCTGACGTCTCTTTCAGCCCCCACATCCAATCACTGGCTAAATCCTGCCACCTTAACCTCTGCAACATCTCCAGAATTCGACCCTTCCTGATTAATGACACCACAAAGAAACGTATTAACTTCTTGATCATTTCCCGCCTTGTCTACTGCAACTCCCTCCATAATGGCCTACCCTTACGCAGGCTATCCCCCCCTTCGGTCTATTATGAATGCTGCTGCTCGACTAATACGCCTCACTAACCGATGAGGTAATTGCTGCTCTTCTCTGCCAATCCCTTCACTGGCTTCCCCTACCCCACCGTATAAAATTCTAAATTCTAATAACAACATACAAGGCCATCCACAACATTACCCCCAGCTACATCACCAACCTCATCTGCAGATATCACCCAAATTGTCCCCTCCGCTCCTCCCAAGACCTCCTGCTCTCTATCGCCCCTGATACCTCCTCTCATGCTAGTCTTCGGGACTTCTCCAGAGCCTCTCCTATCCTCTAGAATTCTCTGCCCCAATATATCCGATCAGCCCCTAACCTGTCCACCTTTATGAGATCCCTGAAAACTCCTTTATTCAGGGAAGCCTATCCCACACCCACCTAACAACCCCATCAAATCATTCCCTGCAACTATTACCTTTTTGTACAACCACCCCCTCCCTTTAGAATGTAATCTCTATGAGCAGGGCCCTCCTCTGTCCCTTCTGTATTGAACTGTACTGTAATTGTGCTGTCCCCCCTCTACATTGTAAAGCGCTGCATAAACTGTTGGCGCTATATAAATTATATATCTGGTTCCCGACCAGCGCACGCCGATGTACATTGGCAGAATGTCACAGGCAGGCATATTGGCGCACAGGTACGTCCAATCTTCAATGCCGCCCTGCCATCGCGAGAGCGCCGCGGGCATACCCACGATCGTCTCACAGGATGGCTGAATGGAGAAATGCCATTGTAAAAAGCATTTCTCCATTCTGCCTAGCAACTAGTGACGCTGATCTCGGCTCCATGTGATTGGAGCAGAAATCAGTGCTCACTAAATGAAAGCCCAGCCCCCCACAGTTAGTAACACACCCCTAGGAACACTTAACCCCTACACTGTCACCCACTGGTTAATCCCTTCACTGCCAGTGTCATTTACACAGAAATCACTGCATTTATATAGCAGTGATTGCTGTATAACTGACAATGGTCCCAAAAATGTGTCAAAAATGTCCAATGTGTCCGCCATAATGTCGCAGTCACAATAAAAAAAAAACGCTGATCGCCGCCATTACTAGTAAAAAAATAAAAAATAATAAAAAATTATTAATAAAAATGCCATAAAACTATCCCTATTTTGTAAACGCTATAACTTTTGCACAAATGAATCAATAATCGCTTATTGCGATTTTTTTACCAAAAATATGTAGAAGAATATGTATCGGCCAAAACTGAGGGAAAAAAATGTTTTTATATATATTTTTGGGGGATATTTATTATAACAAAAAGTAAAAACTAATGCATTTTTTTCAAAATTGTTGCTCTATTTTTGTTTATAGCGCAAAAAATAAAAACCGCAGGGGTGATCAAATACTACCAAAAGAAAGCTCTATTTGTGGGAAAAAAGGATGTCAATTTTGTTTGGGAGCCATGTCGTACGACCGCGCAATTGTCAGTTAAAGCGACGCAGTGGCGAATCGCAAAAAGTGGTCTGGTCTTTGACCAACAAAATGGTCCGGTCTGTAAGTGGTTAAATATTATATAAAACATTTTTTAAATTGCAGTTGTAAGACAAAGCCCAATGTAGCTTAAATATTGCAGAGATGGCTAGTGCTACATCGACTTTCCAATAAGCAAAGGAATTATTTACATTTACCTGGGATTTGAGATTACTAAATTATTTGAAATGCCTAAAAATTAAACAATTTTAAAGTTAACAAAGTTTCAAAGGAAAGAAAAGTAAAATTACCTTAGTTTCTTCTATACGTAGGGCATCTAGTAAATAGTGAAGGAGCTCTTGGCTGTCTTGTTGCTGAAAGGTTTTAAACCTTGGAGCCCTGCAAATTATAGAATATAAATTACAAATTACTTTATAAATAGTTTACTGCAAGTGCAAATATGGTTTTAGTATATAAAAGCATAGCATAATTAGCAGTCCCTTTGAAGCATTTAAAAAAAAAATCAACCCACTTGCCACGTCACTTGCCACATCACCTGCCACATCACTTACCACAAGATGTGGATTGTCCACTTTCCATGTCACCTGCCATGCCACCTGCCACAAGTTGTGGATTGTCCACTTGCCACGTCACCAGCCACATCATCTGCCACAAGTTGAGGATTTCCACTTGCCACGTGACTTGCCACATCACCTGCCACATCACTTGCCACGTCACCTGCCACAAGTTGTGGATTGTCCACTTGCCACGTCACCTGCCACAAGTTGGGGATTGTCCACTTGCCACGTCACCTGCCACAAGTTGGGGATTGTCCACTTGCCACGTCACTTGCCACATCACCTGCCACATCACTTACCACAAGATGTGGATTGTCCACTTTCCATGTCACCTGCCATGCCACCTGCCACAAGTTGTGGATTGTCCACTTGCCACGTCACCAGCCACATCATCTGCCACAAGTTGAGGATTTCCACTTGCCACGTGACTTGCCACATCACTTGCCACGTCACCTGCCACAAGTTGTGGATTGTCCACTTGCCACATCACCTGCCACAAGTTGTGGATTGTCCACTTGCCACGTCACTTGCCACATCACCTGCCACATCACTTGCCACAAGATGTGGATTGTCCACTTTCCATGTCACCTGCCATGCCACCTGCCACAAGTTGTGGATTGTCCACTTGCCACGTCACCAGCCACATCACCTGCCACAAGTTGTGGATTTCTACTTGCCACGTCACTTGCCACATCACCTGCCACATCACTTGCCACGTCACCTGCCACAAGTTGTGGATTGTCCACTTGCCACGTCACTTGCCACGTCACCTGCCACAAGTTGGGGATTGTCCACATCACCTGCCACGTCACTTGCCACATCACCTGCCACAAGTTGTGGATTGTCCACTTGCCACGTCACTTGCCACATCACCTGCCACATCACTTACCACAAGATGTGGATTGTCCACTTTCCATGTCACCTGCCATGCCACCTGCCACAAGTTGTGGATTGTCCACTTGCCACGTCACCAGCCACATCATCTGCCACAAGTTGAGGATTTCCACTTGCCACATCACCTGCCACAAGTTGTGGATTGTCCACTTGCCACGTCACCTGCCACAAGTTGTGGATTGTCCACTTGCCACGTCACCTGCCACAAGTTGTGGATTGTCCACTTGCCACGTCACTTGTCACATCACCTGCCACGTCACTTGCCACGAGATGTGGATTGTCCACTTTCCACGTCATCTGCCATGCCACCTGCCACAAGCTGTGGATTGTCCACTTGCCACGTCCCCAGCCACATCACCTGCCACAAGTTGTGGATTGTCCACTTGCCACGTGACTTGCCACATCACCTGCCACATCACCTGCCACAAGTTGTGGATTGTCCACTTGCCACGTGACTTGCCACATCACCTGCCACGTCACTTGCCACGTCACCTGCCACAAGTTTTGTATTGTCCACTTGCCACGTGACTTGCCACAAGTTGTGGATTGTCCACTTGCCACGTGACTTGCCACATCACCTGCCACGTCACCTGCCACAAGTTTTGTATTGTCCACTTGCCACGTGACTTGCCACAAGTTGTGGATTGTCCACTTGCCACGTGACTTGCCACATCACCTGCCACGTCACTTGCCACGTCACCTGCCACAAGTTTTGTATTGTCCACTTGCCACGTCACTTGCCACGTCACTTGCCACAAGTTGTGGATTGTCCACTTGCCACGTGACTTGCCACATCACCTGCCACAAGTTTTGGATTGTCCACTTGCCACATCACCTGCCACGTCACTTGCCACATCACCTGCCACAAGTTGTGGATTGTCCAACTGCCACGTCACCTGCCACAAGTTGTGGATTGTCCACTTGCCACGTGACTTGCCACATCACCTGCCACGTCACTTGCCACGTCACCTGCCACAAGTTTTGGATTGTCCACTTGCCACAAGTTGGGGATTGTCCACTTGCCACATCACCTGCCACGTCACCTGCCACAAGTTGTGGATTGTCCACTTGCCACGTCACTTGCCACATCACCTGCCACGTCACTTGCCACGAGATGTGGATTGTCCACTTTCCCCGTCATCTGCCATGCCACCTGCCACAAGCTGTGGATTGTCCACTTGCCACGTCCCCAGCCACATCACCTGCCACAAGTTGTGGATTGTCCACTTGCCACGTGACTTGCCACATCACCTGCCACATCACCTGCCACAAGTTGTGGATTGTCCACTTGCCACGTGACTTGCCACATCACCTGCCACGTCACTTGCCACGTCACCTGCCACAAGTTTTGTATTGTCCACTTGCCACGTGACTTGCCACAAGTTGTGGATTGTCCACTTGCCACGTGACTTGCCACATCACCTGCCACGTCACTTGCCACGTCACCTGCCACAAGTTTTGTATTGTCCACTTGCCACGTCACTTGCCACGTCACTTGCCACAAGTTGTGGATTGTCCACTTGCCACGTGACTTGCCACATCACCTGCCACAAGTTTTGGATTGTCCACTTGCCACATCACCTGCCACGTCACTTGCCACATCACCTGCCACAAGTTGTGGATTGTCCAACTGCCACGTCACCTGCCACAAGTTGTGGATTGTCCACTTGCCACGTGACTTGCCACATCACCTGCCACGTCACTTGCCACGTCACCTGCCACAAGTTTTGGATTGTCCACTTGCCACAAGTTGGGGATTGTCCACTTGCCACATCACCTGCCACGTCACCTGCCACAAGTTGTGGATTGTCCACTTGCCACGTCACTTGCCACATCACCTGCCACGTCACTTGCCACGAGATGTGGATTGTCCACTTTCCACGTCATCTGCCATGCCACCTGCCACAAGCTGTGGATTGTCCACTTGCCACGTCCCCAGCCACATCACCTGCCACAAGTTGTGGATTGTCCACTTGCCACGTGACTTGCCACATCACCTGCCACATCACCTGCCACAAGTTGTGGATTGTCTACTTGCCACGTCACTTGCCACATCACCTGCCACATCACTTGCCACGTCACCTGCCACAAGTTGTGGATTGTCTACTTGCCACGTCACTTGCCACGTCACCTGCCACAAGTTGGGGATTGTCCACATCACCTGCCACGTCACTTGCCACATCACCTGCCACAAGTTGTGGATTGTCCACTTGCCACGTCACTTGCCACATCACCTGCCACATCACTTACCACAAGATGTGGATTGTCCACTTTCCATGTCACCTGCCATGCCACCTGCCACAAGTTGTGGATTGTCCACTTGCCACGTCACCAGCCACATCATCTGCCACAAGTTGAGGATTTCCACTTGCCACGTGACTTGCCACATCACCTGCCACATCACTTGCCACGTCACCTGCCACAAGTTGTGGATTGTCCACTTGCCACGTCACCTGCCACAAGTTGGGGATTGTCCACATCACCTGCCACGTCACTTGCCACATCACCTGCCACAAGTTGTGGATTGTCCACTTGCCACGTCACTTGCCACATCACCTGCCACATCACTTGCCACAAGATGTGGATTGTCCACTTTCCATGTCACCTGCCATGCCACCTGCCACAAGTTGTGGATTGTCCACTTGCCACGTCACCAGCCACATCACCTGCCACAAGTTGTGGATTTCTACTTGCCACGTGACTTGCCACGTGACTTGCCACATCACCTGCCACAAGTTGTGGATTGTCCACTTGCCACATCACTTGCCACCTGCCTTGTCACAAGTTGTGGATTATCCACTTGCCACGTCACTTGCCACCTGCCATGTCACTTGCCACAAGTTGTGGATTGTCCACTTGCAGTTGCAATTGTTTAAAATATTTTTAATGGTTTTTCATCATTTGCAATCATTTTTGAGATTTTTAATGTAAAAAAAAAGGTCACCTTTAAAAACGCATATAAACGCAAACGCGGGTGCCGCGTTTTGCGTCTGAAACGTGGAAATTTTTGCTTCTGAACGCATTTTTTTGCTTCTGGAAAAACGAGATTAAACGCAACTGCATAAAAACGGAAAAAAACGAGACTGTGTGCATGGACACATAGGATAACATTGAATGAGTTCAGGGGCAGTTGAAAAAACTGTCCAACTGCATCTGAACGCGCGTTTAACTGCGTCTCGTGTGCATGAGGCCTTAGACATTGCTTAGATCTCCCCAAAGGCTCATTTGCTCTGCTGTTGTGCCCACCCTACATAACAGGCACAATCTTTGCATTTTACCTGTGCAAGACCCTGGATCCTTGGCCATAGTATACAAAGGGAGTACACTTCTCTCCAAGCTTAAAATAGGCACTTGTCCTCCTGGAAGGGGGAAGAGGGAGTGTAGAAAAAAACTTAAAGATGGGGCTAAAAAAAAAAAAAAAAAAAAAAAAAAAGGTTCTCCCCAGACAGTGTAAGTACTTTGAGTCCAAATTATTTTTGATGTTGAGATCTCTTCACTGAGATCTCGATGCAGGAAGTGCAATGGCTTATGTTCAACGTTTTATGTGCCAATGAGGTAAGTATTCGCTTTTAGCAAATATATAGGTAAGACTTTAGATTAAAGTGGAAGTATTACAGGAGGACAAGTACAGCCAAAGCCGACAACGTCACAGAGCCGGTCCAGGCTCGGGAAAGATCGTGACCGTCAGGTTGGGATCCACCCACATGCCTGGACTGGCACCCGGCTCAGCCTCAGCCACTGAGAGCCTCTAGTGAGTGCAGTGGGTAGAGCATACAGCTGTGACTGACGGCCACCAGCTCTTTGCTCAAGGAGCTCTGAGAACCAAGCGAACAGGGGCGTTTGATCACTCGGTTCTCAGTTTTAGAGCCGACGGGGAACCGATACTGCATCCACCTACTGTAGGTCAAGTATTATTCTACAATAAAAAAAAACACCCATACTTCTAATAAAAAAAAAAAAAAGTGTTTTGCTTGTAAATTTAATTTCTTGGAGTACAGTACAGGTTAGCGTAATCGATTCACAGATCATGGGCTATATGCCACAACCTTCAGGTGATTGGGAACTGGCAAAAGCTCATCCACGTGCAACAAAGATCAAAGTGAGAGGCAGAGCTTACTGTGGACCGCAATGGATGCCTGAGAGCCGAGCTCCAAAGATGCTAGGGATCCATCAGAACATAGAGGGCTGCAAAGCTACTATTCAGGTACACCAGTACCAAGACCTTACCTCGGGGACCCGGCCGATTATGCCAGGGAAGCGGAAGGAAAACTGGAGGCCGCAGAAACTCACAGCCTTCTTTACACCTGGGCCTAGGCTAAATGGCGGTGGATCCTACGCAAACACATCCAGCACGCCTCGGCAAGGGCTTCAAAGTGGCAATGCAGCAAAAAGGAACACATCAGCCCGGAGAAGGCAAGATTCAGGATGGATGCATCAGATCCTGGTCATAAGGTGAGCCAGGGCCTAGATTCAGGGGATGACACTAGAGAACTCCGAGACTCAATTGATCTCTTCCCCATCAATATCTAGCCATCGCTAGATACCACCCTAAAGGACATGTTAGCATCTTTGACATCGCTCACTGCATGCCCACATGCTGTCCTGTGTACGGAAATTTGGAGTAGAGCTACAAGCAGTTACATCCAGGGTGAATCATAGGGATGAGCCCGATGATCGACTCGGACATCGGGTGTTTACCTGTTCGCCAAATAGCGAACAATTTAGGGTCTGCCGCAAGCTCCGTGACCGTGGACTCTATGTGATCGTGTCACGGAGCTGAAGAACGTGAAGATGCCGATATGAAAACACAGCATCTCCCCATTCTGCCTAGTGACAGGACACTGATCGTCTGCTCCCTGTCACTGTAATGTCACTGCTAGCCCATCCCCTAGACAGTTAGAAATGCCCCAGGACACACTTAACCCCTCCCTGCCCCCTAGTGGTTAACCCCTTCACTGCCAGTGACATTTTTACAGTAAGCAATGCAATTTTATAGCATTGATCGCTGTATTAATGTCAATGGTCCCAAAAATGTGTCAAAATTATCCGATGTGTCCACCATAATGTCGCAGTCACAATAAAAAAAAAAAAAAAATAAATAAAAAAAAAGATTAATAAAAAAAAAAAATGCCATAAATCTATCCCCTATTTTGTAGGCGCTATAACTTTTGCGCAAACCAATCAAATGCTTATTGCGATTTTATTTTACCAAAAATATGTTGAAGAATAAATATCGGCCCAAACTTAGGAAATGTTTTTTATATATATATTTTTGGGGATATTTATTATAGCAAAAAGTAAAAAATGCTTTTTTTCAAAATTGTCGCTTTTTTTGTTTATAGTGTAAAAAATAAAAACCGCAGAGGTGATCAAATACCACCAAAAGAAAGCTCTATTTGTGGGAAAAAAAGGACGCCAAGTTTGTTTGGGTACAACATCGCAGGACTACACAATTGTCAGTTAAAGTGATACAGTGCCGAATCGCAAAAATTGCTCTGGTCCTTCCCGAGCTGAAGTGGTTAAAAATGTCTATGGGAGAAAAAGTGCTAATTTTAGAGGCTTATATGCATGGTATTGTCATAAAAAGTGTTTAGGGACCTGGGTCCCCAGGGGACATGTATTAATGCAAAAAAAGTTTTAAAAATTGCCTTTTTTTCGGGAGCAGTGATTTAAATAATGCTTAAATTGAAACAATAAAAGTGTCTATGTAAAGTAGCGCAATTTTCCCGTGTTTAAAACAGTCCCTGCACAAAATTACATTTCTAAAGGAAAAAAATAGGATTTTTGTACTCACCGTAAAATCCTTTTCTCTGTAATTCACCAACCGACACAGCTCCTCTCTGTAACAAAAGGGTTTTTTAGCCCTATCACTGGAGATTACTAGGCAAAGTTGTAACACAACAATTCAGAACTTTTAGTTCCGCCCAGGGGGGTGGTCCCTAGGCTACAATCCCCAGTGTCTGCCCTAGCAGCCTCAGTACGTCAACAAGCAGTATAATGTAAAGAGAAAAAAAGGAGGGGCGCGTGCTGTGTCGGTCGGTGAATTACAGAGAAAAGGATTTTACGGCGAGTACAAAAATCCTATTTTCTCTTATATTCACCGACCAACACAGCTCCTCTCTGTAACTAAATGGGACGTCCCCAAGCAGTGCCATACAAAGGGGTGGGAAAAACAGCATAAAACTTCATCCACCATGGCAGGTGGGAACTAGTCAAACTAAACCCACAACAAAAAACAGCAGTGCATGGAAAAACCACCACAAAACCACAGGGTAACCTCAAAAGGAGTGATCCCCAAGACCGCAGCCAACTGCGGAAGTAATGCAACAGTGCATTAACATAACAGTACTGCGAAAAAATATCGGTTGAATATTCAATTGCAATTACGCGGCCACCTGCAAAACTTTGCGGCCAAAACAGGCATCACCCGATGCACTGACATCTACCTTGTAAAACTTGGTAAACGTATGGACAGACGATCAGGTCGGCGCCTTACACACCTGAGCGGCCAACGCTTGGTGTCGGAAGGCCCAAGACGTTCCGATTGCCCTTGTGGAGTGGGCCGTGGCTGGAAAGGGGGGCACCTGCCCCTTCAAGGCGTAGGCTTGTACTACAATCTGTCTGATCCACCTGGAAATGGTGGCCGACGAGACCGCCACGCCTTTCTTGGGTCCAGCAACTGAAACAAATAGTGAAAGGGAGCCATGGCAGACAAATACACCTTCAGAGACTTAACCACACCCAAAGCATGAAGGGCCACCTCTTTAGGCTGCTTCAGCTTAGGACACAGCAATGGTAATACAATGTCCTCATTGATATGAAAAGCCAAGACCACCTTCGGTAGAAAGGATGGTTGCGGACGCAACACCACCTTATCCCTGTGGATAACCAGATAGGGCGACTTGCAGGACAAGGTCGCCAATCCCGAAACCCTCCTGGCTGAGGTGATGACCACTAGAAAGACCACTTTCTGGGAAAGAGTCAAAAGGGAAATTCTCCCTGATATTCTCAAACGGTGATTTTTGAAGCGCCGACAACACCAGGTTCAAATCCCATGGGGGTAACGGTGGACGCACCGGAGGGACTACGTGTTGTACCCCCTGAACGAAGGTACTCACTAAGGAGTGCGATGCCAGGGGTCATTGGAAAAAGACAGCTAAGGCTGAGATTTGCCCTTTGATGGTGCTTAATGCCAATCTCTGGTCCACTCCCTGCTGGAGAAACAGCAGGATCCTAGATATGGAAAAGGATCGCGGATGCCATCCTTTCTCCTCACACATGGAGATGTAGGCCTTCCAAGTAAGATGGTGTATCTTCTGAGAAGAAGATTTCCGTGCCTTCAACATAGTTGGAATCACCGAGTCCGACAGACCCTGGTTCCTCAACACCTGGCTCTCAATAGCCATGCCGTTAAAGCCAGCGATGGTAAAGCAGGATGGAAAATTGGACCTTGAGATAGGAGGTCCTCTCGCAATGGCAGTCGCCAGGGAGCGTCTGCCACCAGACGCACCAGGTCTGCAGACCAAGGATGCTGAGGCCAATCTGGGGCAACCAGTATTACCGGGATCCCCTCGGCTTCCACTCTGTGAAGCAGACATGGCAACAGTTTCAGTGGAGGAAAGGGGAAGAATCTGTTTGGCGGCCAAGAGAGAAACTATCTTGTAGCCTGTGGAAATCAGATCTCAGACCCATTGGTCGGATAACCGGGAGGACCACCGGGCTGCAAACTCCCGAAGGTGACCCTCCACTCAAGACATGGGTGGGGGCAAACCTTCATGAGGTAGCACTTTTATTCGTAGGCTTGCGGTTCCAGGGATGTTTTTGACCGTCCGTGGCTATCCTGTCGGGCTGGGGACGTTTCGCCGAAGCTCCGGGCGGACGAAAAAGCTGCTTGTGAGCGGAAAAAGAGGGCCCTTGCCTACGGCATGGCTCCTTAGCTTTCCTGGCCTGTGGGAGTAGTGTACTCTTACCACCAGTGGCATTTTAGCCAAATCAGACGCCTCAGCACCACAGCTGACACTGAAGCCCTGGATAACAGAGGGAGAGTATCCAGGGCCACGTCACAGATGTACTAAAGGCCTTGCACGAGTTGGTCTGCTAGTTCCACGCAGACAGGGGAGGCCTGTTGCTCTCCCAATTCACGGTGCAAAAGTTTTGCCCACTCAGTCAGTGTCTGCGACACCAGTGCGGATGCCAGTACAGGTCGCACGGCTGACCCCACAACCGTAAACAAGAAACGAGCCACCGCCTCGGGCTTCCTGTCCGTGGGATCCTTGAATGCAGGAGTCCCCTCAACTGGGATCGTGGTTACTTTATTTAACCTGGATACTGGGGGGTCCACAACCGGAGGAGCCAACCATTTCTTGAGAAGGCTTTCCTCAAAGGCGTAACGCACCGCTATGTATTTGGGGATCGAAAAGGTCCGTTGTGGGCGACCCCATTCCTTGTAAATGATCTTGTCAAAATAAGTCATATAGGGGAATACCTTAGGTGAACGTGCTGGCTTGCGGGACCCAAAAGGGACCGGTACATCAGCAGATGGTTCACACAGGGGCGACTCAGATCCGACTTCAGGTCGCCCCTAGTCGCCTCAGGTCGGACAACATGTAAAAATCAATGTAAGTGAATGAGAGCCGTCTTAATGCACACTACTGAAGTCACTCCGACTTCAGAAAAGGTTCCTGTACTACTTCAATCCGACTTGTAGGCGACTGGTACCCATTGATTTCAATGGAGGTCGCCTCCAAGTCGGATCTCCGTCTATACGGAAGCGACTCTGACAGAATTATCAGCTCTCAAGAGGGAACTCCACGCCAAATTTATGAAAAAAAAATGGTGTGGGTTCCCCCTCCAAGAGCATACCAGGCCCTTAGTGTCATGGTTATGCATTAGAGTTGTTCTCCTTACCTGTCTGCATGTGTTCATTTCTAGAGACCAGCCGAGCTTCACCTGACTGCTTTTATTTCCTTCCTCTGGAATGGCTCCACCCTAGCCCCTATCAGACTACACTATATTAACCTTTGCACTGCTAGCCTATCCTGCTGATCAACCTTTGTGTATTAGCTTCCTGTCGTGTGCTCTGCTTCTGATTTCCGTTACCGACCTTGGCGTGTTCTGACCATCCCTGCTTGCCTGTGACCCTGACCTATTGGCGTGTACCCGACTATTCTGTTCTGCTTGTGGCCCCGACCTTGGCTTTGTCCCTCACCATCCCTATCCTCCTGTTACCTACTGTGGGTGTGAGCTGGGGGACCCTGGGGGTTGCGACCTGGAGCCAGTTGCAGCCAAGACCATCTTCACCACTCGAAGCTCTGGTGAACACCAGCTGGCTCTTAGACTCCGCGCCCCGGGGAATCTTACGCTCTTACCCCAGTGGGATCTGTCCCCCGTCTGCAGCCGTCAGCCGTAGGGTCCACAGCCTTGCGGTGCATCCCCAACCCTACGGTGTGCACCTGTCACCTGGGCTCTAGGTGACCTGACACTTAGGTCTGGTATGGATTCTAAGGGGAACCCCCTACGCCGAAAAATCGGCATGGGGGTCCCCCACAGATCCATACCAGACCCTTATCCGAGCACACTACCCGGTCGGCCAGGAAAGGGAGTGGGGATGAGCGAGCGCCCCCCCCCCCCCCCGAGCCGTACCAGGCCGCGTGCCCTCAACATGAGGGGGTGCCATGGGGAAGGGGGGGGCGCTCGGCCCCCCCACCCCAAAGCACCTTGTCCCCATGTTGATGAGGACAGGGGCCTCTTCCCGACAACCCTGGCCGTTGGTTGTCGGGGTCTGCGGGTGGGGGGGCTTATCGGAATCCGGGAGCCCCCTTTAATAAGGGGGCCCCCAGATCCTGGCCCCCCACCCTATGTGAATGAGTATGGGGTACAATGTACCTCTACCCATTCACCTGTGGAAAAAAAATGTACAAAAAAAACACAACATACAAGGGTTAAAATAGTTTATTGCACAGCTCCGGGGGTCTTCTCGCTGGACTCCTCTGCTATCTTCTGCTAGCGGAGGAGCCCGGCTTTCTTCTTCGCCGCCGCCCTCTTCTTCTGACTTCGGGAGTCTTGTCCCCCTCTTCGGTTCTTCTTGCCGGGCCATTGCGCCTTCTAGCTCTTTTACAAGCGGTGGCCCGGTCTTCTGTCGCCGCTGCCTTCTTTTCTTCTCTTCAGGAGATGTTGCCTCATCGCTGTCTCTGCTCACAATGACAGGGACGCGGCGTGCGGCGACTTATATAGGGACATCACCGGATGATGTCCCCGCCCATTATGATGTCACAGTCCCAGAGGATGCTGGACGCCGCACCCCGCGTCCCTGTCATTGTGAGCAGAGACAGCGACGAGGCAACATCTCCTGAAGAGAAGAACAGAAGAAAAGAAGACGGCGACAGCGGCAACAGAAGACCGGGCCACCGCTTGTAAAAGAGCTAGAAGAAGGCGCGGTGGCCCGGCAAGAAGAACCGAAGAGGGGGACAAGACCCCCGAAGTCGGAAGAAGAGGGCGGCGGCGAAGAAGAAAGCCGGGCTCCTCTGCTAGTAAAAGAGCTAGCAGAAGATAGCGGAGGAGTCCGGCGAGAAGACCCCCCGAAGATGGAAGACCCCTGGAGCTGTGCAATAAACTATTTTAACCCTTGTGTGTTGTGTTTTTTTTGTACGTTTTTTTCCACAGGTGAGTGGGTAGGGGTACATTATACCCCATACTCATTCACATAGGGTGGGGGGCCGGGATCTGGGGGCCCCCTTATTAAAGGGGGCTCCCGGATTCCGATAAACCCCCCGACCGCAGACCCTCGACAACCAACGGCCAGGGTTGTCGGGAAGAGGCCCCTGTCCTCATCAACATGGGGACAAGGTGCTTTGGGGTGGGGGGGCTCGCTAGTCCACACCCCCTTTCCTGGCCGGCTGGGTAGCGTGCTCGGATAAGGGTCTGGTATGGATCTATGGGGGACCCCCACGCCGATTTTTCGGCGTAGGGGGTTCCCCTTAGAATCCACACCAGACCTAAGGGCCTGGTATGCTCTCGGAGGGGGAACCCATGCCATTTTTTTTTTCATTTGGTGTGGAGTTCCCCCTTCAGAGCTCATTCTCTGATTGGCCACGGCAAAAATCGCCTGGCCTGGGGCGACTTAAAGTCGTGTTGTAAGTAGCCCCAAGTCGTGTACAAGTCGTGTCCAAGTTGCCTCCAAAATTCATGTTGAAAGTCGTGTCGCCCCTGTGTGAACCGGCTCTCAGGGTATCATGCACAGCTGTGATAAGTGGCACCTTGTCGTGCACGGACCCGGATGGGGACTCATCAACACTGTCTGAACAGTCCTGGTCAGCGTCATCTGACGAGACAGAGCAGGACCCGAGTCTGCGTCAGAGCTCTCCCCAGAGGATGGGGGAGCAGGGGGCGCTTTTTAGCACTTTTCTTCCCACGCACCGCCTCTATCTTGGCAACGAACAAATTGAGGACCGCCATCAGGGTGTCCATAGGGACCGCACAGTCCGCAGGTGAACCGGTTGCAATTGCCTGGATTTCAGGGGGAAGAAACACCAGTTTCTGAAGCCATGCTGACCCTACCCTGTCTGCCACCCAAAGGGGACTTAGGACAGTGACAGTCCCACCCTCCTTGCTGTCGCTGACTGAGGGGTTCTGCGCTGTTTTACAGCAGTGCCTGTAGATCCCTAGTGCTCCCAGATGCAGAGGGACCAAAACTGTCGGTGGTAGTCCCTCAGCACGATTGGTGAATGATCGCTGAGTGATCTGACACGTGTCCAGATTACACAGAAAACCTCCCAGAGCTCTGTGATGACAAAACAAGAAGCTGAGGGCACAGGAGCTGCTGCTAGAGCACACAAAACGTGGTACGGCTTCAAGAAAATGGCCGCCAGTGTTCTGAATAGGGAATCACCAGGAAAATGGCCACCTGAAGCCCAGAAGCATGCTGTCCCTTGCCCACACTGAAAATGGCCAGCAGCCAGCGCCATAAGAGGCAGAAAGAAAACATGTGGCACACACACCGCTCAGTACATGTACAGCCCCCCCGTGAGGGGGGGGGGAAAGGAGGGGAGTTAGGGACAGGGGAGAGAAGAGGGGGATGAGGGGGGCCCCTGAATCGACATCCCAGGGAATGCCCAGCTGCTCAACCCTGCCGAGACAGGGAGAGCTGTACTTACCAGTCCTGAAGAGCTGGGAGACATTCCATTGTAGCCAACTCCTGATCAGTATAGGGAAGTCTACTGGCCCAGCATACTGTGATGCAGACATCAGTATCCCGATCATATGCATGCCCCGGAGCATAAAAGCTCATGACCACCTCTGGAGCTGAGGTATGTCGTGGTCTACCGAGCCATAGCTGTGACCTGCACACGCTCGATGGCCGGACTGGGGAGACTACAAGGATAAGTGAACCAGCCTGTCACCCAGCTGGCTGTTGATAGATCACAGGATCATTAATCTTGCGCAAAAAGCCAAGCTTCTGCATCAAAAAAACACGGACCTATGGGCCCGCAGGGTTCCTAGGCGCATCTCCTTCACTAGGCAAAATAAAACTGAGGCTGCTAGGTCAGACTGTGGGGATTGTAGCCTAGGGACCACCCCCTGGGCGGACCTAAAAGTTCTGAAGTGTTGCGTTACAACTTTGCCTAGTAATCTCCAGTGATAGGGCTAACAACCCATTTTGTTACAGAGAGGAGCTGTGTCGATCGGTGAATATAAGCCCTTGTACACACAGTCGGAGATTCCGACAACCAAATCCGACGGATTAATTCCGGAAGAGGTCCAGAAGTGATGTTGCATACACACGGTCGGACTAAGTTGTCGGAAAATCCGATTGTACATAACGTGATGACGTTATTTCGTTAGGACGGGGCTACGTTCAGGCTAGTAGCCAATAGCTTTGGTCTAGAAATTTGATCTGAGCATGCGTGGCACTTTGTCACTTGTACCGGCAAGTTGGTCCGTCGGATATTCCGACGGAAACAGTCCGATGCAGACCACACACAGTCGGAATCTCCGACAAAACGGTGATGGGGTGGATGAGCGGGGGTGTTCAGTGTTGGGCCAGATGCGAATGGGGTTACAGTGGTGGAAAAGATGAGCAGGGCGATACGGCGGTGGAGCAGATGTGCAGGGAGGTACAGTGGTGGGGCAGATGAGAAAAGGGGTACATTGATATTGCAGATGAGCAGGGGGGGTTACAATGGTGGGACAGAAGATTAAGGAGGTACAGTGGTGGGAGGGATGAGAAGGGGGTTCAGCGGTGGGACAGAAAAGCAGGGGGGTACAGTGATGGGGCGGATGAGCAGGTACCGATACGGCACTGCGTCGCTTCAAATGACAATTGCGTGGTCATGCGAGGCTGTATCCAAAATAGACGTCCTTTTTTCCCACAAATAGAGCTTTCTTTTGGTGGTATTTGATCACTTCTGTGGTTTTTAGTTTTTGCGCTATAAACAAAAAAAGACTTTTGATAAAAAAAAAATTTTTTTTACTTTTTGCTTTAACAATTATCCCCCAAAAATATATAAAAACACAAATTTCTTTAGACCAATATGTATTCTTCTACATATTTTTGGTAAATGCAAAATCCCCAAAAGTGTATATTGATTGGGTTGCGCAAAAGTTATAGCGTCTACAAACTATGGGATATTTTTATGGCATTTTTATTATTATTTTCTTTTACTAGTAATGGTGGCGATCTGTGATTTTTATTGGGACTGCAACATTGCGGCGGACAGAACGGACACTTTTCACAATTTTTTAGGACCATTGACATTTATACAGCGATCAGATCTATAAATAGTCATTGCTATTTTATTACTGTATAAATGTCACTGGCAGGGAAGGGGTTAACACTAAGGGGTGTGTCCTAGGGAGTGATTATAACTGTAGGGGGATGGGACTGCCTGGGGGAGGAGACCGACTATTGTTCCTAAACAGTAGGAACAACAGATCTCCTAACCCCCAACAGAACAACGGAGATTTGTCTGTTTACATTGACAGATCTCTGATCACTCCTTTTCAGGAGCAATAGCGGGTAGCCGACGACCATCGTGGCCGCCGGCCCCACACATTGGCTCCTACGTCACACTGCAGGGGTGCTCTATACTCCTTAAAGCTCCCGCCGTACAACTACGGTGACTCGTGCAGGAGTGCCATTCTGCCCCTGCCAATCGAAAGCATGCGATCTTCAAGTGGTTAAAGCCAAAATTGCAGATATTGAGGACCGCTCTAGGAGGAATAAGTTGAAAATCTGAGGAGTCCCTGAATCGGTCCAGCAATCAGATCTGTGCAAATATGCTGCACCGCTTTTTACATATATACTGCCTGATCTCACAGATTTAGATATTGCGGTGGACAGGATCCACTGTTTACCTAAACCCTCATACTTTCCTGACAATGTACCCAGGGATATCATATTCATTTCTTTCATGTGAAGGAATGCCTTATGTCAGCATCACGTAACAAAGATCTTTCTTCCACAATACAAAGATCTGCAATTCTTTGCTGACCTATCCCAATTTACCATTCAAAAATGCAGGAACCTCAATACCATTTCTAAAGCATTAAGGAACCACAAGATCACCTACAAGTGGGGGTTTTGCAACCAAACTAATTATTACCAAAGAAGGTAAGGACCATGTGGTAGACTCTATCGCTAAAGGTCTAAATCTGCTCAAGATGTGGCATATTGTGCCGGACGGCTCACCACACGCCTCCAAACTATGCAGCCCTGAACATGTTGAGGAAGACTGGAACCTGGTTATCTAAAGAAACACTTGCAAACATAACTGAACTGGCCAGCAGCCAATCCTTGCATTCAACATTAAATCCCTGTATCGGAGAAAACCCATTAAGCTGAATGGTTTTGCGACGCCCCCCCCCCACACACACACACAAATTCTTGAGTGGCAATGTGCTATACCCAGGTCAAAATTACCTATTTCTGCTTCTTTTGGAATTCTTTATTTCTTACTTTGCAGTTAACTAATGTTTATATCCACAGTCGGAATCGCATCTACCCTTCCACCCAGAAGGAACTGTCACTTATTACCCTCACTTTTCCACGTCTAGCTCTGGAACCTTACCAGCTCTTGCGAATCAGGGTCAGGATCATTGTTGTATATAAGTGTTATCTACACATGCTACACACAATGCTTTTACTTTATCCTACACAATGACCATAACCTTTCTATCAATGTCAAGGGACTCAATCACCCTTCAAAGTGAACGACATTGTAGAAAGAGGCAGCACAAAATAACTGACATTCTCTGATTTCAGGAAGCGCACTTTAACAAACAAGCCCAGCCCAAGTTTTCTAATCCTAAATTCCCACATATATTTATAGCAAATGCGAATGTAAAAAAAGAGGGGAGTGCTAACAGCTACAGTATAAGAGACACGGTTGCCTTTAAACTGCACAAAGAATTGGCAGACCCACAAGGCCGCTATCACATTTTAATTTGTGATATGAACTCTATATACAGTGGTAAATGGGTATGCACCCAACGAGCACCAATCCTGCTTCCTTCACAGAGTCCTTAAAAAGGTCAAACAAATCCAGCAGGGCTATTTACTACTATGTGGGGACTTCAACCTACCCCCAGACCCAAAAATGGACTCCACTACACTTTCTAGCAGACCTCAACAATCACTTCAACCCCTGCTATTTACTTCATGCCACAGAAAGACTATACTTTTTTTTCCACAAGCCACAAAATCTACACAAGACTAGACCTCTTTCGTATAGAAAGATGGCTGTTAGCCAAAATAAAATCATCAAAGATTAATACCATTCACTTGGTCAGATCACACCTCGGTATCGCTAATGATTGACGACACATCCAATGTCAATCCCACATTTGTTTGGAGATCCAACCCACAGCTATTTCAGGCTGATCCTTCCAAATCTGTGCTAACAAAAGAGCTACTTGAATGTTTTGAACATAACGTAAATTCTGTTACTGATTCATTTAAAATGGGAGCGAAGGCTAAGAGGCAGAGGGGGTGGCAAATTCACAAAATTTCTTCTAAAGATTCAAACTTTAGAAACCAAAAACAAAACCAATACATCCCCAGCCCTATCTGAACAATTAACTAAACTGAGATATGATCTCTGTTTAATCTTACTAGAGGATTTCAAAAAAGCATCTAGGAGACTAAAAATATCCTATTACGCAAACGGCAATAAGGCTGGGAAATTGCTAGCCACACGCCTTAGAGGACATAGACATAATCACCAAAAACCACCTCCAGGCTACCGCAGATGCTTTTAGCCTATATTACAGTTCACTTTATAACCTTAAAATGAGACCCAAACACTATCCAACCCACAACAACCATGATCGCCAAACTTCCTTAACAAAATCAAACTCCCACAACTTACAGAGGAACAACTGGATAAATTTAATTCCCCGTTCTCCCAAGCTGAAGTTTCTAAAACGATAGACTCCTTACCCAGTAAGAAGTCTCCTGTGCCAGACTGTTTCACAGGGGAATATTTTAGATAATTTAAAAATAAACTTTCTCCATATCTACTTGAGGTATATAACCATGCCGCCTATTTCCCCTCTGAAATGCTCAAAGCAATGATTGCTGTGCTACCAAAGCCAGGGAAAGATCCTAATTCACCACAAAACTTTCGTCCCATATCTTTACTCAACAATGATTTAAAGATCTATGCCAAATTGATTGCAAGTAGACTGGTAGACATACTACCATCCCTTATAAATCTAGACCAATCTGGATTTACAAAAGGATGCCAGACAGCTGACGCCACCAGACCTGGTCAATATCTTCTCTGCTTCTAGATTTGGATGCAGAGAAGGCATGCGATAGGATCCATTGGGATTATTTAGCACACGTCCTGAATGTATTTGGCTTCACAGGCCAGATCTACCAAGCCATTACGGCACTATATACAACTCCTTCGGCCCAAATCTATGTCTCAGGTATGCTCTCAACCCCATTTACTATAGCAAATGGGACACGCCAGGGATGTCCACTAGCTCCACTACTATTTAAATTTAGTAATGGAACCTATGGCCACATATATTCGTCAACATCCTAATATCACAGGATTCCAAGTCAGAGGTGGGATGCATACCATTAGTCTCTTTGCAGATGACATCATTTTGATGCTCACTGATGTTACAACCTCCCTGGCTTCAGTACACTAAGCATTACAGTTATTTAATGTAATATCTTACTAGAAGGTGATGCACTGCCCACCAAGCACTAACAGCCCTGATGGAGTGCGCTTTGATTTGAAAAGGTGGAACATTCCTCTTCAAACCATAAGCTTGAATAATTACTTGCCAAATCCATTTAGCAATAGTAGATTTTGACGCTGCCTGTCCTCTTCTAGTATATTCGGGCACTACAAACAAAACATCTATTTTCCGAATCTGAACAGTTGCCTTGAAATAGATTTTAATAATAGATAGAAGGCGCTAGTGTTCAAGTGATATTAATACCAATAGTGAAACAATACTCAAAAAATTGTGATTAAATAATTGGAACACGCAAAATAAATCATACAATAGTATGTTGCCAAAATGAGAAACTCTGGAAAACTCAAACCAGAACGTGCTGTGAAATGCAAAAAAAGTGCGTTACAAAAGTGATAGTCCACGCTAGTGCAAAGTCCCAATGGTAATGGCCACAAATTGAAGTCTTCTGAATAAATCTATGCGGATAGAAAATCCTTCACCATGAAGAGAAAATATGTCACCCCACAGTGCTAGGTAAAGAGTCTGCTTACCAGATATATATGACTTATTTAATTAAAAATAAAGTCATCAAGGCTTGTACAGGATCGTGCCTGTTCACATATGCAGACTGGACAAAACAATTCCTCCCTGGACGGTTAAGCATGGGATATAGAAAGACAATAGATGCTTCCATAGCGTATTAAAGTTTATTAAAATAAAGTAATAAAAGCAAGATAAAAAAACGGCCAAATGGCTCCTTACATTTGTAGGTGCCTCCCGGCACTGAGGCTGCTCGCTTGTCAAAAACGCTAGACAGCGTACCAGCCGCAGACCACCTTGATCAGTGTGTGTTCCAACAGACGATCGCGCCAGCAAGTGAAGTATTCCACCTGCCAGTTTTCTACCCCTGGAATGAAGATTGCATATATGCATGGAACATGCTTTTCTGCCCAGTTTAGGATATGGTTTACCTCTCCCTGGGCTGCATGACTTCTGGTGCCCCCTGGTGATTTATATAAGCCACTGCTGTGGCATTGTCGGGTTGAATCCTGACAGGAAAATTCCATAACCTGAATGTCCAGCCTTTTAGGGCTAGGTGCGCTGCCCGAATCTCTAGAATGTTGATGGGTCTTTTCACTTTTGGACAATTTCCCTTGGACAGACGCTTCTTCCAGAACTGCTCCCTAACCCGTAAGGCTGGCGTCTGTTGTTACCACCTTCCAGGTAACTGGTAAGAAAAATGTCCCTTTCTGCAGATCCTCGGATATCCTCCACCAACTGAGGCTCTGGCATACTTTTGGCGACAAACGCATCGGAAAATCTAGTGCTTGGACCTTCTTGTTCCAGGCAGACAAGATACTGTTTTGCAGCAGTCTCAAATGAAACTGAGCATAAGGAACTGCTTCGAAAGAAGCCACCATCTTCCCCAACAACCTCATACAAAGGCAAATAGAAGGACACTTCTTAGCCCTGACCATCTGAACCAGCTCCTTTATGGTGCTGATCTTTGCCTGGGGTAAAAACACCCTCTTCTGGGCTGTATCTATAACCAGACCCCAAGTACTCTAATCTTCTTACTGGCTTTAAAGAAGATTTCTCTAGGTTGAGGACCCAACCTAGCTATTCCAGGTAGTTGACTGTGGTGACCATACTTTAGTCTAAGCGGGCTACCGACCAGTCTATCAAGAGCAGGTCATCTAGGTATGCTATAATTGTTATCCCTTGAGTCCTTAATCTGGCTAGAGGAAGGGCCAGAAGTTTTGTAAACAACCGAGGTGCAGTAGCTAGACCGAAAGGCAAGGCGAAAAACTGAAAGTGACGTTTTCTACTTCGAAACGCAGATATTTTTGATCAGGGAAAATATGCACATGCAGGCATGCATTCTTGATGTCGATCTTTGAGATTTAGAATGGGTCTGACATCTCCATTTAGTTTTGGAACTGTGAAAAGGTATGAATAAAACCCCAACCCTTGCTCTTCCATGGGGACCACCATGATGATTTTTTGCGACAAAATTTGGTCTGAAGCTTGAAAGAGAGACTTCTTTTTCTCTGGATCTTTGGGATCATTTGACCTGAGGAAACGAGGAGATGGGAATTCTCTGAAAATTCTCTTTGTAACCTAGAGCTATAGTGGAGACCACCCATCTGTCTCAAAATTCCTCCTGCCAGACCCTTGAGAACTGCAGAAGTCTCCCCCCCCCCACTCGAAAGAGCAGGGGCGCCCCTTTAGCGTTCTGTCTTGCAGGTTTCCTCCCCCAGGACTTCTTTTGTCCCCGGAATTGACCCTGAGGTTTACCTCTTGAACCTGGCGGTGGAGGCTGTCATGACTGCCTAGAGGCTGATGCCCCTGGCACTGGGGAAAGAGTCCATTTAAATGCAGGATGTTTACTCCTTTTCTTGACTGGCAAAAGGGTACTTTTCCCACTTGATATCTTTTGGATATATTTATCCAAATCATCCCCAAACAGCCTTTCACAGCGAAAAGGAAAACCAGCCAGGAGCTTTTTGTATGGTGCTTCGGATGACCAACTTTTCAATAATAAGATTCTACGCATATGCACCAACCCAAGAACATGAGGCAAGAGGTTTGAATAATAGAATCTCTGATTGCGTCAATTGCAAAACACAAAGCCGCCGGCAGTTTGGCTAAATCCTGGGCCTGCTGTTCAGGGAAAACCTTGAGCACCTGTTTCAAATGGTCTCTCAAGGATTTACATACCCCAACTGCCACCACTGCAGGTTGAGCCACTGAACCTGCCAATGAGAAATGTTTTTTTAACAGGAATTCCAATTTTTTATCAGTTGGGTCTCTAAGCATTTGTGCATTGTCAACTGGACAAGTCAAGCTTTTATTCACAGAGGATATAGCAGCGTCAATTGCTGGTATACTCCACATCTTGCATAAATTAAGAAAAAAGGAAGGGGGCTTGGACTTTATAGGCACAACCATATCAATATACTGATAAAAAATAATTTAATAAACACAGAAAAATTGCTAAAAACAACATTAGATCAAATCCGTATCATAAAATCTGATGGCATACAATGACATTGTACAGAGCCTAAACATGTACACTATACAAGTCTTCGATGTGGAGGGAACCTCTTAACATCATCAGATACAACAATTTATCAATTATAGGCTATGTAACAACTTGAAGCTGATTATACAAATCCTAGGGCTCAATTGTATACCATCAGATTTTATGATATGGACTTGGTGTATACCATCAGATTTTATGATGATGGATCTAATGTTTTTAGCAATTTTTCTATGTTTAATAAATGATTTTTTATCAGTATATTGATATGGTTGTGCCTATAAAGTCCAAGCCCCCTTCCTTTCCTTTTTTCTTAATTTATGCAACCAATTATAGGACGTGACACTGAATATTTTAGCAGTATCCACAGTACCACTCTGTGGTGATACACTCACTAAGTTATTCATACTCCACATCTTAGTAAATTTTTCCTCCATAGGATAAAGTGTTGAAAACTTTTATTTGGGTGATCTGACTCAGAATACATAAGCTTTTCAAGCAACGAATGGACAGAAAAAGGCATGAAAAGCCTAAGGAGGGACCTAATGCGCTTTCTTCCACTATGTGAAGATGCGATTAAAGCCGCTAATCTTTCCTCCAATCCAGTCATGGCTGAGGAAAAAACCTCCTCAGTAATATAGACAGGGGCTGAACTGTCTGAAGCAATTGCAACCCCTGACGACCCTGATGGCTCACTCTGACGAGCCTTCCTAGGCCTTTCGGGGGGGTGGTGTTGTAGAAGGAGGATCCTTAGAGCCTGAGGGCGACCCCTTTGTGCCCTTGTTTTTTTGAGGTATTTGTACCTCCCCCTCTGGTCATAGTGCCAAGCAC
This sequence comes from Lithobates pipiens, assembly GCF_037356315.1. Lineage (NCBI taxonomy): Eukaryota > Metazoa > Chordata > Amphibia > Anura > Ranidae > Lithobates > Lithobates pipiens. Next base: position 308,547,693 of record NW_027507758.1, on the reverse strand, counting down.
AAATGCAGAGGTACTACCAAAATGCACCCACTGCTGAGGAAATAGTCCAGCAACTGCCGCTGATATTAATGCTCAGCCTGATGCCAAGTAAATGTGCCCTGGGCAGGCCTGTGTCACCAAGACTCACATGCCCCCGTCTACTCTGTGCCCCTCCGACAGCTGAATGCACCTGAAAAAAGGTGCACTTTTACAGCCCTGCGTTTGTGAACGTCTGAGGCATGTCAACGCTGCACTAAGCCCCGCCCCCTTTCTCCTTCTTCCCACCACGTCCCCACACTTTTTTTTTTTTTAAAAGATGGTTTTCCCACACAAGTGGGCCTCTGATCTTCCTACACAAGGCCTGGGTACTATTCGATTCGGCCTGGAAAAGGCACTTTGAATGGATCCAGTTGTATAGCTTGCCCCAGCAAAGGAATATTCCAGTGGAGCTTAACCCAGTACATCTTTACTCGTGACCATCACCTAAGACACTAGCGAAAAAACTGAGGTACTCCCGGTAAGGGGAGGGGTTATATGGGGAGTTTAACTTCCTGTCTAGGATGTGCCAGTGTCCATCACCTGAAGGTGCCATATAACCCAGACAGTAATTACTGTGGTTCTGTGTCCCATGATGTACGATAAAGAGAACTATGACCTTTTTTGCATTCCTTTCGTTCTAAGCTGGAAAACAAGGAAAATACGAGTGATCTTGGTCAGGCAGACTAGCTGCTCCAACGACACTTGTATCTGTTTAGGACTCTGTCCCTACCTGTATATAAATCCTTCTTCTCATTTGTGCAATCCAATCTAAACATGCGCCTTCCATAGGCTTATTAAACTCAGAAAGGAAGGAGGCATGGGGCATACTCATATAGGTGACTGCCTTGCTGCTTCCATATTAGCACAACCAAAAGAATGGTTTGTTATGAACCCCAATACACTTTGGGCCGAACTTGATCAGCACCAAGTTATGGGAGGTAAATTATAAAACTATCTTATGGCCAGCCCTTTCTTCCCACATACACCCTCTACAGTAGCCCCTACTATGCAAGCATCTTTAGAAGCTTGGCCTTATCTTCGCAAATCCTCGCCCCCCCCCCCCCCCCTGCTTGCAATCTCATACCATTGAGATTCTGGATATCAGCTATATCTCATTCTTAATTCCTGATATCTCTAACTAATTGGTGCTCAACCAGAGATCTTATATTAGAGGATCTTTTTGTGGGCCCTGCGCTCAAAACATTTAGGATACTCTATTCTCCAGGAGAAGTACTATAAGTATGTACAAATCTCCCATCTATTAAAACATAATAAAAAATTGACTTATCTACCTTGGCAAATTGCCTTATACTACACATCCATCAATACAAAGATTAAAGGCACTTCATTAATATATAAATATCTACAGAACAAATAAGAATTCACCAAACCTCCCAATATACAAGCCTGGGAGAGGGATTTTGGGAAAGAATATTCTGAGGATGAACAGAAAAAAAAAACTTTGGGTGTAATGTATGCATCTACCAGGAGTGCCAATTTATGGGAGCTTCACCAAAAGATAATGCTGCGCTGGTACCTTACGCCATATCGCATATCGATATTTGCCCCCGGGGTGGCCCCCCGACTGCTGGTGAAACTGTAGAAGGCCTTGGACATTGATGCACCTCCTGTGGTCTTGCCCGAATATTACTAAATGCTGGACTTTTACATTTAATCTTATCGAGCAAGTGCTGATTGCCTAGCTCCAGCTGTGAATCAGAGGTAGGTGTACAAGACCGCTGCAGAGATGCCAATTTTGGTGCGTCATGTGACAGTAAATTAATATGTTGGGCTTCTAGCTCTTTTTTTTGGGGGGGGGGGGGGGTGCTCAAATTTAGCTTTTTAAAGTAGCCACCATTGTTAGTCTTGCCTATGGAACTATTAAAGAACGCATTCTGACCATTAATTCAGGGGCATGCCTGAGGCTGATTAAACTGGCCTCATGATTGCTATGTTTGTAACCAGTTATGTTTTCAGTACAGATATACAAATAAACGTCAGTAATTCTTTATCTGTATAATCACTAGCAGCATATAAGAAGGCCTACACCGAGTCTACATAAATCACATTTTACAGGGATAAAAACCTGTCAGAGGGGCCCCTATTTAATCAAAAAAATGAAAAGGGTTTGGCAGAAAATGTAACTTTAAAGCGGAGGTCCACCCTAAAGTGGACCTTCCGCTAATCGGAACCCTCCCCCCTCCGGCGCCACAATTGGCACCTTTCAGGGGGGAGGGGGGGTGCAGGTACCTGTACAGTACAGGTATCTGCACCCACTTCCGGGATAGCTCTCTGCGGAAAGGGGCGTAGATTACGCCCCTTTCCGAAAGTCCCCCGCTGCCTGCTGGGAAACACACAGATCCCAGAGGCAACGGGTCCATCCTTATTGCGCAGCGCGACTCGCGCATGCGCAGTAGGGAACCGGGAAATGAAGCCGGAAGGCTCCACTTCCTGATTCCCATACCCAAGATGGCGGCGGCAGCACCCGAGAGACGATCGAGAGATCGGCTTCGGGTGCCGACATCGCGGGCACGCTGGACAGGTAAGTGTCACTATTTTAAAAGTCAGCAGCTGCAGTATTTGTAGCTGCTGGCTTAAAAAAAAAAAAAAAAACGCGGAGTCCCGGCGGACTCCCGCTTTAAATATCATTTTTTTATATTATTTAGTATACAGTTATAAGATACACACTGGATTTTGTGTATTCTAAATTAAAAAAAAAAAAAAAAAAAATGTATCGAATGTTTGACATACTGGAAAATACATTCACTATTCCTGTCTTTCCTTATGTGAACACAAATTCTTCTAAGTAGAGTTTTACAGAAGTGCTTCTGTCAGAAGGAAAACAGCCAGTGTGAGCATTGATACGCTAAGAAATGACAGCTAAAAGATATCCACTCTCCTCTCCTTGAAAGCTTGCTTCAAGCATGGTCCTTGGCAAGACTGGACTGCTCGGTGTTTGGTTGAGTTGACCGCTCACAGATGTGAAGACATATGGGAGCGAGTGCCAGCGAGCTACAACCTGTTGTACGGTGTCAGCAGTATAATGACAGAACAGGTTGGGTTCCTGCTAATGGTGACATGATGTGAAGAGCAACCGTCACTGAGAGATTAATGTTGTATTCACATCTATGATTAGAAACTCTTAATTTAGCAAGCAGCTCAAGATAATATTTTACAATCTATACCAAATCCTATTAAGATCATTATAAAAAAAACATTTAGATTTTAATTGATATGGTTACCATTTCTCAAACTAAATGCACTACGTTCAATAATTCAGCATAAAACTTTCAGTCAGCTTTCTAATAGGCCATATGTGTCAAACATAAGGCATGAATCCAGCCCATAGGCTATTTCATGTGCCCTCAAACCCAGCGTTTTTTTTTTTGCAGCTGGAACATGGTGGAACTTCGTAACCACTTCCTGCTCTTACCCTCTGCTCCCCACTGCCACTTATAAACACAAAAGCAGCCTGTGTTTACAAGGACAGCTTTGTCTCACCTCTCACAGACCCCTGCCTGCCCTGCACTCATGATGGGAACAAGGAAGATGCAGATGCCATGTGGAACATAGCATCACATGGTTAGCTGCATTGTGATTCCCATCTGTGCTCGGTGCCAAGATGCCGACCAATGTTCTCTCCACAAATGAGAGAGGCAGAGCCGTGTACACTGCTGGGAGGTACCAGAGCTGGGCTGGGTAGGTGAGATGCAAGGAAGCTTTTGGGGGGATGATTAGGGCTTTGGAGGGAGATGTGTGCAGAGGTCAGAGCCATGGAAAGGTAGAAGTGAGATATAGATGGCCTGTGAAAGTGTTGAACCCTGCACACTGTGCATAGCACACTCCTAAGCCATGCACTCTGTACACACTGCATCCCTAAACCCTGTACTCTGTACACACTGCATCCCTAAACCCTGTACTGTGTACACAGCTCAACCCCGAAGCCTGCACTCGGTGCATAGTGCACCCCTGAACTGCGCACATCATCGTTAATGTCTGATAGTTCAGTTAACAAGGGTCGTTAATGGGCTGATACAAATAATCATGTTGAAGTTAAAGACTATGTGAACAAGGCAAGTATATGTGTGTGTTCCATTGATAAATAAAACTTGTGTTTAAAAAGCCTGTAACACACCTCTTATCAAGTTTTGTCAGCGGTCATGTGACCACAATTGCACCTAGATTGGCTGAGAATGCCTGGGCAGTACTTCTGATGCACTGTTGGCACTAAATGTACAACTGTTCAGCCTTCATCCTGCTGTTCCCATTCCAGGATGTAATGTGCATGCATGTCGAAATTACCCCAGGTCAGGAGCCATATTTGGTGTTTAAAGAAAAGACTGGCATGATCCCCAAGTATTTACATTTTATGGGATTGCTCTAAAATTCAGCCAAAACTAAAATGTAAATCTGCCAGCATCTAAAATCTAAGACTAATCTATCTATGCCTGTAAAGAAGAAATCTCTCTACAAAACTTTTCTGAAGCCGCTCCAGTCCAGTCCGGTCTCTAGCAGGAGTTGAGAACCACTGGTTTAGGATAACATGGGGGAAGCGTGATTTATGTATTACTTTTCATATATTGCTGACATTTTACACAGTGCTTTACATGCTGTACATTCACATCAGTTCCTGCCCTCAAGATGCTGACAATTTAGGGGCCCTATCCCACATCCATGTATACTGTACATGCACACACATACTAGGGCCAATTAGAACAGGAGCTAATGAACCTATCAGAATACCTTTGGAATTGGGTGGAAACTAATGTACCCAGAGGAAGCCCAAGAAAGCACAGGGAAAATGTGAAAACACTTTGAAATGTAGTGTTTTAAGATACGAACTAGGGATCCCAGTGCTGCAGGCAGAGGTACTAACCACTAAGCCACTGTGCTTCTCAGACAGTCAAGTTTTTTATGTCTATCTCCATTGCAGACAGTCACACCTCTCTCTGTACTAGTGACCAGTGTCATGGAGAAAGTGAGGGGAAATCCAAAATGTTAAAGCAGAACTTCCCCCCACACAAAACACTAAAACAGTTATTACATTTGTGAACCTTCTTATTGTTTAAGTGATATGTCCGATTTAATTTTCAGGAAGTTCATTTTCTGATTTAAAAAATGCATCATCTTTTCTGGTAGGTAGGAGGTGTTAGAACAGTGATTGCATCAAATCCTCTTCTCTTTAACAGTAATCAGCCTACATTTCCCATGAATCCTTGGGATGGGAGTGATTGTGGGATGTACACTAGGCTTGTACATGTGAATTCATCCACTTCAACATAAATCACACTCTTCATTCTGCAGCCAGCAAGCCATACATAACACACGGTATGATAGGTTACAGTCTTATGAATACAAATCAGTGCAACATGTCAGGGACCACCACCAGAGCCGAACGTCAGGAACAGTGATTGCATCATATACTCTTCTCTCTAACGGTAATCAGCCTACATTTCCCATGAATCCTTGGGATGGGAGCGATTGTGGGAGGTACACTAGGCTTATACATGTAAATGTGAACTCATCCACTTCAACATAAATCACACCCCTCATTCTGCAGCCAGCAAGCCATACATAACACACGGTACGATAGGTTACAGCCTTATAATTACAAACCAGTGCAACATGTCAGTGTCCACTATTGCCAAATATCAGTAAGCACCAGAGCCAAATGTCAGGCAGCACCGGAGCCAAATGTCAGGCAGCACCGGAGCCAAATGTCAGGCAGCACCGGAGCCAAATGTCAGGCAGCACCGGAGCCAAATGTCAGGCAGCACCGGAGCCAAATGTCAGGGACCACCGGAGCCAAATGTCAGGGACCACCAGTGCCGAGCTGGGGGTTATTATTAGAAACAGTTGTATGACACAGCGGGGATGTCCCGCTGTGTCAGATATTGTATTGTTATATGCGCTGATGTCCGCCTCTGGGTAATGTGATTGACAGCGCACTATGCCAATACTGGGAGGCAGACATCAGCTATCTGTGTTCCCTTAAGCCCCATACACACTATCAGATTGTCTGCTGATTTTTTCCATCAGATTTACCAAAACCATATAATATGAGGTAAAACCTTAGGGGTTTCAATGTGTATGCAATCAGGCAGGCCCTTGTACTACATGGTTTTGGTAAACCCGAAGGAAAAAATCAGCAGACAATCTGATAGTGTGTATGGGGCTTTATACTATACCTGACACAGTGGGACATTCCCGCTGTCTCACACAACTGATTTCTAATAATACCCGCTCTGCATGGGGATAGTGATAGCGAGTGAGCACGTGGGTAGTGTGGCGAGAACAGTGGAGGGGCGGATTGCTGGCAAGGAGGAGGAGGGAGTTCAGCAGCCTATTACAGAGGAACTACAGAGCGCAGAAGAACATGGATGGCAAAGTTAGTGAAGGTAGGAGATCAGCAACAAGGACATGGAAACAAAATTTTGCCCGGAAATTCTGCTTTAACATTGTCCCCAGAACAAGAGGTGAAAAAAAAAATCTTATAATGGGGACACCTGTCCTGGAGACAACCATCACAGAGATTTCCTCTAACTCCCTGTTGCAGCTACAGGAGAGGAAGTGAATAGAAATAACCAAACTGGTACCCAGACAGCAAAAAATATGACGCGTTATAATTTTTCCATGCCCATTGAAAACAAAAAGAAATTGGTTTTGGCTATATATACACTTTAAGTTCAAATTTAGGGTTGGGGTTTAGGTTACTTTTGAGGGTTGGGCTAAAGCATAGTGTCAAGTTAGTAGTCAGTTTAGCAGTTAAGATAAGTATTAGGTTAGAGTTAGTCTTTTGGATATGAACTACCTTTTAAGGTGCAACAAAATTATGTGGCACCAAAACAGATGTACCTAAAACTATTAAGCCTAGCTCACAGTACTGCAGTGCAATACGCAGCCGATTTTAAATGTGATGTGATTTTGAGTGCAGCTACAGTGTAAATTGGTGGAATTTGGATACATTTTGAAAGCCAGTTTTTACTACTGCAACTCATCCCTACAGCAGAGCTAAGTCTTTGGTTGTTAAGGAGCTGACACCCATCGGCATTCTAACAACCAGGGACACAGCCCTGTCAAACCTTTATCATAGGATGCAGCCCGGCAGGTCAGAAATGGGGGGGAGGAATCCTGAACAATGCCAGGCCACATGCCCTCCATCCCATACTCATTCATGTTCGGGGGGGGGGGGGGGGGGGTGGTGTAAGCGGGATCTGGGTGCTCGCTTCTTAAAGAGGGCTTCCAGGTTTCTATTAAGCTGGAGAAAAGGCCCTTGTCGTCATCAACATGGGGACAAGATGCTTTGTCCAGGGTGAGTACCTGACTTGTTGCCTGGTATGATATGAGGGGCGGGGCCATGCTGTTCTTTTTTCAATGTTGGTCGTTTTTTGTCTACATTCTGCTGTTAGTGGGGAATCCCCACTGACAGCCTGAAGGACTCATCATTGGAAGAAAGCAAGTGGGGGTTCCTGCTCCTTAACAACCGACGATTCGTCCTTGCTGCTGACAGTAGTGCACTAAACTTGCTCAGGACCCTTTTCAAAGTCAGATCATAATTGCACTGCATCTATGTGAAAGGGCTCCATAGAAACGGATGTTAATTCACTTGTAGTGTGATTCAATGCAATCCAACTCACATTAGGAAATTGCATCAGTGTAACCGGGGCCAAGCCAATTCTATTTTCTGAAAACAAGCATAACTTAAAAAAAACCTAACAAGCCTAAAAAAGAGATATACCGCACCATTGACCATGCAAGCAAATATTTATTGCAAAAGGTTGTTCAAAGTCAAGACATCCTAAAATAAAATTTAAACAGAAAAACAAAGATCCTTACCACACAAAATATACAATTTATGAAAATAAATACTGTTGTGTGAATCCAGCAATCTACCATCATTTCTCATTTATTGAGGACAAGAAGAATTTTTTTCTTCTCAACAATATCTGGCATGTATATCATCATAGTTTTTTATTACGTTCCTTGGTTTTGAGGAAGAAAGGATTGGTTCTAATAGGAGAGGCTGAATTTAGCATACGTATGTCTTTTCAATCTACTAAATAGGCAGGTATTTAAAATAGGTTTCACAATGTAATTTGTTAGAAGGGCTGGTGACCATGTTAAATCAGGTATAATACTGACATAAAAAGAAATAAAGTACAAAAAAAATCTGAGATTCCAAGCATTTTGTATAACAGATCAGATTATTAATAAAGTGAATAATAAGATGACTGTAACAAAAATATGCAGCATTCTGCTAAATGCCATCTAGAATATGAAGAAAGTTAGTGGACAAACCAAGGGTAAAAGGGTTTTGCTCTGATACGCTGAATCCTGACAGCTAAAAGATGTGCACTCTCCTCTCCTTGAAAACTTGCTCCAAGCAAGATCCTTGGCAAGACTGGACTGCTCGGATGGTGGGTTGAATTGACCGCTCACAGATGTGAAGACATATGGAAGCCAGTGCCAGCAAGCTACAACCTGTTGTACAGTGTCAGCAGTATAATGACAGAACAGGTTGGGTTCCTGCTAATGGTGACATGATGTGAAGGGTAAACTGTCACTGAGATACATTTTCATATAGGCTCTTTTTGCAGATCAAATTCTTTTAGGAAATGCAATTAGCTTTTATCTTACGCAACAGGCCGTGACAAAATCTAAAACATACAAGCTTTTCAAATAAAACAAAAAAGATGCAAGAGAGTCTCAAACCACAATATATAACAGAACAATATTCTTACTTAATATTGTTTTCAAATCAGAAGCCTACACATTTAAAAGCATCAATTTAGCATAAACACCTTAGTCCAAAGGGCTTAATTGAATCGTATAATGAAACACAGAAATAATTTTCTGCCCTAAATGGAAAAAAGGTGTCAATGAAAAATTTGTGAAGGCTAGAAACAAAGCCAAGCATTTTTGATTATAAGAGGAATCTTTATCCATTTACACCAATTCACAAAAGCTTTTTCAGATGCATTTTGAACTTTAATTTGTCCACAAATGTATGCAGCATGCTTCTTGCCTGTCTTTCTTTAACATTTCCAAGATCAATCCCAGCCATTGCCCTCCCAGAAAAAAATTGATTCTTGGCACATTCTAGCTACCTCTTTATTAAAGAGGAACTGATTCTGGAAGCTCTCCCCAAAATAATGCAGACAGAGAGCCTAGAGGACTAATCGCCAGATTCAACATGTACTGTTTTCTCTATTTTTCAGACCAGACGGTACCAGAAGTCCAGACCAAAAGGTACATTTTTAGGATACAGCTTAGGCACAATTAACACACACACACATTTTATATATATATATATATATATATATATATATATATATATATACATACATACACACACACACAGTTGTGCTCATAAGTTTACATACCCTGGCAGAATTTATGATTTCTTGGCCATTTTTCAGTGAATATGAATGATAACACAAAAACTTTTCTCTTTCACTTATGGTTAGTGTTTGGCTGAAGCCATTTATTATCAACCATGTTTACTCTTTTTAATTCACAATGGTAACAGAAACTACCCAAATGACCCTGATCAAAATTTTTCATACCATAGTGATTTTTGCCTGATAACATGCTGACACAAAGGGTATTGAATGGCTATTAAAGGTAACCATTCTCACCTGTGATCTGTTTGCTTGCAATTCATGTGTGTGTATAAAAGGCCAATGAGTTTCTGGACTCCTGACAGACCCTTGCATCTTTCATCCAGTTCTGCCGTTTCTGGATTCTGAGACATGGGGAAAGCAAAAGAATTGTCAAAGGATCTGCAGGAAAAGATAATTGAACTGTATAAAACAGGAAATGGATATAAAAAGATATCCAAAAAATTGAGAATGCCAATCAGCAGTGTTTAAATGCTAATCAAGAAGTGGAAAATGAGGGGTTCTGTTAAAATCAAAACTACGGTCAGGTAGACCAACTAAAATTTCAGCTACAATTGCTAGGAAAGTTGTTTGGGATGCAAAGAAAAACCCACAAATAACTTCAGGTGAAATATAGGACTCTCTGAAAACGTGTAGTGTGGCTGTTTCAAAATGCACAATAAGGAGGCACTGCATGGGCATGGGCTGCATGGTCGAGTTGCCAGAAGAAAGCCAATACTATTCAAATGCCACAAAGTATCCTGCTTACAATACGCCAAACAGCACAGAAACAAGCCACAAACCTTCTGGAGCAAAGTCATTTGGAGTGATGAGACCAAAATTTAGCTTTTTGGCCACAACCATAAATGCTACATTTGGAGAGAGGGGTCAACAAGGCCCATGATGAAAGGTACACCATTCCTACTGTGAAAAACAGAGATGGATCGCTGATGTTTTGAGGATGTGTGAGCTACAAAGGCACAGGAAATGAGGTTAAAATTGTTGGCAAGATGAATACAGTATGTTATCAAAAAATACTGGAGGAACATTTGCATTCATCAGCCAGGAAGCTGCGCATGGGACGTACTTGGACATTGACAATGATCCAAAACACAAGGCCAAGTCGACCTGTCATTGGTTACAGCAGAATAAAGTGAAGGTTCTGGAGAGGCCATCTCAGTCTCCTGACCTCAATATCTATAATTATTGAGCGACTCTGCGGAGATCTCAAAACTTACAGTTCATGCAAGACAGCCCAAGAATTTGCAAGAACTGGACACTTTTTGCCAAGAGGATTGGGCAGCTTTACCATCCGAGAAGATAAAGAGCCTCATCCACAAATACCAAAAAAAGACTTCAAGCTGTCATTGATGTTAAAGGGAGCAATACGCGGTATTAACCGCTTAAGGACTGCCTCCTGCACATTTACATCGGCAGAATAGCACGGCTGGGCACATCAACGTACAGGTATGTTGCTCTTTAAGTGCCCAGCCGTGGGTCGTACACGCCACTGGCGGCGCGCTCGCGACCCGGTCCTGAGCTCCGTGACCGTGGCCGCGGGACCCGCGGACCTGATTGCTGCTGGTGTCCTGCGATCGGGTCACAGAGCTGAAGAACGGGGAGAGGTATGTGTAAACAAACCTTTCCCCGTGCTTCCTAGTGTGGCTGTCACTAATCGTCTGTTCCCCCGTTATAGGGAAAGACGATCAGTGATGTCATATGCCAAGCCACACCCCCCCAACAGTATAAAAAACACACACGTCACACTTAACCCCTCCCCGCCCCCTAGTGGTTAACCCCTTCACTGCCAGTGTCATTTACACAGGAATCAGTGCATTTAAATAGCACTGATTGCTGTGTAAATGACAATGGTCCCAAAAATGTGTCAAAAATGTCCGATGTGTCTGCCATAATGTAGCAGTCACAATAAAAATCCCTGATCGCCGCCATTACTAGTAAAAAAAAAAATATTAATAAAAATGCTATAAAACTATCCCCTATTTTGTAAACGCTATAACTTTTGCGCAAACCAATCAATAATTGCTAATTGCGATTTTTTTTTACCAAAAATATGTAGAAGAATACGTATTGGCCTAAACTGAGGAAAAAAATGTTTTTTTTATATATTTTTTGGGGGATATTTATTATAGCAAAAAGTAAAAAATATTGAATTTTTTTTCAACATTTATCAAATACCACCAAAAGAAAGCTCTATTTGTGGGAAAAAAAGGACACCAATTTTGTTTGGAAGCCACGTCGCATGACCGCGCAATTGTCAGTTAAAGCGACGCAGTGCCGAATCGCAAAAAAGGGCCTGGTCCTTTGGCTGCAAATTGGTCCGGGGCTTAAGTGGTTAAGAACTAGGGTTTTTTTTTTCTCAAGATATTGGGGATGGAGGTGTATGTATTTAGTTCATATGACCTCATTTAAAGTCCCATTTTTTAGCTTTGGCTCAAGAACTAGGGTATGTAAACTTTTGATCAGGGTTATTTGGGTAGTTTCTGTTGCCATTATGATTTAAAAAGAGTAAACACAGTTGATTGATAATAAATGGCTTCAGCCAAACACTAACCATGAGTGAAAGAAAAGTTTGTGTGTTGTTATTCATATTCTCTGAAAAACGGCCAAGAAATCAAATCCTGCCAGGTTATGTAAACTTATGAGCAAAACTGTCTGTGTGTGTATGTATATATATATATATATATATATATATATATATATATATATATATATATATATATATATTAGAGCTGCACAATTAATTGTCAAAAATCGTTATCGCAATCTTGACTAAAGTGTTTCACAATTCTTTCTATGCAAAGAATTCTCTTTGCTCTTCTGAAGCAACAGCCCTCAAAAGAAATGCCGCGTACACACGGGCGGACTGTATGGCCTACTTAGTCCGCCGAAACACATTTCAGCGGACAGTCCGCTCGTGTGTGGGCTTCAGCGGACTTTTTCAGCGTGCAGTCTGGCGTACTAAGTATTTCGGATTTTTGGAAATTCTGTCCGTCATACTTTGGTTTCA